>NC_067282.1:3510823-3824156 GCF_020740795.1 Apus apus | reverse complement strand
TGAAGTTTGCAGTAATGCCAGGTTAAAAAAAAAAATGTAGCAGTGGGGAAAGAGCATCAGACAGATCGATTTTGTATCTTGACACGATTCAGGAGTCAGTGAAAAATCACCCTGGGTAAAGCAGTTCCTTGTCCAAGCCATGACAGTTGTTTTCGCAGAGAACTCATTTCTCTGTGGCATAAGAAGGTCAGACCCAATATTTCTGTTAGGATCTGGAATTTGAGGGAAGAAATGAAAAGAGATTGGGAATTTGTATAATCCCACTCACCCCCGTGTTGGGGCAGGTTCCCTTATGGGTGTCTGAAGTCGAATTTGTGGAGCAGACAGACATAGTGTTGACAGAAACCTGGGAGCAATCCTTAAACCAGTGATGGCCAAAACCCAGGTGGATTTACCCAGGAAAATACACTTTTCTTTTCTTTTTTTAGGGTTTGAATTTTTTTCTGTGTTCTGCATCAGCACCAAATAAATGTCAATCCCAGCTATTAAAAAGGGTGACTTCAGGGAACCACAAGGAGTGATTTTCACAAGGCAGGAGTGTAAGCACGGCCAGGGAAATCACACATAATCTTCTGCAGCCAAAGATGGATCAGCTTTCCCAAAATATTCTGCAGGTTGCATATTTTCTAAGGTTTGGGGCTTCTCTTTTATTTTTTTCACAGGGTTTACAGCTTGGCTGTAAAAATTCATCCCTGGTTAAAATTCTGGAAGCACATTTATTGGAGGGCTGGAGTAGCCAAGTGATTATTCCTGACCTCTGAGGTATTCTCCTGTGAAATGACTTTAATATTTTAAAGTGTAGTTTTCCTCGAGCAAGGGGAGCTGGCACTGGGAGTCAGGCCTCAGGCCTGCATCCCTTTTTACTAGCAGAAGAAAGAAGAAAATCATTTTAGGTCACAAAATGAATAGAGAACTGGGGAACATGGGAATATTTTTCATCTCTGCCATCATTATGTCTATCCACATTCCCACCCTGTGCCTCAGTTTACCCAGCTGTAAAAGGATAACAGTGATGCCCTTACATAGAGGGATGGCCATGACTTAAATCACATCTCTAAAGCCACCTACAAAAGGTCTCTAAGAAAAGACAGAAACTCCAGTGTGAAAGCTTTGTTCTTCCTTTTCCTTTTAACCAGGTTTTAACAACCCGCTGAGCTCCATGTGAATTAGGCTGTCACCCCCACAGACATCCCTGTAAGCTGCTAACCCGGGAATAAACTATCATAAAATGATAAAATATGATAAATTATAAAATATGGTAAAACATTTCTTTCCCTACACGGTGCCTGTAGCTGTATGTGCTCCAAGCAGAGGAGCCTGCTGCTGAGTGCATCGCTCGGAGCTAGAAGCAAACACCACTAACCTCCATAAATGCTGGAGCACCTAAGTAAGGAAAAATCCCAGGACCACAGGCAGTGGGGTCTCTGCATCTGGCTGCTCACCAGCGTGTGTTTTTTCTCCCTGCACAGACACCCTGAGGACCATTGCCTCCATGAACCATGCACCACGGTCCTCCCCAGCAGAGCTCAGCGGCGCCAGCCACCACCTGCTACGAGAGCGCAAGTCCTCAGCACCATCCCACTCCAGCCAGCCCACCCTCTTCACCTTTGATTCACCTGCCGGCCACCTCCAGAGCACCCTGTCTGCCAGTGCCCCCCAGGACTACCTTTTCCTCCACCAGTGTATGAGCAGAAAGTCAGAAAATGCAAGGTATGATAGCCAACCTAGCAGCCAAGCTCGGGGACAGCTGAGGGAGGGATGAGGGTGAGCGGTTCATCCCTGCTCCATCCTTGGAGATCTGCAAATCCCTGATGGAGAAAGCCCTGGGAGATGGTGTTTTCTCATCATAATTGGGAGGAGGAGGTTGGAGCAGTGACCTCTCAAGCTCCCGGCTTGCCTGGCTTTCTGGGTTGTGTTAAAAACTGGCTGAACGGCCAGACCCAAAGGGTAGTGATTGGTGGCACAGGGTCTAGTTGGAGGCCAGTCACTAGCAGTGTCCTCCAGGGATGAATGCTGGGTTCAGTGCTGTTTAGCATCTTCATTAGTGATCCGGATGATGGGGCAAGTTTGCAGATGACATCAAACTGGGAGGAGTGGCTGATATGTCAAAGGGTCATGCTGACCCAGGTGGACCTTCACAGGCTGGAGAAATGGCCAACAGGAACCTCATCAAATTCAACAAGGAGAAGTCTAAGGTCCTTCACCTGGTCAGGAACAACCCCAGACATCTAAATATGCTGGAGGTCACCCAGCTGGAAAGGACCCAGCTGGCAGAAAAGGATGTGGGGATCCTGGTGGACACCAAGGTGAACATGAGCCAGCAATGGGTCCTTGCAGCCAAGGTAGCAACTTGTATCCTGGGCTGCATTAGACAAAGTATTGCCAGCAGGTCACAGGAGGTGATCCTTCCTCTCTACTCAGCACTGGTGAGGCTGCTCCTGGAGTGTTGGGTCCAGTGCTGGGCTTCTCAGTACAAAAGAGACATGGACATACTAGAGAAAGTCCAGCAAAGGGTCCTGAAGGTGCTGAAGGAACTGGAGCATCTCTCCTGTGATTAAAAGTTGACAGGACTGGGGCTGTTCAGCCTAGAGAAGAGAAGGCTCAGGGGGCATCTCATCATATATAAATCCCTACAGGGAGGGTGCAAAGAAGATGATACCAGGCTCTTGCCACTGGTGGCCAGTGGCTGGACCAGAGGCAATGGGCACAAAGTGAAACACAGGAGGGTCCCTCTGAACATCAGGAAGCACTTTTTCAGTGTGAGGGCACTGGCACAGGTCACCCAGGGAGACTGTGGAGCTTGGAGATATTTAGCCATCATCTGGACATGGTCCTGGGCAACCGGCTCTGGGTGGCTCTGCTTGAACACAGAGGTGTTGGACCTTCAGACATCCCTTCCAACCTCAGCCACTCTGTGATCCTGCAGATGGAGCCCTAATTCCTGCCTTTACCCAGAAAAACCACAACCAGAGGGATGGACAGGGACTGCACCTCCCTGCCCTTCATCCCTGGGGCAGCTGAGACCTTGCTGGGCTTCATTACAGCCCTTGGTGGATGGGGTGGTGTTTCTGAGTGAGCAGCAGCTCTGGACCCAGCCAGTTGCCTTAAATAGTGAGGAGGTTTTTTGGCATGAGGAGTTTTGGCTCATGAGAGCAGCAAGGAGGGAGGGATGGAGAGGCAGTTGGAGCCCAGCTGGCCTGGGGTGAGAGCAGAGCCTGGGCTTTCCTGCTGCAGCTGCCCTCCCCTGCTCGAAAAACAACAGAAAAAGTCTCAGAAAAATTAACTTCAGATGGAGCTAATGGAACAGTGTTTAAAAAAAAGGGCCCTCTGAAGCTCCAGCTGTGAGGACACCTCAGAGCCACCCGCAGAGAGCCTGAGAACAGCTGGGACATGGAGGAGAAGGGAACAGGCACTGGTGCTTTGGTGGGCAGAGACAAGCTGGCCAGCAGCAGCTGCTGCAACTGGGCCAGAAATAATCACCCCATCAATGCACAGTGCACAGGGCTAGGCTGCAGGACTGCTGGAAACCCCGCCCCCTTCAGCTCCAGAGTTCCTACTTTACTCATCCATAAAATGAGGGTAATAGTAGCTAATTGGTGGGCGAGGCTGAATAATTAACCCATGAGGTGCTTCGAGTCCTCAGCCAAAAGGACCCTGACAGAGTCCAAACGTCTCCTGGGTGGACTGAGCTCCAAAGGTGGCAGAGATTTGTTTGTCAGATCACAGCATCACTTGTGGGTTTTTTTTTTCCCCAAATAAGCCCTATTTCTGAGCGCCATCTCGTGCTGGCTCCATGAAACAGAGTCCCTGTTGTCCCTGCAGAGCATCAACCCCATCAGAGCAGAGTAAATCTCCCAACTTTTCCCATAGGGCTGGCACTTTCATAGGAATTTACCAAGTGATTGACACAGGATGGGACTCTTCTTCACAGGGAAATGGTTAAATGAAGCTGGCTGAGTCCTTTCTGGCTGTGAGTGCAGTGGTCTCCAAAAGCCTGATCACACCTCTGAGGGCAAGAAAACCCAGCCCAAGGCTACCTGTCACCTTCTCCCGGGGTGTATGCACTAGTTCTTCATGGCAAAATAATCCTTTCTTTTTAAAATCACAGAATGAATCACAGAATGCCAGGTTGGAAGGGACCTCAAGGATCATTTCTAAGTAGGAACACAGTTTAAGTGAGATGGCCCAGCACCTTGTCAAGCTGAGCCTTAAAAGCGCCCAGCGTTGAGGAATCACTGCCCTGGGGAGATTATTCCAATGTCCAACTGTTCTCATAGTGAAAAATTTTCCTCTTCTGTCCAGTCGGGATCTCCCCAGGAGCAACTTGTGCCCATTACTCCTCATCTTTTCCACATGACTCCTTGTAAAAAGAGAGTCTCCATCTTCTTGGTAGCCACCCTTTAAGTGCTGGAACATGACAATAAGGTGTCCCTAAGCCTTCTTTTCTCCAGGCTGAACAAAACCCATTTTCTCAGCCTCTCCTCATATGGAGTAGAGAGCTTTTTGGAGCTTTGCTGTATTTTTGTCTTCCATGCTGCTTCATCCAGCTCAGGGGAGGGCGCCGTCATCACCTGCGTTCAGTTCTGCCTTGTCTTGCCATCATGTCCCAGTGCTTCTACAGCAATGGTTGCATTTCCCTCAGTCCTGTGGGATGGGAGCTGAGGTGGGGGGAAAGAAAAGCCCAAGTGGCCAATTCAAGCATTTCCTGACTGGAGAAAATGTCATCTGCTGGGGTTAGGGGTGCAAAAAGCCAAGCCCATGGGGCTCTTCCTCTTCTGCAATGTTGGAGCATTGAAAGAGGAAGCAGCAGAAGAGATAAAACAGGAGATTAAACACCTCAGAGGGAACATGTCGAGGAGCAGTGGCTAATGAGCAGTCATTAGAGGACTGATGTCTCCCCAGTGCTCGCCTTCTGTCCTGGCTGGTGTCCCCAGCCATGACCACAATTCAAATCATGCAGTCATTATCAAGACATGGACCTAACGACCACACTGCTCCACTCAACCCAGGGCACTCGAGGGCTTTTATAAACCTGAATTCAGCCCTGAGGTTCATTCCTCCTCTTCTGCAAATCAGAGCTGAAAAGCTGAAAGCCCACCTGGGGTTGTCCTTGCCTCTCCAGGGCTTGCCCCTGCAAGAAGGGAGGGTGGTGGCACGGCTGGAGTCTTTAAAATCCCCACCAGGAATTTTTCCAGTCCCTTTCAAACACATGGAGGGCAGAGGTGTGAACAAGCTTCCCTCCTGCACTATGGAGGGGTGGCCGAGGTGTGATGGTGATGCTGATGGGGCACTGTTTTGCAGCTGTGTTTTGGGTGACTGTCAGGTGGCAGGAAAATTGCTCTTTTGGAGCAATTTGTGCTTGAATAAAAGGCTCATTCCCTCCCATAGCCCCTACCACGGAGGTCAGTGCTCCTACCTGTCACAGGGTCAAGTTGAAGGTGTTTTCAGGACAAAATGGGTTGTGGGCACGCTTGGAGGGGTCTGAGATGTTCCCATTTCCCTGGGGTTGTCAATGGGTTGGAAAGGTGACAAATGGGGGGAGCAGAGCTTGCTGCCACTCCAGGGTGGGCTGTCCTCCATCTCAGCCCCCCTCTCCCCTTCCTCCGCAGGAGCGCCAGTTTCTCCCAAGCTACTAGATCCGCCTTCTTCATGCGGAGCGACACGGCGGTCCAGAAGCTGGCACAGGGCAATGGTCACTGTGTGAACGGGGTCAGTGGGCAGCTCCATGGCTTTTACAGCCTGCCAAAGCCCATCAGGCACAACTCGGAGTTCAGGGACAGTGCGTACGACCTCCCGCGCTCCTTCGGTTCCTACACCCACCCCAAGTCCAGCCTCACCAGCTCCGAAACGGATAATGAGGAGGTCTACACCTACAAGACTCCCAACAACACCCTGTGCAAGGAGTTTGGGGAGCTCTCCACGGACTCCTACGACATCCCTGCCACCCCACTCTCCATCTACCAGATCCCCAGGACATTTACACTGGACAAGAACCACAACGCTCTGGCTGTGGCCGCCAGCGACTCACCTGCTGCGCCGCCCCCTCGACCTCCAAAACCTGGGCAGACAGAGCCAAGGTGGGGCAGCCCACCCCAGAGGCCCCAGCCTGGTGAAAACTCAGGTCTGGGCCCCATGGCAGCCACCATTCCCCGGAGAAACACGCTGCCAGCAGTGGAGAACAGCAGGCTGCACCGAGGTGAATTCGGAGGCGGGGACATGGGGGTGGTTTTGTCCTGTCTAGTAGCCTTGGATGGGTCGGTTCCCCTGGGTTGTGGTAGGGCTGGGGTGGCTGTTGGCATCAGCCAGGGGGTTGAACTCAAAGAAGCTCTCCTCTCTGAGGATCTTGCCCTGGTTTTTCTATACAACAGGCAAGGAGAGGCATCCACAGGGATCTGTCCACTGAGGCTTCTCCACTGACTCTTGGCGTGTAGTTCCTCAAACTAAACCCCAAGCCCACTTGCCCGTGCAGCCCTTCACCAGATTTTGGTGATTTCAGCCATTTTCAGCTTGCTTTTGCTGTAATTCATAACTAGTTTTATCAGAAAGCACTTCAGCCTGGAGTTGCCTTGGTTTTGCTCACCAGATAGGGACATAATTTTGCACATCTCTAAGACCCACCATTTCCAGTGCATTGACGGTGGATGGGTCATGGATGAGTGTGCCCTTTCCTCATGCCTAGGATGGAATACTTGCAAAGTAACTTAGAAGGGGCAATTTGAGAGAAAACATACTCTAAATTATACACACAGCTCCCTGAAATGCCTCTTCAATCTCCTTCTACCTAAATACCAACATTTAGGCTGAGATCAGAGCACATTCAGCAGCAGATAGACCAGTCTAGGAGCTTAGCACCACATCCTCACCCCGTCCTCCCCTTCCTGGAGACTGCCAGCCAATCTACTGAGTGAGCTGAAATGGAGCTCTCTCTTAACCCAGTTTTGTCACCATGATCTACCTTTGCTCCTGAGATTTTGCAGCACTTTGACAGAACCAGGTTAGGTCTGCACGGCACGTGCAGAGCGTAGCAGAGAGCCTATGACAGGCCAAAAACCGTGTCTTCTCACCAGCATCTCAGTCGTCAAGAACAGATACTGCCCCCCCAGTGCCTGGATTTTGTTTTCAGGGGCCCCTTCTATTAGCAGTTGCCCTGGGACACGTTGTGGATTTGTGGTTGGTTCTGTTGCAGCTTCTTCTTGCGAGACGTACGAATACCCCCAGCACGGGGGAGGCAGCAACGTGCAGTCGGTCGAGTCGATGAACGACGGGTACAACTCCTACCTGGTGAGTTGGCCTTGGTGTTGGCCGCCCCCACTGTAGGCACTGTTTGTACCTTACAGATTCAGAGACCTACTGGTTCCAGGTTGAACTTCACAGCCCAGACCTGCAGAGCTAAGTCAAGAAGGGTTTTATTCCTGATCTGAGTTAAAAACATGGTGGGTAGAGATGGAGGGACAACCACCTAACCCAGCACCTCGTGCAGAGATTTGCTTTGCGTGCTTCCACAGGCTGTATCTGCCTGGAGCTCTGGCCCCAAAAAAAGGGCCCAGGAGTTTGGCTTCTTCCTGAAAGTCTGGGATGCTGCTGAGCTGAATTTTGACATGTTGCCAGAACAGCCCCTTTCTGCGCTTTCTAAGACTTCCTGAGCTGGAAATGACATTAAAGCAGCATTTCATACTGCATTTTAGTCATGTCCAGAGCCCAGGGAAAAATTACTTTCTAAGTTAAACACTCTTCTGCAATTCACTCTGATCATGAGAAGAGGTTCAGGTCTGGGTGATTGAGGCCTTTTCCTGAACTTGGGATATTGGAATGTCTTGGAAACAGTGGAGCTGGACCCTCTCAGTGCAAACTGCTGGCCGAAGAGGGGACAGACCTCCTTTTCATTCTGTGCTGGGTTTTTAGAGATGATTTCACCTCAGGAGCATGTTCAGTGATGAGGAGATGGAGGGTTCTATAGTGGGACGGGGTTGTGCAGTGTCTGATGCTCACAGCACATCCTTTGACTTGTCCCCCAGCAAGCCAAGGCAGCGGTGGCCCGCACCCACAGCACCGACTCCGAGGACAACTACGTCCCCATGAACCCCGGTTCCTCACCCCTGATCCACGCCGAGAAGGCCAACGACAATGCCCAAAATCTCTACATCCCCATGAGCCCTGGGCCGCATCACTTTGACCTGGTGGGGTTGTCCTCAGCCACCCTCCCCGTGCACAAAGGAGGAGCCATGGCCCAGTGCCACAGACGGTTGAGTGAAATCCAACCCCCACCAGTCAACCGCAACCTCAAACCCGACCGGAAAGGTAAGAAAGGTTGTTTGTGGGCAGACCTTTCCAGGCCCTTTCTATTCTTGTCATGTTTTGGACTACATCTGTCCTCCTGTGCACACTCTAGAGTCATACGTGGGATGTTACTTGCTACTGCCAGCTCAGTCAGACCTTCAGATCTTACAATCGTAGAATCATACAAGAGAACAACATACAACATACAATCATACAACGTGCACTCATTGCCCAGAAACCAATCGTGTCCTGGGCTGCACCATAAGGAGCATGGCCAGCAGGTTAAGGGAGGGGATTCTGCCCCTTGACTCCACTCTCCTGAGTACCCCCTGCAGGGCTGGGTCCAGTTCTGGGATAGCCAAAATAAGATGGACACAGAGCTTTTAGAGCGAGTCCAGAGGAGGCCACAAAGATGATGTGAGGGCTGGAGCAGCTCTGCTCTGGAAACAGGCTGGGAGAGTTGGGGTGTTCAGCCTGGAGAAGAGGAGGCTCCAAGGAGATCTTAGAGCACCTTCCAGTGCCTGAAGGGGCTCCAGGAAAGCTGAAGAGGACTTTTTTTATAAAAATTTGGAGTGATCGGACAAGAGGGAACAATTTTAAACTGAAAGAGGGGAGATTTAGATTAGATCTTAGGAAGAAATTCTTTCCTGTGAAGGTGGTGAGACACTGGCCCAGGTTGTCCAGAGCAGCTGTGTCTGTCCCCCTCCCTGGAAGTGTTCACTGATTTCCCCCCATTCTGCCATAAATGAGTCCAGGGATTTTGGTTCGGGGTATTTGTCATCAGCAAGGAGGACTAGGGGCTGATTAGCAGAACACAAAGCAACCAACAATTTGTTGGGGATCTTCTCATGCCAGTCATAGATGCTGAATTGTAGGAACGTGCTGCCTCTGAATAAAGGCTTTTTCCCTCCTCAGCAAAGCCATCACCTCTGGACCTGAGGAACAACACTGTTATCGATGAGCTTCCCTTCAAATCACCAGTCACGAAATCCTGGTCCAGGCCAACGTGAGTAATTGTTGGGGTATGAATTCTTGCTGTGGTCTGACAGCAGATACCTGGTCTCACTCTCCCTGGTGTCCACACGCAGCCAAACTGTCACCTCTGCCATGGATTAAACATTCCTGGTTGAATATAAGGGGGTTGTCAGCTTCCCTTCTGCCTCATTGCAGAGGTTTCTTCTGGCCCACCATCTCTTTCTGTTGCAGGGACACATTTCTCATGGGCCATCTTTAATCAAGTTAGAAGTAAGTCCAAACTTAGGATGCAAACCCAAATTTTCCCAAAAGGTGGATGATCCCTTCAGCCCTCATTGTGTTCATTGTGTCAGTTTTAGAAATGTGATCTGCAGAGCTGGGTCATGCCATGCAAACATCTGCGCTGGGGTCAAAGTCCACCTTGCTCAGCACCCTACCCCCATCAGGGACCAGCAGGAGCTACTTGAGAAGAGGGGCATTTAGGAAATAATTCTTTCCTAAAAAATCCTGCCACGCCATGGTTTTGGGGCTCAGGAGTTTCCTGGTCACACCGTGGCCAGACTTAGGACCTGAGTCAGATGCTGTTAAAGCAGAGGGGCTCCTCTCTCAGACCTCTCACGAGCTTAGTCAAGTGTTGTAAGAGCTGGAGGCATATTCCTCACATCACAGATGGTGGCAGGACGATGAATTTGTTTAGGTTGGGATTTCACATGAAAGTCCAGCATGTGGCCGAGCAGCTAGTTAAGATCCCTTGAAGGCATTTCCTGTTTGTGGGATCTGACAGCTCCTGGAGAACTGTGGCTCTGACACAAGTCCTGTGGTCCACAATGTAGACCCAGCTGAGCCATCCCAACTTGGCCTCACCAGGGGCACCATTTCACATCCAGTTCTTCCCCGAAACCCCCCAGTGTAGTCTCAAAAGCTGGGGTGACACTGGCAGGGTCTGCCCAAGCTGTATTTTCATTGCCTTGAAAGCAAAGCCTCTCCTGAAGGAAGCCTGCAGTGCTAAACCAAAGCCCTTCAGAGCAAAGTCTGCTGGCCAAAAACAACAGGAGTCACACCATTCCAGTTCTGCTGCTCATTCCTCGCCCAATGAAAGGCAGAAGCAAAGCTTGGCTGCTGTGACTCCTCTAATAAATTGGATTGTGTGGAGACTGACTGCAGGGCATGAGCTGGAATCACTGCAGCAGGAAACAGGGAGCAGGGTTTGATTGACAAGACGTCTGACCCTGGAGAAGCTAATGGATTTTTCCCTTATCAGCTGATCACGTGGCCCTGCCTTTACTGCAAAGCAACAAATGGCTTTTTAAGACACGAGCTTTAATGCCAGACACTGATTGCATTATGTTATTCTGTATAATTAGATTTGACCAATTGAAAGCAAGACGATGCCTCAGAGGTTTTGTTTTCCAGCAAAAGATTCAGAGAGAGCCCGGCACTGTAAACAATTCCTGGAGCTGTGGTGAGGCTGGAGGTGAGAAGCTCCACCAAGGCTGGCCCTGCATCCTCTGCAATGAAATATTTCCTGTGAGATAAAAGAGTTCATGGAGCCTGATTAAGGTGGCTAATAGCAGGAGAGTTATGGGTACATAGCAAGCAAGGTGTTATTAAAAGTCATAGAATCATAGAACGTCTTGGGTTGGAAGGGACTTATAAAAGCCATCTAGTCCATCCCCCCTACAAGGGGGGAGGTTTAGGTGGGATATTAGGAAGCACTTCCTCATGGAAAGGGTGATCAGACATTGGAATGGACTGTCCAGGGAAGTGGTGGAGTCACCATCCCTGGAGGTGTTTAAGGAAAGGCTGGATGTGGGACTTGGTGCTATGGTCTGGCTGATGTGGTGTTGTTAGGCTGGACTTGATGATCTCACAGGTCTTTTCCAGCCTCAATAATTCTGTGATTCTGTGATAAGCAGGAACATTTCCAACTAGATCAGGTTGCTCAGAGCCCCATCAAGCCTGACTTTGAATATCTCCAGGGATGGGGCCTCCACCACCTCTCTAAGCAACCTGTTCCAGTGATCCACCATCATCATATTAAAGAACTTTCTTCTCATGTCCAACCTAAATCTACCCTTTCCTAGCTTGAAACCATTACCCCTTATCCTATCGTTACATGCCCTAGAGAAGAGGTCTTCCCCAGCCTTCTTATAGGCCCCTTTGAGGTATTCAGAAAAAAAGTCCTAAAAATAAAAATATTAAAAGACCAAATCCAGTGATTTCTGACCTGTGATAAGGTCAGATTAGGAGAACTTCAATACCACTAGCTCTTCTTCATGCCCAGTCCCCAAACCTGGGCGTGGCGACGTTTGGAGGCACCAGGTGCTGCTTTCTCCCATCCTTCCCCAGTGATGGACAAGCAGCCCCTGCAACCATCATTAACACATTGACCCTTGTCCCTACAGCCAGACCTTCAACGCCGGCTCTCTGCAATACTGTCGCCCTGTCTCCTCCCAGAGCATCACCAGCACTGACTCAGGAGACAGCGAGGAGAACTACGTGGCAATGGTAAAGGCCCCACAGCTGAGATGTATGGTCCTGGCAGGACAGGACATACACATTCCACAGCTCTGCAAACACATTCCTAGCTCATGACATGGAATTGCTCAGACAGCACCATGTTGAGCACGGGTGTACATCTTTATATGCAGCCCTACCTGCATAGAACAGTGGCTTTTGTTCCTAAAATGACACATCCCATTGGGTTTTTAACTGTGTATGAGAGTAGGAACGTGTATCACCTATTTTACCAGCAATTAACAGGTGATAAAAATCTCTAAGCACTGTCAGGATGTATTTTCCTAATTTATGTTGATTTTTATTCAGAGGTATTTTTTTTTCCCTAATAGCTTCTGACATCATGTTTATGTGGAGGGCAGGGTCTGTTGGAGCAGAAGCAGGGAGTGGCCCTGCTTGCAGGGAGGGGATTTTGTCCCTCTTCACATTGCTGCTGACTTGAAGCATATTTTTGGGGCTGTGTAACTAGGAGAGTAGAGGAAATCTGTGCTCTCTGTAATGTGAAGCACAGAGGCAGCAGAACTGCTCCAATATGTCAAATCAAGAGCATGAGCTGGAAATACTTGTCAGCACAATATGCAACATATAGTCCTCCCAGCAGTTCTGCACACCTGGTCCCAGAGGCAGGTGAGCACATATCCAGACTGGGACCTCTTTGAAAAGTGCCACCAAGGCATTTCGTGGCCAGATTTGTGTTAATTCCTTTTTAATTCCTTTTTTTCCCCCCCCCTTCTTCCCATTTTAATCCTCGTTATCTCTCCTGTCTCTTCCCTGCATTAGCAAAACCCCATTTCTGCTTCTCCTGTTCCTAGTGGCACCAACAGCCCAGCACCTAAAAAGAGTTCGGGGAGTGTGGATTATCTGGCCCTGGACTTCCAGCCAAGCTCACCAGGGCCACATAGAAAGGTATGGGGGGGGGGAGGGGATTTTATAAACTGCTGATTAAAAGGGATGCATTTTTAAAGGGTTTTTATACACACAGGCAACAGGATGGTCTCAAGCCCTAGGCACAGAGTTGGCAAGTGCCACAGCAACCTCAGAGGTGTGAATTTTCCTGCAGATCTGCTGCTACATTTATTCTAGGTCAGACTCAGTCTCTGTTGCATGTCTGCAGCCTTGCTGGAAGTGTCACCAGAAGCATGGATGTGCAGGGGTTCAGGGATGTTCATGAGACCAGAAATTCAGCTGGAGGTTGTAAATTTTGTGCTGGACCACAAGTTCAGCTGGAGAATATATATTCAGGGGGTATCCCAAGAAGTATCAGATTTGTTTTCCCCTCCTTTAGAACAACAGTTCCTCCAAAACCAGACTTGGGCTTTCCACCTGAGATACTTTCTGGAGCTCGTTCAGAAATTGCTGGGCACCTGCCTCCTGCCAGTCAGGTGCTTTTAAAGCACAAACTGCTTTCAGAAAGTGAAGCTGATGTTTAAAAGCCAGTTTATGTCGAGCTGATGGAGCCATTGCCCAGTGAGAAAGAGCTGTGGGGAGAAGATGGGTCAGGCATGGGATGTCCCTACTCAGTGTTATGTGGAAATGCAGAGGAAGAAGCTCCTGAACAGCCAGGTTTGGGTGACTTTCCTCCATGTTCATACACAAGGGAAATAAACACCATATTAAACTGAATCATGAGAAAATAGGGTAAGGGAAGACCTCATGGCATCCACATATTAAAAGGAAACTATCTCTCCAGAGGTGACAGATCAGGCTTAAAAGTCTCAGATGATGGAGATCTCACAACCTACCCAGCAAGGCCACATACCAAGATGGAGAGGACACCCCAGGGTGACAGGGTGGGCTGGGGAGGGCCCAAAGGCAGGTCCTGCTGGGTGTCACCCTGAGCAAACTAGGAGAGACTGGATCAAGCTAAGCAGTACCTGAGGGAGGGGATGGAGAAGGACAAGGCATTGTATAAACCTTTGTGAGAACCACGTGTGGTTTGGCCTTGACTTTCTCAAACACCACCTTGTTTCCTAGGCAAAGCATCCCATTGATTAGATCTACTTACTGACAATTGTCCCTTGATCGTTTCTTTCTGCCTAGCAGCATTTCTGCAGGAATTACCAACTTAAATTCTATCCCAAGCTGGAAAGGTCATTTTAGACCTTCAAAAAGCAACATCTGGCTCCAGTTGCAAGCAGCTGGGGGTCTCTGAAATACCTGTAGGGGCAGAGAAAGTTCCAGGAAACTACATGAAAGAGTATCTCCTCATCCCTCAATAGGTCTCTTTGGTCCTGCAGACATGTCTTGTTGTTTTGGGGATGAAAGTGGCCTAGTGCCATAACAGTGCAGGGTCAGCACAGCTAGGAGGGAGGGAGCTGGGATTTTTATGTCTATCTATAAGAGTTCTTGAGTTCTTGACAAGAAAGTGAGCAAGATGCAATGCTGAATTTGTAGGATCAGCAGTTAGATGACACGTTTGCAACCAAACATTCATGTCGCAGAGTTGGCATGAAGGTAGAGACCAAGGTGCTGTTTCTACCCTCCCATTGCACCGCAGTCTCATGCAAGCAAGATGCAGAGCAGACTGAAATCTTTCCTCCAAGAGCCTTTGGCAAATTAGAGGGGGGCTGATGCGCTGTGGAGTCTGCAAGAAAGCAGGGGAGGTGCCAGTGGACTTGCAGCACCTGCGGGAAGGAGTGAGAGGGAAGAGCAGAGAGCTGATGAGTGACCAGGCAGTGGCCATGTTTCTCCTCCCTGCAGCCCTCCACCTCGTCGGTTGCCTCAGATGAGAAGGTGGATTATGTGCAAGTGGACAAGGAGAAGACCCAGGCTCTGCAGAGCACCATGCAGGAGTGGACCGATGTGCGGCAGTCGTCGGAGCCCGCCAAGAGCACGAAGCAGTAGCGCCTGGGGCAAGCAGTGAAACAGGCAGATGTCCTGGTGGTTGTTGTCCCCAGCTGGGGCCTGCTGGGCTGCCAGCTCCACTTGGGCTGGATCTCTTAAGACTCGACTGCAGAGTGGAGGGGGTCTTCATTTTTTTTATATTTTTTTTTTCTTTTAAGACAAAAGGAAACTTAATTTCAGGGGAAGACTTGGCGGATACTGTTTGCCAGTGATAGAGACCAGATGTGTTTGGTGGCAAGGACTGTGCTTTAGCTGCTGGATGCACTATCCAGGAGCTTGAACTTAGCAATACCAGTTTTCACCCTACACATCTTTTGCTTACAGCTATTAAAGCCACCGTCTACGTGCTAGCACTGCATCATCTCTCCCCGTCTTCTTCCATGCCATCCTCCCAAACCATGCCATCCACCTTTGCAGCATCTCTCATAGGACATCATCCCCAGCTCTGATCCCCCATTCCTTATGGTTGCCCTCTTCTCTGCCTCCTCCCAATCCCAGAACTGAGCAAGGGCCATTCCTTGTGAAATCATTGTTCCATCTCTTGTAAATAATGTGTTCAAAACCTCTGAGAGCTATTCTCCTCCTGATGGAGGAGACAGCCTCCATGGGTTTGGTTGTGGTTGTTCACCTTCAGGAGCCTGAAAAGCATCCAGAATGTCCCACTGAGCTGACTTTGAAGCCCAGGACTTGTCCCATCATACACACACATAATATGGCAGCACATGCTCACACACATACATGCATGCATGAAACAGCAAAGTTTGTTGGGGTGTCTTCTTCTGTTTATGCTCTCCAGCATCTCTCAAAGTCAGTGGGCTGGAGAGATTGGCTTTGGAGGGCAGAATTTAAGCCCTGACCCATGGCCTATCTGAAACCAATTGCCTTTGTATCTGGCCCTAAGAACCAAAATCTGCCCTTTGTGTCACCAAAAGAAGCCTATGAAGTAAAAGTTCTACCTCTGTGGCCATCATGGGAAACTCTATGGTTGAGTATGAGGAGCACAGGGAGGCTCTGGAGACCCTGTGTATCTGGACTGGCATGAGGATGAGTGACAAGGAGGGGGTGGGAGGCTGTTGCGAGGACTGGGAGAAGGCAGAGGCTGGACTGCAGAGGATGGTCTTGGGTGAGGAGGTCTGGTGGAGTGTATTTTGGAGGAAAGGAGTAGAGTAATTTAAATGTTGGTTGATATGAGGCCTTAGGCTTGGGAAGAGGCCAGTCAGGAAAGTGAGAGCAAGGTGTTTCAGTATTAGCTTTGATGTAGCATTATGGTAGGTTTGTGGTGGGTGCAAAGGGTTGGACTAGATATGTTTTCCCAATCTTCAGCAATGATTCTTCAACCCAGAAATGGGGCTGGTTGATGTTAGTGACCCTAGGCTCTAATTATGGGTGGGAGTCTGCTATTGCCCCTCGCCAGCATCCTTGGCACATCCAGGCTTGGAGATGGCTTCCCAGGCAGATGCTGGGCGCAGAGAGCTGAAAAGGATGAGACAGTTTACTGCAGAGATAATAATTCATGATCTCATGAAAACAGGAAGGACTGATGATTGCCATGGAGCAGCCTGATTGCCAGACAGCAAGTGTTGACACAAATAAACAGGCCAACCACAATCCCAGAGCCAAACGAAGGAGACATTAGAAAGATTAGGTAATAATGTTTATGAGGTGTCCCTGCCCATGCAGGGGGGCTGGAACTAGATGATCTTTAAGGTCCCTTCCAGCACAAACCATTCTGTGATTAAATAGCTGAAGCTTTTCTTTCTGCAAGCTGAAGCCCTCCCAGTGCCACGGGCTCTTGTGCCCCACCAACACCACCAAGCTGCATTGATTACTGATGCTTAAGCCTTAACACATTTGTTTAAGATTGGTCTGAGTTTGGAAAGGGCCAGAAGTGACCCACCCAGGGATAGGATACCAGTCCCCTAAGGGCTGCCTGCTGGTAAAATAAGTCTTGAACTTCCAACACCAGTTTATATTTTCTTTTCACGTGCCATGAAAGGGAAAGATATTAATGGAAAAGCTCTGACGACCCTTTTAAGACACTGAAGTGTTGGCCTTTTACAGAAATAATGAAGAAAGATCCCAGTGCTCATGGGAAAGCAAATAATGATCTAGGATTTGAAATAAATTTTTAAAAAAATACCCAAAATGGGAAATTTAGCACAGCCAGATGCTTTTTGAAGGCTGGGGAGTGTGTTACAGCCTGTTTCTTGTTGGGGGCCTGCAGGCTTGCATGGTGAGCTAATAAAATGAAGAGCAGAGTACAGTGCTTTATATTTCTATAGCCCCTTTCATCACTGCCTCTCAGGGGAGACTAAACATTGGGCCTGATCCAGAGCCCACTGAAGTGTGTGTCAGTGTGTGCTCAAGTGGCTGGGACCAAGCTCCCCATCCTCAATGAAATTGAGAGAGAAGGATGATGGGACATGCTGGTTGTATTTCCCTGCCAAAATTGTGCTGTTCTCCTCTAGCATTAAAACGTAGTCACTTCTGGGGTGGATTGCAGCAGTAGTTTGGGGAATGGCTCCTCATGCTGCTTTGGGTCTCTCTCCATAAAACAGTGCAACTACTCTCGAGACAAAACTGAGCCCAGCTCCAGGCTAAACAAATCTTGAACAGGACCAAAAGCCAGGGGAAATCAAGTGATAGCCTATACTCAGATTGAGTCTTTTTCTCCACCTGGGAGATGGGGAGCTCAACAAGTCCCAAAGGTGTCTTGGAAGTGGGTAGGAGAGAGGAAGGCAGCAGCAGGAGTAATTTCTGATGGTTCAGTGGTTTGAGAGCCAACACAAGGGGTTGGGATGTGTTTTGCTGAGTGGGTGCCCTGTGCTTCTGTGCTGGGACTAGGTGCACGCAGTGCCCACTATCACATTTAACCCAAAGCACTAGTTAAGACTAGAAAAGCCCTTCATGGTAGTGGAGAAGCTAGTCCTTTTTCTCCATGTCCCACAAAGGTCTGTATTTGTCCATGGAGCAGGCAGTAACATGGGACAGCTCATTCCCCTGGGTCACCTCCCTATTTAGATGATTTGTTGTCATGAGTGTTCCACTCACTCTCCCTTTGCATTTGTCAGACCAAGGACTAAAACAGTTTCAGAAGTAGCTGTTTTCCAGCTGCTGGTTCCTGGTCCCTCTCTTTGCAGTGAGGCCTGTGTTTTCCCAGAAAAAAAAAAAAAAAAAAAGAGAGATTCTTCCATTTTTTTTCCTGCTAAGCCCCAAGAAAACGGCTCCTCCAAACGAGGTAGCAGCCCACAGACTCTATGCATTGCCTTATAGACATGACTATATCAACTCCCCTGAAAGCAGTTAAGTAATCAATGGCTGCAGTGGAAATAGTCATTCCTGGTGGTTGCCAAGCTGATTACAGCAGTCCCTGATGATTAATGTTTGTGCAGTATTTAGTCTTAAACCATATTGAAAAGCAGCTGCTTTAATTACACCGACTGCCAAGAACTTTGTCCTGGAGGCACTGATTTTATCACATCCACTCTATGCTTGGATGCTCAAGTATGACTGACTTTTGTTAGAAATAGGAATTTTAGGAAGCTGAGAACATTGCAAATTATTCATTTTAATTGCAATTGAAGTGGCTTGAGTCTTCATGTCAGAGCCTGCTCTTCAGCTCTATGGTCTCATTTAAGGAAAGGGATGTGCTTGCATGTGTGTGTGTGCTCATGGAGAAGGGTTGTCTGAGAGACAAGCAGCATGAGATGAATATTTAGTTTTATGAAGAACCAGGGCTGTGGCTCAAAGCTCTCCCTGAGCTTTAAAATGACTAAGCTGGTGGGTTAAAAGGCAGAAGTCTCCAAAAGTGTGTAGCCCTTGTTGTGAGTGTGTGACTGCTCCTCATGGTTCCTCCATCTGGTGAGATGTGTGACCTGCTTTGCAGTTTATTTGCTCTGAACTGACACTTGAGTGTGCAGTGGGAAATACATTTCCAGCTCTAGATAGATACCTGGCTTAGGCTTAGTCTCAAGCTGGACAGAGAAAATACATGTGAGTGAAGATTGTGCCAGGGCAAAGCTGAATGCCTGGCAGAAGAGGCCAAATCTGGAGCCAGAACCAAAAGGTAGCTAAGGGCATGGGGGCTACCTGGGATGGATTTTGACCCAGGGCCACCAGCCACTGACAAGGGTGATGTGTAGGGGAACATGAGGTGGGGAAGAAAGAAGGCAGAGGAGCTTGCCAACAAGATTTGAGTCTCGATCCTCATCATGTGCTCCTGTGGCATGAGCCTTAAGTCAGAGATTGGTGGGTTGTGGAGTGGGTTTTTGCTCAGTAAAAGCCATGCATTGATGGGACAGGAGCTCCCATCACTCTCAGGGCTTACCCAGGGCACTTCACCCTCCTGGGGGTCATCCTGCCTGACAACATGATGCCTTGACACTCTGGCTTTGAGGAAACCCTGGTCAATGCACCCAGCTCTGAGCTGGGCAGGAGAAGCCCTACTAGAAATATGGTGGGGAATTGGACATGCTGGGAGACACCTTGCTCTGGGGCTCCATGAACTGATTATGGGGCAGCAGTGCTATGGCTTCACAGGGTTGTCCTGTGAGGTGTCACCTCTGTCCTCAGAGTTTTCAAAACCAGGCTGGATCAACCCCATAGCTGACCCTACTTGGAGCAGGGGGTGTGACTAGAGGCATCTCTAGAGACCTTGTGCTGCTGGGGCTGAGCAGCAACTCATCCATGTGAGGGAAGGGGACAAAGGTATTGTCTGGAGCCCTATAGAAGCCAAGTAGCAAGGCACATCTCAACCTCTAAAGCCATACCCCACAGTGAGGGGACCTAATCTACACTGGGGTCCTCCCTTGCACCTCAGAGAGGGCTGTCTGGCCTACATCACGTCCTCCAGGACATGGACACGTAGTCCAAGCAACTGGGGCACAGCTTGAACCTCTCAATTTATTAGGATAGACATTGACCTAGAGCTCTCTCCAGCCCCACAGCAGCCTCTACACCCTGGCATCCCAATCTCTTGAGCATACCAGGAAGAGCTGGCTTGCTTTGGCCACCCATTGAACATGGCTCCTTGGAAGGGGCAGAGACATGTCCAGGTCTCATGTAGTAGTGAGCTTTGGTAGGAAGTTGTTTAAATAGCTCCTACGTCCTGCCTGATCTTCCTGGCCTAGGAGGAGAATAAGAAGATGGTTTTCTGAAGTAATTCTTGCATTGAGTTGATGTTTTCCCAACTGGTGATGTTGCTATTCCATGTATAAGCTGACACTCAGCCACACTGTGTGTCCCATTGGAGGGATGTTGTCTGGATGAGATGGGTGCAGTGGGGCTGTGCCTATGGAGAAGTCCTACTTGTAACAGGAAGGGCAAAGAGCAGAGTCTAGCCCCAACCCCACCCAGAGGACATGCATGGCCACCAAAGGGGTATCAAGAAAATCAGAGGGACCATCAAATCACAAAGGCCAAGAAACCAGCTTAGAGCCCCTGATGAGTCCATGTGCCTTCTCTGCCCAGAAAGAACCAATCTGCCCATGTGTATACAATGACCTTGCAATGGTTAAAGAGGCTCTTGCAGGTAGAGATGTGCACCCTTTGGTCATGATGTTTAACTTGGCCTGGAGCAGTTCATCCCTCCATCAGCTTGTCCTTGGTGGCTCATCCTTGTAGTCACAATTTGCAGCTCCTAGAGTTGTACTGTTAATCAGGTTGCTACTTCAGTGGCTGCTCTCCACAAAAGTTGTTATCTAGCAAGGTTTCACCAAACATCTCTCCCTCCACCAACCCATGGCCAGACAGTCCTGGCCCATGGTGCCCAAATTTTAACACCAGTCAGCAATGTCTGGTGTAGAAGCTGAGCTGCATGGCTCCATCTCTTGAGCCAAAAGAGCTTCTCAATAGACTTCCTTCCAATCAGTACTCTTAATTTTTTATGTGGCCAACACTAACATGTAAAAGGTTCATTTATAGGCCAGTGGGTTGACTATATAGGAGAGGTTTTCTCCAAGACCAGGAGATAAGAAATCATCATTTTTATTGTCATTCTTTGGGTAACACCACACTTTATCATCAGGTGGGATGAGGGGGTTCATTTGAACTCTGTATCCTGCTTTTTCTCCAGCTTGTAAAATGAAGATTTTTAGCACTTATTTCCCCACCTCACAGATGCATCATGAGGTGTAATTAATTGGCATCTAATAATGCCAAGAGCTGTTTGGAGTCCACATGCAATGGCCAGGCATCATGTGGTGCTACCCTGCTTTCATGCCCAACATCACACCCAACAATGCACATCCCACTCTGCCAAACTCTTTGAAAACCCCTCATCCTTCATGATGAGGGGCGAAAAACCTGGCAGGACCTTCTCCTGAGAAGGCTGGGGGGGGGGGGGGGATGGGGAGGGAAGCTATTTGCACAGTTTCAGTGTTCTGCTGCCACATTGACCCTGAAACTACCACGTTTTGGACGTGGTGGCTAAAGCACGTTGTGGAGAGGGGAAGGGAGCAGGAACCTGGGCTCCACGGGGAGCCGGCTGGTGAATCCTGTCGGGTTAGGACCAAACCTTTAGAGTAGTTAATGTCCCACTCAACCTAGCCCCCTAGCCAAGGGGCCCCCGTTGACTTTGGGCATCATTGCGTGGGCAGAGACCCAGCCAAATTAGGGTAGTTTTCTCCATTCATTCCTTAACCTGCTGCGAGGGGGGAACCGGAGCCCCGGCTTCGAAGCCGTCGCGCCGGCAGCCAATTCGCGGGGATGTTTTGTGTGTTTCAAAGCCTATGACTGTTCTTAAATGAGGAGTATTTTTAATTATTGCTTGGTTCTTTTTCGTTGTTCCGTTTGTAGAAGGAAGGACAAGAGTAATCTGTGGCAAACTGTACAGTACATGTCTTCTTGTGGTGTTACTGTTTGAATGGTTATTAAGTTTTCAAATCACTGTGGACAGCTAATCACTTAAATTATTAATTTATTCTTCGGGGTTTTGTTGTTTGTTGTTTGTTTGTTGGTTGTGTTGTGTTTTTTGGTTTTTTTTCTAAGTAATTTGAAACAATTATTTATCCTGTAAATCGGTCTTGAGTGAAGTCTAGATAATACTTTTTTTGCTGTTAATAAACATGGTACATGCCTGACATGAGGGTGATCTCGTTTTTAAGTACTGTATAAGCAACGGGGAAATAAAAGAATGATAGAAAAAGACATTTCTCACTGGTGCCTCCATGGATTCCAAGTGGGGAGAGAAAGGCAGAACTAAAGACCAGATCAAGTTGCATCATGTAGCACCTTTAAAGCTTTCAGAGCATCTTCCCAGCATGTTGCCAAATACCTCCTACAGCTTCTGGCGCCTGTCTGTGCATTGAGGGTCTTCAGGATGCAGTTAAAGCTCTTCCTGACACCAGAACCCAAACTGTCTGTTTTTCAGCTGCTGAAGTGAATTTCCTATTATGTATCTGCTCCAGGGATACACTTTGATGTGTGCAGGGTGAGTACAAATGATGTCTTCCTCACCCATCAGGAGCTCAGCACCTGTGAGCCCCAGCTCAGGACACCAAATCACCCCTAAAACATGAGCACAAGAACACACAGAGTGTTTTTCCACAGAGTTACAAGTTCAACCCCCCCCCTCCTTCAAGACACTCATAGTTACTTTAAAAAAAGAAGACAGCTGGGGAAAGACCCCTTCCTACAGCACAGCCCCTGAACCCCCCTTTTTTAGACAAGAGTAGCATCACCTCACATCTGCAGCACATCTGGGATCCTGAACCTGGGAGCTGAGGACTCCACTGGTGGCTCTTCTAGGCCAGAGGCATGTGTGACACCGTGGGCCATGCTATCATAAATGATATCATAGGTACTTTACCATTATGCCATTTACAAATATTAGTGTTATTACTAGCATTAAGATTGTAATTTATATCACATGGATAGTAATATACAACACTACTACTATACTAGACTTCTTTAAGACTTTTGATGGGATCTCCCATAATATTCTTACCTCTAAACTGGAGAGAGATGGGTTTGATGGATGAACCATTAGATGGATAAGGACTTGGCTGGATGGCCATACCAAAAGAGTTACAGTCAACAGTTCAGTGTCCAAGTGGAAACCAGTAACTAGTGGTGTCCCTCACGGGTCTGTACTGGCACCATTACTATTTAATATCTTCATCAACAACATAGACAGTGGGATCAAATGGGCCCTCAGCAAGTTCATGCATGACACCAAGGTGAGTTTATACTCCAGAGAGAATGGATGCAACCCAGAGGGACCTTAACAGGTTTGAGGAGTGGGTCTCATGAAGTTCAACAAGGCCAAGTGCAAGGTCTTGCACCTGGGTCAGGGCAACCCAAAGTATCAATACAAACTGGGGGATGAAAAGATTGAGAGTAGCCCTGCAGAGAAGGACTTGGGGGTACTGGTGGATGAAAAGCTGGACATGAGCCAGCAATGTGGGCTGACACTAAGCCTCTATGTTGAATTAATTAATTTCCTTTATTTATATATAGGAAAGGCAATAAAAGAATATGAGAGTATACAGCAGAGGTCTGATCCCAAGTGGCCTCTCTAGCAGGTTTCCTGCTCACATTGTCTGTAGTCATGTCTGTGCTTTGCCTTTTCCTCCACAGCAACAGAAGATTCCCACCCCAATACCCCATGGTCAGGATCAGGTCCTGCACCCAGGGCCTAAGGCACAAGTCTTGAGCTAGAGAAATCTCTACTACAGGCACAAGGGAGGAGCAGGCAGGGACAACACCTGGAGAAGGAACATGGGAAGAAGCCATGGTCCTGTTGATGAGCTACCCAGGGCTTGGGTTGACCTCCTGCCACCAGAATCAGCCCCTGTCCCATTACTGATTTATAAAATACATATATAGTATATATAGTACATATTTATATTGGGTTGATATAATATACCTGGTTGGGCTACTCTCCTTGCAAATGAGCATTGAAAAAAAAAAAAAAAAAATAGCTAGTGGTTTTAGAGGGATCTCTGTCATCTGCTGCTCAGTTCAAAATATCCCAAAGGAAATGCCAAGTTTCAAATGGCAGATCCAGCCCTGGAAGCCATGAGATGGCAGCAGCAGAGAGAGGCTGAGTCCTAAAACCATGTCTAGAAAAACAGCTGAGTGTCCAGGCCTGCCATGTACACTAACAGCATCCAGAGGTCACCAAGAACACAACGGGGCTTTGCTGGAGCCCAAAAAATCCCTGACTGGACCAGGCTGAAAGGGGTTTGTGCCCCTCAGTCACTTTTGGGTGCTTTGCAATGCTGCATAAAACCCCTTTGGTTGACCTGCCACTGCTCAAGATGACCAAGCAGACTTGCAAGCTCACTGTCCCACCAGATCAGCATTGCCACGTTGGCTGCTCAACATTTTTCAGCCATTTCAGTCTTTTTCCTACCTTTAGAGGTGTGTCAAGGTGGCTTCTCAAAACATTAAAAAGAAGCCAACAGCCAGGCAGAGCTCCACCCAAAACCGGCTCAACGCCATGGGAAGGGCTGCAGACAGAATGTGCATGGAACATCTCCATCCCTGAGGCCCTGCTGGGTCCATCTTCATCCCTGTCCCCTCCCCAGGCTGGTGGCAGGGCTCACAGCAGGCAAGTCATGGCTATGCTGAAGCAAAAGGGCACTTCTCTGAGCTGTCAGCAGCTGCTCATCTCCGCGTTAGCTTAGTTACATTAAGGCGTGAAGACCAAGTGCATAGGAAAGTGGTGGGACCCTCCGGGTGCCTCCAAATCAGCCCCTGAGTCCTTTTCCATGGAAACATTCACCAAAGCCTCCTCCAAGATGCTCGCCGTCATCAAGGTGAGGAAGAGGAGCCTCCGGCTTCAGGTTGGCCCCCTGGACAAACCCCACCTGGTTGAACTTGATGGTTAGAAGACGAGTCCATGAAAGGAGCCGGATCCACCCCCTCCTGCTGCTGGGCTGCAGCCCCCCGAGGAGCTGTCATCATCCTTGTCCCTGTCAAAGTCTCTCCACCACAGTGGGGATTTCGGCAAGGCAGAAATGTAGGCAGTTCTGTTCCTTGCTTCTTTTTCCTGCTCCTGGGAGAAGGAAGAGGGAGAAGTAACGCAAGGATATCTGCAGGTTAGTGACCTGGCTGGGGGGATGGTCCCACCTTCCCCCAAGGAGCCAGGAGCCTGTTTGGTTGCCCAGGGGAGCCTCCTCCAAATTAAACCAGGATGAGAAGGCCATGTGCTCATCTCTAGAGCTTGGTGGGAGGGAGGCAGCAAAGCCCTGCCATCAAGCAACAGCCCTTCCATGTCATCTCAGGAAGGACCCCTCAGACTCCCCCATGTGCTGCTCCTGTCCCAGGGGGCACAGCTGTTTGGAAAGCATTCAACTCCACCAGTTGAATGAAATGTGTTCCAGTTTGTATTCCCGTCTTGTCCACTTTTCCCAGGTGCTTAGGAGATTTCAGACAGAGCTTCCTGGGGTGGGCAACAGCAAGTCAACCCCGAGCACAGCCACGAGGTGTCTTGCACCAACCTCAACACCCAATTTCATCAGGAAACTGCAACCTGTTTACAACTGGGTGCTAAAATGGAAAAGGGATTTGCCTTCAGGGATCTAGAGGGTATCTGCACACGAGGAGTTGTCTGCAGGATACGACCCTGCTGCTGCCTGGATGGGTGGGAATGATAGAATCATCAAATTACAGAATGGTTGGGGTTGGAAGATACCTTAAAGATCATGTAGTTTCAACCCCCTGCCATGGTCAGGGACACCTCCAACTAGACCAGGTTGCTCAAAGCCTCATAATTGTGGGGTTTTTTTTAAATGTCCCACACCATGAGCTGGGCAGCCACAGGATCTCACCCTGCTGAGCACGGAGGAGGGAGTTACCTGCAGGTAGAGGATGTTATCTTTGGAAATGGCTTCCATCAAGTCCTTATGGAGGGAGGGTTCACCATGCAGGTGGCCAGCCTCGGCCAGAGCCTCGTGCAGCAGGCAGTTCTGCCTGCCCAGCCGCTGTCTGTAGAAGAGGACATAGGCAGTGTCCTTGGGGAAGAAAGAGGTGACGTTGCTGACCGATTCGAAGGAGGAGAAGGAAACTCTGGTGTCGTTGAAGAGGTACCACTGGATTTCCAAGTCCAACTGCTTGTCCGAGGCCGGTTTCGCAGGTGGGTTGTGGGGCTGCTCATGGGGGACGGTGTCAGTGCACTCCCTGGAGTAGCAGTAGTAGTGGCCACTCTCAGAGGAGATGCCTGAATGCACCACCACACTGCAGAGGTCATACACGACAGACATGAAGCCACTTCCCGGGCCAATCCTGTCCTGCCCACGCCAGCAAACCTGCTCATCTTCCTCCGGGGTGACGAGCACGGGCAGCTTGAGCACCACAGGGATGGAGACGTTGTCCAAGATCTTCTTCCTCTTCATAGTCCGTGGGTCGAAGGAGAAGCGCAGCAGGGTGAGGATGAGGTAGTGTGGACCCTCCGTCAGCTCCGCCACCTTCTCGGCGTCCTGCAAGGATGCACATTTCTCACAGTGATATTTATTCTCTGCTGTCAGTTTCTCTGGGGATAGGAAATAGTTGATTAAATCCGGGACAGATCTGGAGTCCTTGGGAGCAGAGGCTGACTCCCCAAAAGCCAAGAGAGGGTCTTTGGCTGCGTCCACACCGATGGCTTTGCTACTTGAGGGATCTGCTGCTTCTCCTGACTCCTGGAATCCCAACGTTTCCACTGGCATTGGTGGGGCTGAGGTGTCTCTGGCCACTGGGGCCTTCCTCTGGATCCAGGGAGACCCCGTAAGCTGGAGTGGGTTGTCAGGAGGCTCAATAAACTGTGGGCCAATTTCTTCCACAGGTAGAACAGACATGCTCCCATGTACGTGCCTGTCTGGTGGGGGAAAGGCCAGGGATAGGTCTGTGAAGGCTTCTTCTCGGGAGGAGACATTCAAACACTTCAAGCAGCGGATCTTTGTCATCATTTTACCCCCAAACATCTTCTCAATCAATGTCTTGTTTAAGAAATGATGCTCCACTGCCTGAGACATCAAGCTGGTTTCCTTGAGTTTCTGGTAGATCCTTTTCCCAGTTTTTTCTTCTTCATGTAATCTTTGGCAGGGGGAAAAAAGGCTGTGTTATGAAACTGATAAAACACCAAGAGGCAGTTTCTACAGTAGAATTTCTGTTCTTCACTCCAAGGGGGTCATCTGAGTTAACCTGCCTGTGGCCAAGGGGTCTGGTGGTGCAGGAGGAAGGTGGGGAGTAGTTGGGCAAGATTTGGGAATCGGAGGTCTCCATGTGCCATTGACCCCTCACTTCTAGGGGGACCACTGGGACACCAGTGAGTTGGGATTTTTAGGTAAGAGAGGTAAAAATGAACATTTGACAGAGGAGGCTGAGTGGCTTGTCAGGCAAATCTCTAAGCTTGGTACAACTCCCTTTGCCTTCAGAGCAAAGGCAGAAATTGGTGAGCTGAACTAAGTTCCAGCCTTACCTCCACACCAACCCAAAGAGGGTTTTATCAAGGAGCCTCAGACCAGTCTCACCATCTTTCAGCCCTAGGCCCCAGTCTCCCAACTGCTCCAGGTCTCAGCCACTTGCCCCGTTTACACATGGGTCAGTGTTAAATGTTACATCATGCCTAAGGACGCTGTTGTCACCAGGGTCCAAAATCACAGCTCTTGCCACATACCTGTCCAGCAAGTACTTGAGATACTCAGAGCAGTCCTGCTGAGCACCAGGGGTGAACCAGGGTGGCCAGGAGGCAGAGAGGAAACTCTCAGGTGAGATGGCAGGTCGCTGGCAGCAACACAGAAGAAAGAGAAGTGCTTTTCACCTGGTGGAATCTGCTTCTCATTTCACTTAGGGGGATGGAGAAGGAAGAGGAAAGTCTTCCTGGATGCTTCACCAGAAGCAAGGTGTGCTTGTGTGGCTGACAAGGTCCCCCTTTTTACCACTATAAGGGCTAATCCCAGTGCATGGGAATACTTCCCTGGTTTGCAGCCAGCCAGGACCATAGGGCTGAATTTCAGCCATTATTTTACTTATACTTCTATAAAAAAGTCATATGAAAGTATTTTTAAAATTATTAGATCTTAGGAAGAAATTAATTCCTGTGAGGTTGGTGAGATAGTGGCACAGGTTGCCCAGGGAAACTGTTGATGAGTCACCCCTGGAAGTGTTCAAGGCCAGGTTGGATGGTGCTTGGAGCAGCCTGGTGTTGCCATCCATGGCAGGGGGGCTGGAACTAGACAATCTTCAAGGTTCCTTCCAAACCAAACCATTCTATGATCCTGTGCTTCTAGGAAAAATTCCATGTGTTTATATCTGCCTTTAATTTTAAAATGGTTTATTGGTCTGACCCAGAGACTTCTACTTAACTCAGCCTGAATTTAATTTGAAGCTCCATTTAGTTTGATCAGGATCTCTCTCACCAAATCCTTTCATAAAAAAAAAAAAAAACAAAGCAAAAAATCCACTTAAAATTCCCTCCATCATTCTCATCACTGTAGGCAGGTATTCTGCATTACCAGATAATGTAATCACTGATGTTAGGAAGCTGCAGTCTAATTAACATGGAAAGAGACCCATCTTCAGCCAAGAAGTGACTTTAGGAACAGCCCAAAGAAGAAAAATAACTAGAAGGCTGTTCAGAAATTACCAGGAAACTATCAAACTTAAACTACACAACAATCAAATATGCTTCAGTGTCTGCTCACACGAATCTCAGACACCCTAAACTGCCATCAAAAACTAGATTCCTCTATGACCAAATATTAAATATAACAGGTTCTCTGTATTTTTCCCCCAAAAGTAATCTGTAATGATATATTACCACAATGCAACAAACTAGCTCTGTCAGACAAAGCTTGGAAAATTGAGAAACCCAGATGACTGGTTTTCCAGAGAGGGAAAATTCACTGGACTTTCAAAAAAGTGTCTCTCCAGGGACAAAAATATTATCTTCAAGAGAGGAGACAGAGATGACCTAGCTGTATCTCCAGGAGTCACTCACAGTAAATGTCATGTTTGTCCAGAAAGCATTCATAAATAATTTAAGGATGTTATTTTTTACTTTACTTTCCCTCACATACAGAGGATTCAAAGTATCTGAAATCTAAGGGGGAAGGGGAGGGGCAGTAGTATTGTTGTTGTTGTTATTATTATTAACAAAAACACATTTAAAGCTATTTTAATTGGCTGATTGTGCTTTGCTGTGAAGCAAGGGGACAAGCAAGCTGCTCTCATCTTCTTCCTCAGAGCACAGCAAGAAATAAAAACCTCTGCTTTATACCAACAGGTTTTCAGCTGCCCACATACGTAAACTATTACCAAACGGACTTAATTGTCCAAACTACTAGTCATTACATCAGTCCAACCACAGGCTGAAGACAGGCAGCCTGGTGTGAACACAACTCCCTGTCATGGGTGACAGGAGCTTGCCTCCTCCACCCCCAAAATTAGCCTCTTTCCTATAAACAAAATCCGTCCTGTTACAAAAACCCACCAAGATCCACAGCTCCTTATCAGCGCCCTGGAGTCGGCAGGAAGCAACTTGGAGACGAGCCTTTCCGCAGCCGACAGCCCAAACAAATAACTAGAACATGAAATAATTACCTGACTGTGCTCCAAAAATGCAAAGAGCCACTGGAGCTTTGTCATCAGGGGCTGGGAGTTGCCCTCGGTTAAATTCAACACCGAATGCCGAAAGCTGCAGAAGAAAAGCAGAGATGCAGACCTCGAGATGGAAAATCAGGGCAGGACGTGCAAGGACCAGCCCCTGGAGCAGCCTTGGGTGGGAGCAAAGGAGCAAAAACTCACTCTGAAGCCATGAAAAGAGACTGTATGATGCTGTTCATGTAGCAGGTGTTTCCCAAGTTAATTAACCCGATCTTTCCCGTCTCTGATTTGGATGCCAGACGTGGATAGAAGCAGGCCAGCTCATTCTTCTGGGAGGTCCAGGCATTTTGTCCCAAGAGATGTTTAATCCGGTCTTCATTTGGAACTGGAAGAGCCTTGGAGAGAGAGAGAGAACTGTGTTACAAATCGTTATCATGAAGAATGATAAGAAGATGAAGAATCAGCCACAGGCAACTGCAAAACCCCTCTGCCAGGAGGGTTCACACAATTAATTTCCCCTGCACTTCACATGAACATGCATCCATGGAAGGAAGTGTTTGGCTGCTACTATTAGTCCTTTAGAGGCATTCCAGATTAAAGTTACACCTAAAACCCACAGGCACAATCAGGACTTCTGCAGTCCCACCATAAGAGAAGTATCTTCCCTCCACTTGCCTACACGGGGCTCAAACTCAGAATTAAAAACCCTTTCTTCTACCCCAGTTTGTCATGCTGAGGTTAGGACATCCCTACTAGTAGGACAGTCCCTCTGGGACTGCATACCCTCAGGCTGGTTACTAAGATGCCATTTCCATGTGGAAAACAGAAAAGGGACCAAGAAGTGTATGTCTTACTTTAACTGCTTCTAGGACTGGTTCATAGAGATCTGGAAATCCTGAGAAGCGGAAGAACATGCAGTGGATGAGCTCAGCCAGCTGCTCCAGGGAGCTGGTGGCAGAGTTGGAATCCTCCTTCTTCAGAGAGGCCACCAGCCTGGGGATGTGAGGGAGCAGCTGGAAAAAATAGAAAATGCACTACATCAAAAATGGCTCCAAATTACTGACAGAGCTAGAAACGCACAAGCAGGGGAATGAGAGCCATGCCCAGGCAAAAGGACAGTGGACTTCAACCCAGTTCTGAACCTTATCCTTCACCCTATGAGCTTGACAGCAGTTCTTCTGTAGGCAAGAGGAAATGGGGTCCAGTTGCACCAGCGGAGGTTCAGACTGGATATTGGAAAAAATGTCTTCACAGAAAGAGTGGTGAGGCTTTGGAACGGGCTGCCCAGGGAGGTGGTGGAGGCACCATCCCTGGAGGTGTTCAAAAAAAGGGGTAGACATGGTGTTACAAAGGATCAGTTAGTGGTTGGGGGTTGTAGGGTGGATGGTTAGACTTGATGATCTTGAAGGTCTTTTCCAACCTATGATTCTATGACTTGAGCAGGGCAAATGCTCTAGACCTTCCACCGTGACACCAGCAGGTTTGTGCTGCTGCCTTGCCACGCTGGGATTGCCATTCCTTGTGCAGATCAATCTCTACCCAATCCCACACCAAAAAGGGAAGGGAGTGTTACATGCTGACTGCCCAATGCAGGGATTCAAACCTACAAGACAGATGAATTCACCCACAAGCAGCTTTGTCTCGTGTGCTATATTTTACCCTATGCAGTACAAGGCACACAAGCAGCACAGTTGTCATTTTGCTTTCATCCACAAAACTTAAAAATGAGCAAGCAGATGCAAATGCAAATGGTAAGTTGCTCACGGGCACCCTCTGCTGACCCTGCAGCTGCACACAGAATGAACAACCCATTTCCAACCCTGCAGATGTGCTGGAGTGACCCTGAGCACTTACGTGACCTTTGCACGTTTATATTTTACGTTATTTTTACCCCAGAACAATCCTGGAGTAATGTCTCAGGGTCCCCAGTCGGGCCATTTCCTGGTCCTCCCTTCCTCCCTTGGTCTTCCTCCCTTCTCTCTCTCTCTCTCTCTTTTTCCCCTCCTCAAAATATTGGAGATTTTAACTCCTTCCTTTCCAACAGGAATGTTTTCCTGGGGAAGAAAACGAATCCCAGTACCATCAATATTTTGCCAAGCCGTGATGGGCAACAGTTCTCAAAACCCTTCCAAAGTGCCAGGGCAAACACAAGAAGATAAGAAGCAAGACACGTTGGTGCCTTGTTTGTTGTTTTGTTGTTGTTGTTGTTGTTGTTTTTTAAATAACAGAGGAAATTTACTGGGCTGCAGATGGAAACTTCAAGCCAAGAGCAACCAACAGCTTTTGGAGTGTTTCAAAATTTGGACTCCCAACTGAAGACAATCCGTTGGAACAACCCTATTTTTAGAAACCAAAGAGTTTCTCAAGAAATTCAGGCTCACTGAAACTGTCTCCAGCTGAGGAATGAAAAAACATGAGTGGAAATTGTTGGCCAGCCTTGCTTTTTTCCAGCCTTATCTGTTTATTCTGTGAACTTCTAGGTGGAATGCCAAATGTGAGGGCTTTAATGAAAAAGTGTAAAATCAAACATAAGTAGGAGTAATTTTCCATTACTTCTTTTATCAGCTCATCACTGCAAACAGGATTTTGCCTTTGGCCTTGCTCTTTAGTTACAGCTTTCCAGGGGCAACACCAGCCAGAAGCAGAGCTGTGCCTTAGTGTCAACAGCAAAATAAAACCTAAACTGTCACTGTGGAAATGAAAAGAGGAGATTCAAATGCTAAAAGTGGTTTTTGCTTTGACCAGCAGAGACTCCATGAAGTGGAAGTGTCCTGACCCAGTCACCACATCTCGTTGCACTGACACTGTGCAATGCTTTGAAAGATGACCCATCACTTCAAGAAATGGTAATGGGTACCACACGTTGGTGACAACTTGGTGAAGTCACATGTGGGATGAGACACATTGAGTCCAAGGAATGCTCAGGCACCTGCTTAGGAAACTGCAAGGACTGCTTAAGAATATACTCTCTGTCTCCACTGATTGAGCCCTCTGAGATCCTCTCAATGCAAGGGTTTCACCCAACACATCCCAAAGCCAGAGTGGCAACATCTGCCACACTTGGAATGAAAGGTGGGAACAAAATATGGGGCTCTATCTCCCAAACCTGATGCTGAAACTATATCTTAAGTCAGATGAGGTCAGTGTAGCCACTGTGTTTACCCACTCAGGGAGATGTCCTCATTAAGTGTGGGACACAACCTTACCAAGTGAAATGCCTCGTGTGAGTGCTGGAAGCTCAGCAGCATGTACCGCAGGACAGACAAAGCCCCCTCTCTCACGATGGGGTACAGCAACTTGGAGAAGACCTGTTGGAGGAGAAAAAAGCAAATGAGAAGGTTAGATGGCATCGCAACACCCAGGAGAAGGGGCTGGAAGGAAGGCACCAGGAATCTACCACAGCTGCTGTTCTGTCCCTGCTCCACGTTGGATGTTGAAGCAAGCAGCCTGCAGATGGGTCTCCAGAGTGATCTCCTGTCCACAGCATGGCCTGAGGGCATCCTACAAATACCATGTGGGTTACCCTCACTCTTCCAGGCTTGTGGGATGCCTGGCACAATGAGGTGTAAGCCTCTACCACTGCTGCACCTCCATGCCTCCTGATGGACAGGGCCGTGCAAGCACAGAGGGATGTTAGATTTTATAAAACGTGCCTCTTCTGCTTTACTGTGATATTTGGAGCTTTATCACTATCAGGCAAAGAGATAGAAAGCAAAGGCCTTTTTCAAACACATTAACTCTACAGAAAATGGCATAAGTTGACAATACTCTCTATCCCACTCAGATCATATTTCTAAGAGTTTCCAAAAATTCCATCCTATTTTAAGGGCTGTATCCCTTTCTGATGCATTTACAATGAAAGGAAAGATAGAGAAAAGCCAGAGATGCCTGGCTACCTTAAAGATCATGTAGTCCCAACCCCTATGCCATGGGCAGAGACACCTCCCACTAGACACCATTGCTCCAAGACCCACCCAACCTGGCCTTGAACTCTTCCAGCTTCTGGAACTGTGTTCCTCATGGCCTTGAACACATCCACAGCTTCTCTGGGCAACCTGGGCCAGTGTCTCACCAACCTCACAGGAAAGAACTTCTCCCCAAGATTTCATCTAAATCTACCTTCTTTCAGCTTAAAACCATTCCCACTCATCCTATCACTTCACGCCCTTATAAAACATCCCTCCCCAGCTTTCCTGTAGCCCCTTCAGATACTGGAAGGTGCTTTAAGGTCTTCTCGGAGCTTTCTCTTCTCCAGGCTAAACAACCCCAACTCTTTCATCCTGTCCTCATAGGAGAGGTGCTCCAGCACCTGATCATCTTCCTCCGGACTCACTCCAACAGGTCCATGTCACATGTCATTGTCATTCAGTTGAAAGGCAAGAAGACATCTTAGGTGCAAGGAGAATACTGTTGTTCACATTCATGTTTAAAAGAGCCCACTGACCTTTTCAATTTTTGAAAGAGTAACTTCAATCAAGATGCTGAACTTCTTCACTGCAGCCAAACCCTTCAGCAGAGCAATGATCCACTTGTCTATGTTCTTGCCCAGGGGCCAGGACACCCAGTCAATCATCCTGAAATGAAATACAAACTCTTAAAGTAAACTCAATTAGCGTATTGTGAAGCCAAGCACTTATCTGGGTTAATTCTCCTCCAAACTCATGTCTAGGCAGTGGGGTGAACAATGCATAAAGCATTTCACATGCTATTCAAAGCACCACAGAGCCTGAAGTGGAATTACCCTGATGTCGTTGTCATCACGCTGTGGTTCATCAGAGGACCAGACCTAAGTCCAAAGAAGAAAGTGGGGATTTCTTCCATTAACTTCAGTCAACTTGAGTTCATTTAACACTGATACAATGCTCTGTACGCCACCCATGTGAGGTGCTGATTGAGGGCTCTGCATTGTCACCATCAGCAAAGAAATGATACCTGTATGATCTCTGCATTGTTACTGGTAAGGAAAACACACTCAGGTTCAGGCCCCTTAATTCTCTGTGTGGGAAACAGGTATTTCCAGAAATGCATTTTAGAAAAAATACTGGTAACCCTAAAAGAAGTGAGACATTCCTGAACGTCACAGCTAACAAGTTGCATCTACAGCCACTCAACCAACATGTTTTCATGTTTCTGCAAGTAATAAGCATTTGACAGGAGTCACTGGCAAAAAAAATAACCTCAGACTAAGTGTTGATTCATTGTCTGTCTTTACATTTAATGTTAAACAAAAATGGGAGGTAACTAAGGCTTGGGATCTCCAAGGGTCAAACTTTGCTAACCAATTCACTCCCTCTGATTTGAAGACATTCCAGTTCTTCAGTCTCCCACCTCAGTCCCTTTTGCTTATCAGCCTGTATCTGGTGCAAAATACATTCAGAGAACACAGATAATTACCCACCACAAGGCAAAGAGCAGGAATAAGTGAAGTGTACAGGAGCTGGAAAAATGAAAGGCTGGCCAGCAAAGAGAGCTTGGAGAGTAGAATATGTTGAGAAATACCAAAAGTCACACCAAGCTGGATAATCAAGCAAACACCAGAAGAGTTTCTCGAGAATAAGGAAAGGAAAAAGAATAAGGAAAACCATGAAAGCCCTGTAAAAGGAGGGTGTGATGGTGATTAAAAGATATGATATGGCCTCTAGATGTGACTTCCAAACTTAACACATCCTCTGCCTCCATTTTCAGCAAGAGGAAGGCATCGATCAGGGTGACAAAGAGGAGGCAGATAAAAGATTGGAGAATGGAAACAAGGGCAACGACAGCTGGTATGAAAGCGAAACATGAAGAGCTCATGAGTTCCAAACAAGAGCAGCTGGTGATTTCCATCATGAAAAATTCAACTCTGATGAGTTTTAGTGGCTCTCCTGGCTTTGGTATGGTGTTTTCTGTGGGAAGAATAGGAAGATAGATCCTAAAATGAAGACAGACAGTGAGGGGATGACTAGGAAGAAGGGATAGGGTGCCATGGGGCATTACCATAGGTGCCAAAGTCAGGTTTATTGGGATATATGAATTTCCAGTCAAAGGCCAGAGTAGATCATATCTGAATGGCTACCTGAAAGGAGGCTACAAGCAGTGTTCTTCAGGATCTAATGATGTTAGCAAAAACATGGCTGTGAAATCTGTGTTGATGCAAAGCTGGGAGGCACCATCAACACAACAGGAGGGTCAAGTATCATGAGGAAGATCCTGAGGACTAGAAATGTAGAACTGGGAGGAAATTTATTGATTCAAAACCCATGCAAGGCACAAGAAATGGATGCTATGTGACAGCAGCTTGTCTGTTTGAAGACAACCAGCCAGACACAAAATGACTATTAGGACCCGGTGTAACAGTAGCCATGGCAAAAACCAGCATCATGCTGTGGTCCAGAAGAAAACGTATTTTCTATGGCAAAAGAATGTCCTCTGAAGCTGTAATCTGAGCCCATGATGAACCACCCCTGGAACATGGTGCACAAACCTCACCACCCATGTCCAATGAACTGAAGTGGGAGCAGGTGTTGAAAAAGGCTGTTAAGCTGGTCAGGGCAATGAAGAACATTTCCTGCCAGAAAAGCTTAAAATAACCTGGCTTGTTTAGCACAGCCACGGGAAAGCAGAGATGGGAAGGGACTGCTCTGCCTGCACACATTGAAGGAATAAACACCAGGAGGGAGAAGAGCTATTTCAGCTATTTATGTTGGCATAAGATGAAACAAACTATCACATGGTCAGAAATACATATAGGCTGGCTCTTAGAGAAGAGATTCCAACCACTAAAGCAACCCAAGAGCTACCAAGCTGGTGAAAGGTCTGGAGAACAAGTCCTGTGAGGAGAGGCTGAGGGAGCTGGGATTGTTTAGTCTGAGGAAGAGGAGGCTGAGGGGAGACCTCATTGCTCTGTACAGCTACAGGAAAGGAGGTTGTAGGGAGGTGGGAGTTGGGCTCTTCTCCCAAGTGAATAATGAGAGGACCAGAGGAAAAGGCCTGAAGCTGCACCAGGGGAGGTTTAGGCTGGATATTAGAAAGAATTTCTTCACCCAAAGAGTGGCTGGACAGTGGCACAGGCTGCCCAGGGAGGTGGTGGAGTCACCATCCCTAGGAGTGTCTAAAAGAAATGTAGATACAGTGCTTAGTGACATGATTTAAGCACTGAACAGGTAAATCATGTTATGGTAGGGGGGATTTAGGTTATGGTTGGACTTGATGATCTTTGAGGTCCCTTTCAACTAGGACAATTCTATGATCCTAAACCAATGGTAGAACAGCTATGAGAAAAGAGTAGTGGGAGCAAAAGCCCTTCCTGCTTTGAGGAGTGTAGCTGAACATCATTAAAGGAGTCTGTAATGACAGCACCTAGAAAGCAGAGAGATGGATCCATAGATCCAAAGGTCCCTCTTCACCCTGTCTTCTTATACAAGCTGTAAAATGACCTTGCTCCCTGCTATTTAACAGCACTAGTGGCCAACTTAAGAGTCCTGCCTGTTGCCTGCCTGCATTGCTACAGAAGGAATAAATTACATTTTAAATTCACATTGCACTTTCCACATTGCAAGATCCACAAATGTTTTAAAAGCCAGAGCCTTAATTTTCCAAAGGAGCCATGGATTTGGGTTGCTAAACTTTAAAAAGCTCAAATCCAGATTTCTAGAGGTAGCCAGTGCCTGTGTGACAGCAGGTGCCTCCTTCATCTGGACCTGGACTCTTTGGAACAGACACACACCCAGGAAAAAGTATTTTAAAATAAATAAATAAATAAATAAATAAAATAATAATAATTTTTTAAAACCAACAACCCACAAATCAGGGAATACTTCTGTTAGCAGGGATGCACATGAATAGAGTTTATCTGAAAAGAGACAAACTAAAAGAAACTCTGTAAAAGCAACTGTGGTGCACACTTACACCAGCAGGTGCCAGGCTCGCCTTCTTTTTTACCACCATTTGTTCTTTAAACCTTGATCCGAAGCTCCACCCCAAGTCCAGTTTATTCCCCTCCTACTATCTAGTCAAGGAGGTCCCTGCACACTGCAGGGAGGTTGGACTAGATGACCTTTAAATGGCCTTTGCAACCCAATGCATTCCATGATTCTATCATTCTATGATTCTGCTAACTCCAAAACCCAACCAGGCTTTGGAGGAAGAGCCTTCTGCATGCAACCACCTTGTCAGGGATCCTAAACTGAAACTTCCTCTCCATTTGTACCTTTTCCTCTAATGTTCCAGGCACGGATCACACGTGCAGTGAAAAGCCAAGGCTGTGCAGTGCTCTAGGGCACCCACTGGCTGTAAACACGTCACCAAAACTTTCACATTTCTCCTAAGTGATCTGAATGACATTCTGCAGGTCCTGCTTAATGTTTGGCTAATTCTGAGTAATCATTTACTCATCCTTCTGCGTGACAAAGAATGTTCTAAGGACAGATGCAATTGATTTTGCAACCTCTGCGTTGAGGCACTGGTGCTCTTAGAGGATTTATCACCTGGAGATGCCAGCAGCAGGTTCCCAGAAGGAGAAGAAGATGGAGAAAAGGGTTAAGAGCTGAACTGATAACTTAATCTTTTGGTTTGGGTTGCTCTGGACTCTGGAAAAACCACGACTCTCTTCAGCAAGTCAAAAAGAAGCAATCCCTTTCTGCATACATCAAGGAATAATGTGTGTTTCTGTCATGTAACCTTACTGGGGGGAGACACAAATCCTGTAATAGCAGGAATAAAAGTCATGTTTTCAGTGAGGTCAAGTCACAGCAGCTCCCTTGGGTTAGGTGCATGTGATACTGCATGTAAACATCACCAATTTAAATGGAAATCTCTAAGGCAAGCATGGGTTGAAGACACTCCTAAGTAAATCTGCAGCAAGGCACTGGAGCATAGAATAGTATCCCAGGATGGTTTGGATATAAAGGGAGCTTTAAAGCTCATCCAGTCCAACCCCCCTGCCATAAACAGGGACATCTTCAACTACATCAGGTTGCTCAGAGCCCCATCCAACCCGACCTGGAATGTTTCCAGGAATGGGGCATCTCCCACCTCTCTGGGCAACCTGGGCCAGTGTCTCACCACCCTTAGCACACAAAATTTCTTCCTTAGAAAAAATGTCTTCCTTAAGAGAAAGGAGGATAGAGGAGCTGTAGGACTTGGACACAAGTGTGCAAGGAAGATCTGGTGATGCCAAAGTGGACACTGACTCTGCAAAGACCAGGTCTGGCAGTATTCCACCCATTACTCTTCAATATGCCTCAACTTCTCCGTTGACTCTGCCTGCACAAAGGGCAGGAATAAACATGGTACAAGACCAAGATCCAGTACCACATTTGTCTGACAAAGATGAAGGTGGGATCATTGCAACAGATGGGCACACCTCCCTCTCCAAGACTTTTAACTGTGACTGGTGATTTAGGACAACGTCCTTCAGAAGAGAGGATGGGAATCAACATTAAATTCTGCAAAGGAGATTTTTGTGAAGAAAAGGTCCTCAACAGCTTCTGAAAAAAAAAAGCCAAAACTCTATATCTTATGTTGGGTATCCCATAACTACTTAATTCTGAGAAAAAATAAATTAATCAAGTAAAAATGTAATGTTAATACTAATACTACTAATAATAATGTATTTATTCTAGTTCTCTAGGCCCTCATCACTGGAAGGAAGGATCCAGAAATTCCCTTTCTCCCCCCACACGCCTCACTAGACAGCACCAGCCAAACTGGTTGGGATAAAACCTCACAAAGGAACTGGGTGTAGTTCTGGGGACAGTTTTTCTCTGAACCAAGAAGGACATTCAGTAATGCAGCTTCTCCTACCTGCCAATGGCTGTCATCATCTGCACATCAGTGATGCTGTCATCGTTGGTGAGGTTTCTTATCACGCCATCCATGAGCTCCAGAGGGACAAACTGGACCACACTGGCCAAGGCGTTGGATGGTGCTTCCTGCTCCTCTGCAAGACAGGGATGAGCACCAGCAATGAGGAAAAGCAGGCACATGAGGTCATTTCTTATCTCTAAAAGCCAAATATATTTCTGCCTAGCAGACAGTCAGCTGGTGTGAATGAGCAATGTGGAGTCTGCACTTAGCTGTGCTAGGAGGACAATTCCCCAAATCCCAGTGTGGTGCACAATGAGATTGGGTCATAGCAGATGGACTGTTGCATGAAGTCATAAACACCCAAAGGGAGGAAGAGATCTCAGGCACGAGAATGTTTTGGGGGCCCAGATTTCCTCTCCTTGCTCTCATTTCACTAATTACTGCAAATAACTGCTGTGGGATGGAACTGAAAGTTTGCCTGCCTAGAGCATCTTCCAAAGGATGAAGCTTTCATACAGAGGGCACTGAAAAAGCCGTGTCCTCATGGGCTTAGGAATTGCTGCAGCAGCAGCTCATCTGCCAGCAGGATTCCAGTCTTTCATGGCAGTGGTACCTCCAAAAATCTTTTGAGACCCTCTGCAATAACCTAATAACCCCAGAAGCTGGATAAATATCTTCTGTCCCACCTTAAGATACAACCACCAGTCAGATAGTAGGGCTTCCTACCTCTAGATCAGTTTGAAATAACTCCTTAGCTTTGTCCCTAGTGCCTGGCAAGGAGCAGGCTGTGGGGTCCCATCAAATCAGTCACAAGAGATGACATTTCTAAAAGCTTTCAAGTCTCACTCTGATCAGCTGCAGATATGCTGTTTCCATTAAGCCAAACTGATGCTGGAAAGTGTTCAACACTCAAGCTTGTGCTGCAAATATTTTACCATGGATAACATCTCCTGTGTACAGACCATGTGTATTTTCAGGAGATGCTGTTCCCTTGGCTTAAAGCCCTGGGTAACTTCTAGGGATGCCTCTTTCATAGAATCATAGAATGGTTTGGGTTGGAAGGGACCTTAAAGATCATCTAGTTACAAGTCCCCTGCATGGGCAGGGACACCTCCCACTAGACCAGATATATATTAATAAAAAGAATAAATATTCCTTGTTATATTTCAGCTGTGGCTGCATTTCTGGGGTAGATGTGCTACAAGGACTTGATCTCTAGAGGTCCCTTCCAACTCCAGCAAGGGCTTGTAGTGAGAGAACAAGGGGTATTGAATTAAAACTGGAAGAGGGGAGATGTAGATTAGACATTAGGAGGAAATTCTTCACTATGAGGGTGGTGAGACCCTGGCCCAGGTTGCCCAGAGAAGCTGTGGCTGCCCCATCCCTGGAAGTGTTGAAGGGCAGGTTGGATGGGGCTTGGAGCAGCCTGGGCTGGTGGGAGGTGTCCCTGCCCATGCAGGGGGTTGGAACTAGAGGAACTTTGAGGTCCCTTCCAACTCAGACCCTTCTGTGATTCTATGATTCAGCTGTGGCTGCATTTCTGGAGTAGATGTAGACTATGAAAGATGTCAAACTAATCAAATTTGACTTAATCAGAGCCAACATTTATGTTCCCTAAGTTGTTTGTTGGTTTTTTTGCTGTGGTTTTTATTTAATTACCTGTTGAAGAAATGATAGTGAACAGCTCCTTCAAAGAGGGCAGGATGGCTGAGTTCTGAGTTCTCCAGATCCTCTGCAGCAGGCCACTCACTCTGTTCACCTGCTCCAAAAACTCCATGATCTCCTCTTCCCCCTCAGAGATGCACTGGAACTGCCCAATGCACCGGATCAGCTGCTGGCAGAACAAGACCTGGTGCTTCCCAGTGGGAATGCACTGAGGGTGCTGGGTCAGGAGTCTGCAGATCTTTGCACACTGTTTGGGGCTGGGCCTCTCACAGACTTTCCGGAGCACCTCGATCCTCAATAAGCTGAAGATGCTGTTTGCTGATGGGCTTTCCAAGATGAACTGCAGTCCTAATTGGATATAATCAAGGACATAATGACTTCTCTTCCCCAGGGGTCCATAGCCTTCCTGGAGGAGACTCAGTAGGAAGCGAACATTGAAGAACTCCTCAAATTCCTCTGGGTGGTAGTGGCCATAGACCTCCAAAACCTCTTTACCAATCTCTCTTTTATACTTGGTCTCCCCTGTGAGATAAAGCTTGGTAGACAGCTCCAGCATGGACCAGCATTGCTCACTGTCCATGGGCTGCTTCGCTGCCTCGATGACGCGCCTCACCAGCCCTTGCTTCACGTTGTTGGGGTATGAGGACATCACCACAGCTTCCAGTATCTTATCCATCTCTGCTCCCAGCTGCTGAAAGAGAGGAACAAGAGCAGCAGAGTAGCTCAAGCAGGGTCTGCTGAGCTTTCAAGCCCAGGTTGGCGAAGGAGGAGAAAAAATTCTTCGCGTTCAGGGAAGGAGATAAAAGCCCTGGGAAGCAGAGGTGGGATCTCAGCCTCTCCATGCAATGGCAAGGGTGCAGGTCTGATGTTTAGGCTGTGCTGCCAGCCACTCTGGCTGAGTGGTGCAGTCTTGGCTGCTCCCCAGGGACCTGCTGCATTTGCATGCAGGACCACAACGAGAGGGGAGAGAAACTGCAGAGTCAGGCAAAGTTTCCCATTTGTCACAGCCCAAATTCACCAGCAGTGAAGCCTTAGAGGAGAGAATGCTTAAAAAAACCCAACAAAACCCCTAAGGATTTCCCTGGAAGAGCTCAGAACAACACTCATAACCAAGTGTTGGATGCACTATTGCACCAGAAACCTCCTTACAGTGATAAAATTAGGCAGCCAGGATTTCTTAAAACTGATTACAGACACTATATAAAGGTTCATCCCCAGCAGGTCTTCCCAGTGTGATGTGCTGCACAAATACACGTTTGGAGAATGTCCCTTCCTGCCTATGGCCTGAAAACATCCATGGGGGAGGGAGAACAATGGAATTATGGAATGGTTTGGGTTGGAAGGGACCTTAAAGATCATCTAGTTCCAACCCCCCTGCCATGGGCAGGGACACCTCCCGCCAGCCCAGGCTGCTCCAAGCCCCATCCAACCTGCCCTTCAACACTGCCAGGGATGGGGCAGCCACAGCTTCTCTGGGCAGCCTGGGCCAGGGTCTCACCAACCTCACAGGAAAGAATTTCTTCCTAAGATCTAACCTAAACCTCCCCTTTTCCAGCTTAAAATCATTCCCTCTCATCCTATCACTCCCTGCCCTTGTCCCAAGCCCCTCCCCAGCTTTCCTGGAGCCCCTGCAGGCACTGGAAGGTGCTCTCAGGTCTCCCTGGAGCCTTCTCTTCTCCAGGCTGAACACCCCAACTCTCCCAGCCTGTCTCCAGAGCAGAGCTGCTCCAGCCCTCCCATCATCTCTGTGGCCTCCTCTGGACTCTCTCCAACAGCTCCATGTGCTTCCTGTGTTGGGAGCTCCAGAACTGGACACAGTACTCCAGATGGAGTCTCACAAGAACAGAGGGGGAGAATCATCTCCCTTGACCTGCTGGCCACGCTGTTTTTGATGCAGCCCATCCTTGTCATGCAGATACTCAGACCTACAAAACTGTTCTGAAGACACTCTCCTTTCTGGCAGATCAACGAGTGCTGGTTGCATTTGGCACCACACGTTGCACTCACAAACACACACCAGGGCCCACAGTGTCTTGTCCCATCCCCACCTCAAAATAAAAAGGGTGCTGTTAAAAGAGAGCAGGCCTGGCTCCAGACTTCACTTCCATCTAAAGCCACAAATAAAATGAAGCATTTCAGCCACACTTGCAAGAGGGGGTTGCTTAGCACGTGATGTGTCCCTGCAAGGATAAAAACCCAACTGTGCTCTGGAAGCCAGGGAGGGAAAAGAAATATAAGCAAAGAGCAGCACTGACCAGCTTTCTTTCACTGTCCAAACCAAGTAAACTGATACATTAAAAAAAAACCCAAATCCAAACCTCAGGATAAAAATCACCTTGGACTTTGGGTCTCATCTTCATAATCTGTCCTGTTTGGGGGTGTCCTTATATTTCTCTTCTGCCTGTGTTTTTTCTTTAATTAGGATTCATTTCAATTGAAGCCTATCCAATGATTTCTAAATCAATTCATTCCCCTACCCCTGCCAGCAGCATATTTCCAGTAAAGCCTCCTTAGTATTGTGTGCAGAATGCAGTGTCAGTTGCCACGCCCCAGATCTTACAGACCTCTGAAAACACACATCTAAGATGTCCTTTACCTTAAGGAAACTCTGGTCATAAATTCAGCATCTATAGCTTGATAAATATCACCAAAAGAGGAAAAAAATCCCACCATCCAAACACAGAGAGATGAATAAAGTGATTTGCTTCTCACTTACAAAGAAGAAGTCACGATCTACTTCTCTAAATTCTCTGGAGGGCTGCAAGTACAGAAGTGAGGCTCACCTTTTACTGTCCTTAACTCCTGCTGAAATTGTTTCTTTTATGTCAGCCAAGACATGACTATTATTCCTGCTGCATCCTCCAGGCAGTTAGACAATTAAGGATCAATCCTGCAGCATCCTGAGCCACTGCAGGATGGGAGGGAATGCACGTGGGGCCTTGCTAGAGCACAAAATGCTGCACAAAACCTACTGTATTCTGTAAGATTTCTACAAAATTTGCCATGACTTGGGATACAACTTCTTAAAAACCTGCCCCTGTTGTCACACACCCCTCTAGGTCTGCTTTCATCAAAGTAATTGTGTGCTAATGATTTAATTATTATTTTTTTTTCAGGAAATTAATATGCAAAGGGGATTTTTTTGGTCCAAAGTAGCTACCAGTTCATCCAGCCAAGGTGGGGAAAACACAGCCTGTAACTCATCATTACCACACCCAACAGATACAGCCTGACCAGCAGTTACCAGACAGTCACAGACAGTCATTCTTACCACTTCCCTAAGACTGCTTTCCTAAAAATGTTAAAAAGCCCTCTAAATAACTAGGAAGAAACTGCAAATTCCCTACAGGGTTGGAAATCATCAAACCAAGGCCACTGTTGGGCCCTCATCCATGTTACTGCCCCTCTTGCTTTGGCTTCTCCATCATCTAGCATAACTTACACATCTGGTTATACTTTTTATTTAGCTAAGATCAAGTTTTTCCTGGCTAAATAACCTTAATTAAGCTAAGTGATGTGATTCCAGTTCAATGACCTTGTGTGTACATGTCAAGCTTCCACAGCAACTTAATGCTGTGGTTTCTATCACGATGGTTTCTATCCTCCCAATGACACAATTGCTGCTTTTCTTTTTACTTCCTTCTTAACTATTTCACAGCCAGCTACCCCCTATCCTCTAAAGCCTCCCTTATATATTATTTGCACTGTAATAATGCCTGGAGGCTTCAAATTAAATAGAGCCCACTGGTTTACAAACTGTATCTATAGGAATATACACAAGGGAATATGTATCTCACTTAAGCAACACAGCATAAAATCATAGAATTACAGAAACATCAGGGTTGGAAGGGACCTTAAAAATCATCAGGTCCCAACCCCTCTGCCATGAGCAGGGAACCCCACCACTAGATCAGGTTGCAAAAAACCTCATCCAGCCTGGCCTTGAACACCTTCAGGGATGGGGCATCAACAACCTCAGTGGGCAACCCATTCCAGTTCCTCACCACCCTGAGAGTGAAGAATTCTTCCTAATATCTGACCTAAATCTCCCCTCTCTCAGTTTAAAACCATCACCCCTTGTCCTGTCACTGCCCTCTCTGGTGAAAAGCCCCTCCCCAGCTTTCCTGGAGCCCCTTCAGGCCCTGGAAGGTGCTCTCAGGTCTCCCTGGAGCCTTCTCTTCTCCAGGCTGAACACCCCAACTCTCTCAGCCTGTTTGCATAGCAGAGGTGCTCCAGGCCTTTGATCATCTTGGTGACTCTTCTCTGGACCCTTTCCAACAGGTCTGTATCTTTCTTGTGCTGAGGGCCCCAGAACTGTACACAGTATTCCAGGTGGGGTCTCAGCAGAGCAGAGCAGAGGGGCAGAATCCCCTCCCTGGCCCTGCTGGCCACACTTCTCTTGATGCAGCCCAGGATGCAGTTGCTCTCTGGGCTCCAACCCTCACTGGGGGCTCATGTCCAGCTTCTCATCTACTACCACCCCCAACTCCTTCTGCTCAGGACTGCTCTCCAGCCATTCTTCCCCCAGCCTGTATTTGTGCCTGGGGTTGTGCTGACCCAGGTGCAGGACCCTGCACTTGGCCTTGTTGAACTTCATGAGGCTGGCACTGGCCCTTCTCTCCAGGCTGTCAAGGTCCCTCTGGATGGCAGCCCTTCCCTCTTGGGTGTCAACCACACCACACAGCTTGGGATCATCAGCAAACTTGCTGAGGATACACTCAATCCCACTGTCCAGGTATCATTCACACTGTTGTAGAAATATGAAATATTGAGACACATCCAAATCAAACCATTTGCTCTAGAAGATGCAACAGGTTCTGGCAGAGCCAGCAGCCAAAAACCTCTGCAGACCTGCAAATATATTAATGTCAGTTCTCCACCTTGCTTTGCTCCCTTCAGCTACTATCCGAATTGCATCCAATAAAGGACCATGGCAGAGCAGAAGATCAGGTCCATTTTTATGAGACCTGGGCAGGAACTCAGACTTATAATAAATGCAGAAAAATCCAGTTCACTACCTCATTAGAAACAGAAGTGAGACTCTCCCCATCTGCAGTCATCACAGGGAAAAATTACCAGCACAGAAGCCTGGCCAATTTTTTTGCACATAATTATAAACTGCTTTTCTAAATTCACCTTTCCTTTTCAAGGAGTTCACATCTTCCTCTCCCAAGCTGCTTTCCAGTGACAGGTTGCACTTGTGTGTCTCCTACTCACTAGAGCTAATTGCCTTTGGCTGGCAAAGCTCTTTGTGCTTTCCTGTCCTGTGCTGCACTGACTCAGCACCACCCTTTAGTGCTGCACCAACAGAGGTTCCACGTCAGCCACAGGCAGTAGCAGATCTGGAGCAGGGGGTTGTCCCCATGGTCTGCAGGACCTTCCACCCTGCTTGTCAGTTTTCTGTCCTGTCTGGAGAGTAAAGATTTATCTGAACATCGTCACCCGACTGGACTGGTTTTGTCCCCTCCCTGGAGGTGTTCAAGGCCAGGTTGGATGGGGCTTGGAGCAACCTGGTCTAGTGGGAGGTGTCCCTGCCTGTGCAGGGGGTGTTGGAGCTAGATGATCTTTAAGGTTCCTTCCAACCCAAACCATCCTATGCTTCTATGACTGTTGGCATTTCACATGGTGTTGATGTGCATCAGGAACCCCACCTTGGGAACAGCAAGTTTCTCTCCCACGGCCACACGTTTGTCTGAGGGGTCCCTAAGAAATAACTAACCAAAATACCTGTACTTGCAATCATTCTAAATGTACCAGATAGTAATCCCTACCTTTACTAAAATCTGTTCATGTTTTAGATCTGCAAAGCACTGCAGATCCTATTCCATTCTTCTGCAGTACCATGTATTTCATCATTCCTTTTTCCTCTAAAACATTATACATATGTTTGATCACACCACAGAATTCTATCAGCCACCTCCAGGTGACCTACCATGGCCTCAATTCATGGCCTGCAGCTGTGGGCTGGCTGCCCTACCTGAATCTGTCTGTCTTAGAATCATAGAATCATAGAATGGTTTGGGTTAGAAGGGACCTTAAAGATCATCAGGTTCCAACCCCCCTGCCATGAGCAGGGACACCTCCCACCAGCCCAGGCTGCACAAGCCTCATCCAACCTGCCCTTGAACACCTCCAGGGAAGGGGCAGCCACAACCTCCCTGGGCAACCTGTTCCAGTGCCTTCCTACCCTCATGGGGAAGAATTTCTTCCTGATGTCTGACCTCAATCTCCCCTCTTTCAGTTTAAAACCATCACCCTCATCCTGTCACTGCCTTCTTTGGTGAAAAGCCCCTCCCCAGCTTTCCTGGAGCCCCTTCAGGCACTGGAAGGTGCTCTAAGGGCTCCCTGGAGCCTTCTCTTCTCCAGGCTGAACACCCCAACTCTCCCAGCCTGGCTCCAGAGCAGAGTCTTACTGACCCTGCTCTCTTATTTCCCCAGTGCTTCTTCTTTGATCTTTTTGGTGCACAGAAATCATAGAAACACAGACTGGTTTGGGTTGGAAAGGACCTTAAAGATCCTCTAGTTCCAACCCCCTGCATGGGCAGGGACACCTACCACTAAACCAGACTAGCCAAACCTGGCCTCTTCTCTCTCTGTACCCTGGTCTCTTCTCTCTGTGGTTTTTGCTGTTAGGCACTCAGCCATCAAATAAAAAAAAAAAAAAAAGGAAAAAGAAAAAAGGAAAAAGGAAAAAGAAAAAAGAAAAAAGAAAAGAAAAAAATTAAATAGAAAAAAGAAAGAAAAAAAAGAAAAAAGAAAAGAGAAAAAAGAACAAAAGAAAAGAGAAAAAAGAGAAAAAAGAAACAAAAGGAAAAAAGAAAGAAGAAAAAAGAAAAAAGAAAAAAGAAAAAAAAGAAAAAAGGAAAAAGAATAAAGGAAAAAGGAAAAATAATAAAGGAAAAAGGAAAAACAAAAGAAGGCCTTGGCTGGATGTCAAAGCCATCAGCATGATAATACCAAATAAAGCCCAAGGCCCTAACATTTCATCTTCTCTTTCTCCAGACTCCTCCTCCCATCTCAATTCCTCCCCTCCAGTCAGCAGCTACACACACACACACAGATCTCTAATACCTACTGGTATCCTTTTCTCATACAGCATCTCCAAACCACAGCTGCTATGATCAGCCATCCTGGCGTGGCTGCAGAAAGCAAAGCACAAGGAATTAAATTCCTCTCTCCTGTCGCCTTGAAAACCAGCAGCAGAGAAAGGCACATAGGGCAGGACTTGCTCTAACCACTAGACCAGCAGTGACAAACCACTGGCTCTGTGGCTAAGCCCAGCACCAACCACTGACAAAAAGAACCCATTCCAGCTTCTTTTCAATTTTATGAACTTATTTGGCATCGAATACCCAAAAAGTTTTGTCCTGCCCTCAATAGGTAAGTTTTTCCCAGGACAGTCACTCTTCTTCACATCCCCCAAATGAACTTATCCTCCTTTTTCTTCCCCCAAAGGCCTTTTGCTTTCTTCTTCAGCCAGAGCCCTCAGCCAGGGTTGTGCTACCCTGCATCCATGGGGCTTTATATTAGGAGCACCTGGATCCTGCACTGACCTTCAGAGCAATGTCCTTTCTATTATCATCCCTGGAGACTATAAATACATCTACTCTGTTAAGTGAGTTGTTTTCCTGGAGGTATTTATAGCATTAACATCACTCTCCTTTCTTCATATTTCTCTCTGCTTTTGTCTGTGTATAGAAATTAAACTCTGGGTACAATCCAAGGAAAAACCACGTCCTGTTCATCAAAACATACCAGACCAAGGGTCAGCACTGGCTGGGGCTCATCAGACACTGCTTCACTGCTTGGAGATACAGAAATCTGCAATTTTTTGGTGGTGCTTTCAGGAAAAATGAGAGGTGAAACTCATTTGAGACCTCAGTTTCCCTCCAACATATTTGGCTTTGTGTCAGCCAATCCAGAAACCAGAGGATTTTCACCGAGAGGGCAGTGACAGGACAAGGGGTGGTGGTTTTAAACTGAAAGAGGGGAGATTGAGGTCAGACATCAGGAAGAAATTCTTCCCCATGAGGGCAGGAAGGCACTGGAACAGGTTGCCCAGGGAGGCTGTGGCTGCCCCCTCCCTGGAGGTGTTGAAGGGCAGGTTGGATGAGGCTTGTGCAGCCTGGGCTGGTGGGAGGTGTCCCTGCTCATGGCAGGGGGGTTGGAACCTGATGGTCTTTGAGCTCCCTTCCAACCCAAACCGTTCTATGATTCTATAAACCAGAAAGGTGAAGTGAGACCATGGCAAACTTGATGAACCTCATCATGAAGATGTTCAAGGCATTTTGATCCCACTCCCTAAGTGAAAGCTCAGCCCCTTGCAACGTCCTTTCAGCCTAAGTTAGAGCATAAAACTGAAATTTCTCTGCCATGGTTCTGAGTTCTGTGATGCAAACACAGCAGGATATGGTTTAGTTCCCAAAATGTTCTGAAAACCTCATTAAAGTGGCAATTAAGCAAGATGCCAATGTCTGCTTTTATCCTTTAACACCTGCAAAGTCCAAGTCAGGGCAGATTTAATCTGAAAGGGGGGTTGATTGCTTTGAATTTGACCCTCACTTTTAGGGCTTTTTGGCTCCAGGTCAGCTTCTCTTGGGAAAACCTCAGACCATCTTGGTCAGTTCCTCTTTACAAGATGCTGCAGTCAGGTTTGCAAAGCCCTGCAGGCACCAGGGATACACACACCCACTTGCCTACATTGCTCCTGTTTCTCTCCCTCCAAGCATCCTCCTGTAGCCAGACCCTCAAACAGTCCAAATCCTCAACCATCCCTCCTTCAGAGTTCCTTCCTGCATCCTGACCACAGAGCATGCCTCTCCTTGAGGATCCCAGGAGAAATCCCTACTTCTGAGTATTCCTCCTAGACCCTTCCCTCCAAACATCCCTCCCTTGAGCATCCTTCCTGCAGCCCAACACTTCAAGAAGCCCTTGCTCCAACCACCCCTCCTGTATCCCTCCCTCCAAGCCCTCTCTTACATCCTGACCTCCAGGCATCCCTCCAAGTATCCCTCCTACATCACAGCCCCCAAGCACCCTTCCTGCACCCATTCTCCAAGCATTCCTCCCTCTGAGCATCCCAGTTCCTGAGAACCCTGACTGCACCCCCACCCCCGGGCACCCATTACTCCCAGCTCCTTCTTGAAATCCCAACCCCTGAACATCCCTCCTGCACTGTGACCCTGAGGAACCCCCCAACATCCCAAATGTGAACACCCTCCTGCATCCCTTTGTGTATCCTCCCCTCTGAGCATCCCTCCTGCACCCCTTTCCCCAGCATCTGTCCTGCATCTTTTCTCCCCTTCCCTCTGAGCAGCCTGACCCCCAAACACCCTTCCTTCTGAGCAGCCCTCCCACACCCCTTCCCCTGGGCATTCCTCTCTCCAAGCATCTCAGCCCCTGAGCAATCTCCTGCACCCCTTCCTGGGAGCATCCCTCCTGCACCCCTTTCCTGAACTAACCCTCCTGCATCCTTTCTCCCGACCATCCCTTCTGCAGCCTTTCCCCTGAGTGTCTCTCCTGCATTCCTTCCCAGGAGCATTCCTCCTGCATCCCTCACTCTGAGCACCCCTCCTGCACCCCTTTCCCTGACTAATCCTCCTGCACCCCTTCCCAGGAGCATCCCCCCTGCATCCCTCACCCCAAGCATCTCTCCTCCACCTGACTAACCCTCTCATATCCTTTCTCCCGACCATCTCTCCTGCTGCACCCCTTTCCCTGACTAACCCCCCTGCACCCCTTCTGAGGAGAATCCCTCCTACACCCCTCACCCCCAGCACCCCTCCTGCATCCCTTCCCTAGCACCCCTCACCACCAGCACCCCTCCTGCATCCCCTCCCTAGCACCCCTCACCACCAGCACCCCTCCTGCATCCCTTCCCTAGCACCCCTCACCCAGAGAACCCCTCCTGCATCCCTTCCCTAGCACCCTTCACCACCAGCATCCCTCCTGCATCCCTTCCCTAGCACCCCTCACCCTCAGCACCCCTCCTGCATCCCTTCCCTAGCACCCCTCACCCCCAGCACCCCTCCTGCATCCCTTCCCTAGCACCCCTCACCCTCAGCACCCCTCCTGCATCCCTTCCCTAGCACCCCTCACCCCCAGCACCCCTCACCCAGAGCACCCCTCACCCTCAGCATCCCTCCTGCATCCCTTCCCTAGCACCCCTCACCCAGAGAACCCCTCCTGCATCCCTTCCCTAGCACCCTTCACCACCAGCATCCCTCCTGCATCCCCTCCCTAGCACCCCTCACCACCAGCACCCCTCCTGCATCCCTTCCCTAGCACCCCTCACCCCCAGCACCCCTCCTGCATCCCTTCCCTAGCACCCCTCACCCCCAGCACCCCTCACCCCCAGCACCCCTCCTGCATCCCTTCCCTAGCACCCCTCACCCAGAGCACCCCTCACCCAGAGCATCCCTCCTGCATCCCTTCCCTAGCCCCCCTCACCCCCAGCACCCCTCCTGCCCCCAACAAACCCTCCTCCTCCCCTTCCTCTGAGCATCCACCCTGCACCCCAACCCTAGACCACCCCCTCTCCGCATCCCTTCCCGAGCACCTTTTTTCCCCCCGAGCCCCCCCGAGCCCTGACCGCCCCCCTCCTAGCCCCCCACCCCTCTTTCTTCTCCCCCTGCCCCCCCGTTACCTCCGGCCCTGGGTGCCCCTCCGGCAGGAATCCGCAGCCCGGCGGGCAGCGGGCGGGCAGGGCCGAGGGAGGAGGAGGAGAACTACAAATCCCAGCGGGGCCGGGCCGGGCCGCGCCCCCCGCTCCCTCCTCCCGCTCCCTCCTCCCGCGGCTCCCGGCGAGCGACGGGGCCCGGGACCGGAGGGGGAGGAGGTGGGTACCGCGGCGGGGACGGGATGGGATGGGATGGGATGGGAAGGGGGGGCGGGATCCGCCCGGTGTGTGGGCTTGGGGATGTGGGAAGGGACAGGGTCAGCCCAGCGCACCCTCCCCGAGGTGGGGAAACTGAGGCACGGGGAGGGAGGGGGAAGGGTGAGCCGGGGGGTCAGGCTGCTGCTCGCTGGGGAAGCGCTGGGGGATGCGGTGGGGATGTGAGACCCACCGCTCGGGGGCTTGGGGGTTGGGTTTGTGGGTTTTTTTGTGCTAGTATTTTAAGCGGATTTAATAGTGCAAATGCCTGGCTGGGTAGGGGAGGAACATACCCAGGGAAGGGCTCCACCCTGCTCTGCAAACTTCACACACACACACCCCCCCCACCACCCGCTTTCAGCGGAAAGAGAGGAGATGACGATTAGATATTTGGAAGAAATTCTTTCCTGTGAGGGTGGTGAGACCCTGGCACGGGTTGTCCGGGGAAGCTGTGGATATCCCCCCTCTGGAAGTGTCCAAGGGCAGGTTGGATGGGGCTTGGAGTAGCCTGGGCTGGTGGGAGGTGTCCCTGCCCGTGCAGGGGGGTTGGAACCAGGTGATCTTCAAGGTCCCTTCCAACCCAAACCATGCTGGGATTCTGTGATCTCCAAGATGAAAGGATTTGCAGCAGTTTTAGCAAATCTAAGCCCATATTCCAAGACCTGGGGCTTGGCTCTGTGTCCCACCAAGCTGCAGCCAGCAGGGGTGATGTGCGTGAGCTGCAACCTGTGGAGGGTCTAATTCTGGATGGCACCTACCTCGTTAGTGTTCTCTCTTGAGTGCTTTTTGCTGGCCTGCAGCTGCATCTCTGGTGGCAATTAGCTGGCCTCCTAATTGCAGGGGCCCCCTGGAAATGACAGTGTCAGTGGGAGATGGGGTGGATGCTGGATGTCTGAACCCCCCTATCCATCTGTGTGTGTCAAGCAGGATGCAGGGTGGTCTACCATTTGTGAAGCAGTCCAGGAAAGAAAGAGTATTTGGAAGATACTCCAAGGGGTGCTAAGTGATCCCCATGCGGATGCTGGGACCAGACGTTAGAAATCAGTTAAACCCTTTGCTGGGGCTGGCATGAAATTGGTATGTTGGGCTGTACAAAGGGTTGTATCAGCTGCTTGGAAGGAAGTGTTGCTCTGGCTGTCAGGAGGCCCTGAAAGGGCTCCCTCCTGGCAGCTGCTGGCAGGCCCTGCCTGGCACAAGCTCAGAGGGCTCACCAGGAGAACACTGAGCACCGCAGCACTTTGGCTTTTTTTCTCCAAACCTCCCTCTGGCTTTGTGCTCCCTCTCCCCCTCCATCTTGTCTTCTTCTTCAGTAGCTGTTAACCTTCCTTTTCCTCCTCCCTGCTGTGCACTCCTTTCATTCCTCTTCTCTCAGGAGGAACCCGACCTTTGTTTTATATTGCTCCTTCCTCTTACTAACTCGGCACCAGCTCTGTTTTCCTGCCCATATCTTCTCTCTTGTCTTGATTGCTGAAACTCAGTGCCTGCAGAGAGCTGGACACACAGCCTTCTGCATTCATCTGCATCCCTAAGCAAGCAGCCCAGGAGATGCTCCAGAGCATCAGGGTATGGGTCTGGGAAGGGATGGACACACAGCATCACACCCACACCCGACCAGGGCTGCTACCAGACTCCCAATCACGCTTTCACTGCATCACAGCGTCACCAAGGCTGGAAAAAGCCCTTTAAGAGCAGAGGAGCGTGTGTCTGTAACGACGCACAGTCAGAAGATCAAACACAAACGGATACACATGGCTGGGGGCTAAGCAGCTGCCCTCCCAAGGTGCGTCGGCGGGGCTGTCGGGGGTCCCGCAGCCTCCGGCCGATCCCTGCGGATCCTGCCTTCCAGCGAGGAGGGAAGAGCGAGTTTGTCGCTTCCTGCCTTGTGCCTGCTGGGAGTTTGAGTCCCCTCCTGGAGCTGGTCACCCGTGCCCCCCGTCCGTGCCAGCCTCGGAGGGGAGCAGCCTTTTCCCTAAACGCTGGCTGGAAATTTCCAGCGGCTCACAGCGATCCCGAAACAAAAAGCAGCCGCTTCCCCCCCAAAAAAAAGCCCCCAGTGCTGCATTTCGGGATCTGTTGCTCCCTGCAGACACGACACTCGGCTTCACTGGCGGAATTTCAAACCTCGAGGTAAAAGTGCTGCGCTGGCATTATCGGAGGGGCTGATACATTCAACCGAGGGTTCAAAATGAGGTGGGTCCATCCCGCGGCAAAGGGAAAACATGGGGTTTCCTCTCTCAGATGACTATAAATAAGCATGTAGGGTGTGGAAACCCTATGGCAAATGTTTAACCTTCTGTATTTGAGGATGAGCTGAGATAAATAAATGTGCACTGGGAGGATATGAAGGGAGGGTGAATCCATCCTTATGATGGATTTTGACCAAATCCTTCCTTAAACCCAGCTCTCACCTGGTACCTGCTGGCTGCTGCTGGCTGGGTGAGTGGTCACCTGAATTTTTTAAACTTTCTTTAATCCCCAGAATACTGTTTATTTTGTTTCTGCCCTTCCTTTGTTGTCCTTGTGCTGTTATTTTTGACTCCTGCCTGCATCAAAGTGCCTCCTCTGCTGTCCCCATAGCACAGCAGGGCACAGACTGGTAGCTGAGGGTCTGGATTTCCTGGGTGGAACTGTCCCCTTGGGAAGGGACAAGGCACAAAACTGGTCTGCAGGTGTAATGGCAGCAAGTGCCACGGGGCTGTGTGTGTCCAGATGTGGAGTTCACAGCTCCACCAAGGTTTTGTGTTTTTTTCTCAAGACTTGGGTGTTTCGCAGCAACTGGGATTTTGGCCTCAAACCAGAACGTGGGTTTCAGGAAGATGTGATGGAGCAAAGTGGGGGATCTGGGGCAAAACCCAAAGCAGAAGGAGCACTGCACAGAAAGAAGGATCTTTGCCTGGTTCTGTGTTTACCACTCATGCACTCTAATGAAGCAGAGTGGAGCCCCAACCTCCAAACAACCCTCTGCTCCTGCTGAACCACATTTCAAGTCCCCAGCTGCCATACAGGTGCCCAGATACTTCTTTTTTCATACTTCCTTTTTTAGCTGAAATCAATCCTGCCCCTTCCTAGTGCAGAATAATTCCTATAATGCATTACCTGATCAGCCTCTCCTAACATTCACCCAGCTGATCTGGCTTTCACCAGCTCCCTTGGGCAATACTCAAAAAGCCTGAGAGGTTTTTAGTCTGCTTGCCCTTCCTGATGCTTAGCAGAAATGGTCCCTGGCTTGCTTTAATTTTATTGCCACTTAGGCATCCTTCATCGTGCTGATCTAAATAATTAATCTCTTTTTTTTCCTGTCTTTTTTTTTTTTTTCCCTTCTGTGTGTGTAGTTTGCAGTTTGTTGTTACCCCTCAACTATTTCTTAACGAAGCTGCATATATTTCACTGCCTGAAATGTAGGTTTGCCAAAGTTTTGGTCATGGAGCAATGTTTTATGGGTGGGCTACTGAAGGCTACATTATAAGATTTACCAGGAGTGTAATTAAGTTCTGTATAAAATTAAAACCAGGGGCAATGACTGTTTAAGGCCCTGTTGCTGTCACCGCATCCATCAGCTCATTTCTCAGGGGATGCTGCAACTTTTAATGCCTTTCATGCCATACATAAAGGCTTCAGAGGCCTTAAGCAACCTGTGGGATGGACTTTGGAAACCCTGTTTTAACAACTCATCTTGATACACTCCTACCAAATTAGAGGTTGCTCTTACTTTACTGCTCTGTGTTTAATTGATTTCATTAATGAGATCCTCTGAACGACACTAGGATCAGCCTGTTTAACCCTGTCTTAGATGTTGCCTCTGAAATCCCAAAGGATTGATTCCTTTTACTTCCCTGCCATTTGTAAAGTGAAATCTGTGTTTGCAATTGATCCCTGCTGCTTTTCCCAATCAATATTTTCCCAATAAATACTTGTATTTGTCTTTTCTTGTCAGTAAGATTGAGGCATTGCTACACATTTTCCTAAATAAAAAAAAATTCTTGTTTTGTTTTCTGATCTGCTTAGTATCTTCTCTCTGCCCTGCTTGTATTTATAGCTTTGGGTATACTGGTATTAATCTTTATTTTGTTAATGCAATGGAAGTTTCCTTCAAATCTTCAATGAGACTGGTAAACAGAACCAGGTATGCCATATCTCTTTGGTGTTTCATAAACTTGCTGTTTCAGGGTAGATTTATTTTTAACTGGAATGATCTAAAATATTCACTTTTTATCTGAATAAGAAAACAGAAAAATGCTGTTAAAATTGGCTTACATATATATATATATATGTCTTCATGGAAGATGCATATTTTTGAAAACCATCTACCCATATTTATAACATTAGGCTTTCCATTAAACTGCATTTTTTGGCTAAAAAGGATATTCTAGAGCTGTACCCATTTTTCAGAGTGGTTAAATACAAAGTAATATTTGTGCCCTTCCTTTAAAGTTTACTTATGTTGGCAAATAGTTATTTATTTATTTATGATTACTTGTACACTTGGGTTTTTTTGCCACGTTGGGCAAAACAGGCACTCAGTTAAATTATGTACACAGAATTTTATTTATTAGCTAATTAAAGGGCTCTTAAATGTGAAGAATGCATAAGAGAGGAAGTAACCTTATCCAAAGCTGTTCTACAATTAAAATTATTAAATAAAGGAAGTGTTTTTGGATAATGAAGGAGCTGAGCTGATGGTTCTAAATACATGAGGGCATCAGTAAGAGAAAACAAGGAGGTGTTGTCATTTCATGTGCTCTTTTATACCCTTATAACTCCTTGCTGTGCCAACCCCCTGATTCAAACCAAAGATTTGCAACTCATGGAGTGGAAGGTCATGACAGAAATGTTCTCTGTGCATCTGTTGAGGATGCTCCTGTGAGTAAAACCCAAGTTAAAATTTACAAGCCCTGCTCAGCTGAAATGCTCAGATGCTCAGACAGCAGCTTCTGTTTGGGAGTTTGACTTTTCCAGAAAGTTCACCAGTGCTGGTTTCTCTCACTTTACATCACCTGAAAAGATTATGACTTCAAATCCACTGCAGATTTCTCCCCCCATATTAAAAACATCTGTTTTTAAAAGGAAGACGTCTTTAAACACAAGCCTAAAAGCACAAAATTAATCCTGCCCTCTTCAGCCAAATTTGCATCTTCAACTCTCCAATTAGATCTTCAGCTGATCTAATTTGAATGAATTTTAAGGCTTTGCTGTAATTCTCTGCTTCCAAGAACCCTAACCCAATTCATGCTTGGCCTTGGTGACTGCAGGTTACAGCCACCCATGTCGAATGTCAGATGCTCTCTTGGTACCTCCTCTCTGCAGAAATGCCACCAAGCAGAAGTGATTCCCTTGCTGCATTCTTGGAGAACATTTATATTGCATTATCAAAGCACCCAGGCTGGGGGTAGGGACTGCAAAGTGCTGTTTGGATCAGCAAAGAGAGAAAACTACCAAAACATTTAATTTTTGTTTTTATGATTTTATGAAAAACCTTTTTTCCTAATCAAGTTAAGAAGAAGAAAGCAGCAAAGACTGACTTTCTTTCCCCAGCTACTGTCAAGGACATTGCTTGGTCAATGCATGAAGTCTGGGTTGATGATGAAACCAGCATGTGTGCTCATTTGTGCTGTGGTTTTGGGTCTTCTGAGGTTGCCAGAGCATCAGATTGATGCTGTGAAGATACAAACCTGCAAGTGATGGGATGAATTAGGCAACAGCAGATGATTCACTGTCCATTCCACTTTATGAACAGCAGCTGTTACCCTGCAGCCTTAGCAGCGAGCCAGATGTTTGCATCATTAAAATGTTGGAATTTCAATCCAGTGCGGGGGCAGTGGGGAGGTCCAGAATAAAAGTGGTGTTCTGGGAGACTAAAATCCAACCTGGGAGACTGCAGAGTAGCCAGAAGCAGGGTGAAACTGTCAGGGTGTGCAGCATCCAGAGGCAGGAGAGGGGCAGAGCCCAGACAGGGAGGGGGTAACACTGCATCTACCAAACTGTGCTACTACACTCACAACTCCCCAACACCAGAGCTAAAGCTTGGTCCAATTCCTGATGCTCTTCCTGGCAGCATAGACATGGTCTTCAGCTTCAAAGAGCTCATGTTACTGCCATATTTTGTTGGCAGCCTTTCTCCTGAGGCTACTGGTACAGAAAAGATATTTTAACATTATCTGCTCAGGTTGGACTGAGATGTCTGCCTCTCATTCACATGGTTTAGAAGGCTCTGGATCAAAATAAACCTAAGGTGGATGTCAAGTTTGAAATTAAAATCTGTGTCTTTGGACCATCCAGTGGTCTTTAGGTTGTGACTCTGGGCAATGGGCTCTGCCAGGTGGAGGCTGTCATGTTCACATAAACATCTCACTCTGCTTGTAGCTCAGACTGGCAGAGGGCATGAGAAAACTACTTCTGTGGTGTAGATAACCAGGCTTGGGCTCCAAAATCTGAAAATGTGAAAGAACAGAAAAATGTGGGCAGTTTAGAGCAGCCTAAATGGTAGCAGAGATGGGAAGCAATGAACACGGCCTTTGGGGTCACTGTCAGCTTCTACAGGCTGTGGTATTTGCAGGGGATGTAGGGAACACTTCTGCTTGATGAAATGTGACAAAAAAGTAAAATCCATTTTAGTCTGACATTTTGTGAATGTCAGATTGGGCTTGTAGCAACACTTTTACAGACCTATTGCAAAAATCCATGGCAGGCACTCATCCCACAGGGTCAGACCAGTTAATGCCTCTATGTGATCAGTTTTTTAACAGCTCCTGACTCTACATTGGTTGGAAGTCTTCACAAGTGGGAGGTAGGCTGAGACTAGAGTGCTAAGGGGAGTGCAGCAATGGAACAAGTTATCTTTTTTCCTGAGGTATATTTGGCTGAGACTAGTCACAAGGCTGGTCCTTGGTCACGGGTCTAGACAGCATGTTGTGTTGGTCTTTATTTGCCAGTTCTGTCGGATACATGGGACTAAGGGACAGCAGGCAGAGCAGTCAGTGGGTTTAGAGATCTGCTTTTTTCCATTAATTATTGTGCAAGGAGATACACCCCGTGTGCTAAGGGCTGGAGTGGGCTAAAGATCAAAGGGGAATGTTAGTTTTAAACTAGAAGTGGCACACAGATTCTCCTTTGACCTGTTCATTAACTGCCTTAGGATCAGGGAGTCTTTCACAGCCAATTGTGTTTGCTATCTAGAGGTGTATTTTAGGATGCTTTTACCCCCAGTATTTGAGTTTTGGCAGCCATAAAAGAATTTATATTCCAGCAGAAGATGATGTTCTTCTTATCTGTATTTTGCTGTGACTCTGGGCCTGATAATAGTGTCATAGTTGTGGTTATTCCATGACTAGGAATATGCCTGCAATTAAATTAAATTTCATTTTAAGGGAGCTTTTTGGCAGCTTTCTGTTGAATGGCCATAGTTATTACAGCAAGAGCTACCTCCTGCCTCTGCAGGCAAACACTGATGGGTTTCCTGCTGATTAAGTCAGCAATAAAACTGGGAATGAACTGTGGATTGATTTGGATTCAGCAAACAAGGGAAAACAGATTTGCAGGTCCTCAGCTAAGCAGGAATGAGGAGGCCCCAGGGCTACACAGCCCCTTCCTCTTCACTTGCACCAGCCCTGGCATTCGTTTGGTTGGACCTGATGATCTTCAAGGTCCCTTCCAACGAGGATGATTCTATGTAGCCAAAACATCCTGAATAGAAAATGATGTTTTTTCTCCCTAAACTGGCTCACTGTGGGGACAGCTAAGTGCCAGACCTAGCACAAGGGAGAAGGAAGGTATGGAGGAAGGCAGAGGAAGGTCTGTCCTTTCCAGAGGCAGTGGTGTTTATCTGCACCATAAAACTGCCTCCTCTCTTCATCTCAGGTGATTGCAGAGAAGCTGCGTGGGAACGACGTCAGCTGGGATATGGCCCAAATTCATTAGGAAATGTCTCCTAAGGTGAAGCACGTTGGAAGGAGAAAGTTTGGTTGTTGTTTTTTTTTTAAAACCTGCAGACTGTGTCTTGCTCCCAGCAGCACTGCTTGTTAGCTCCCTGCTAGGATGACTGCACTCCAGTGTGTCAGGGGATCCTGCTGCAACAGCTTTGTTGATTTAATTATATCTCCGGGTGCCATGAGAGATGTTGGGATGTGTCCAGTTCTTGTCCTGTCCTTTTTTTTTCCCTTCTAAACTCTCTGTTCACAAGGGAGACAGGATCAGGTGAGCCCAGGACACAACTCTTGCTTTGAAGTCAGCAGTCATGTTGCTGCAGGCATTCATAGGAGAGATTGCACTTGTAGCAGGACCATTTTGGAAGGCTTGTCGTTTCTGGCACTAAACTGAACTAAGTCTGTTAGGAGAAAAAAAACATCCTCATGCTTGTTCCAAGACACAGCCTCCAAAAGTAATTCCCCACTTCTAATTTCTATGATGAATTCTTGCCATGAAGTTACCCTCATATATTTAGGACTCTTCACCTCTGTAGTTTAACTTTTCAAACAGGTAAATGCAGCTCAATGTGTGGTGTTGGATTATTTATTTTTATTTTTATTTTTTTTAGAACTAGTCCAACCATCGTGACCTTTCCACCATGTCAGAACCCATCACACTCAATGTTGGTGGAAAGCTCTATACCACCTCTCTGTCCACCCTGACTAGCTTTCCAGACTCCATGCTGGGGGCCATGTTTAGTGGGAAGATCCCAACCAAGAAGGACAGCCAAGGCAACTGCTTCATCGACAGAGACGGCAAAATCTTCCGCTATATCCTGAACTTCTTACGGACTTCTCACTTGGACCTCCCTGAAGACTTCCAGGAGATGGGCTTGCTTCGGCGGGAGGTAGACTTTTATCAAATTCAGCCCCTGATTGAAGCCTTGCAGGAGAAGGAGGTGGAGCTTTCTAAAGCAGAGAAGAATGCCATGCTCAACATCACCCTGGATCAGAAGACCCAAACTGTTCACTTCACCGTCCGAGAAGCGCCCCAGATCTACAGCCTGTCTTCCTCCAACATGGAAGTGTTCAGTGCTCATATCTTCTCCACGTCATGTCTGTTCCTGAAGCTTCTTGGCTCCAAACTTTACTATTGCTTCAATGGAAACCTCTCTTCAATATCCAGCTACCTGCAGGACCCCAACCATTTGACTTTGGATTGGGTTGCAAGTGTGGAAGGCCTTCCTGAAGAGGAGTACACCCGGCAGAACTTAAAGAGACTCTGGGTGGTGCCAGATAATAAGCAAATCAATAGTTTCCAGGTGTTTGTGGAAGAAGTGCTAAAAATAGCCATGAGTGATGGTTTCTGCATAGATTCTTCTCATCCACATACTTCAGATTTCATGAATAATAAGATTATTCGCCTAATTCGGTACAAATAGGATGGATGTTAATTCTGGTGCCAGCATGGAGATAACACAGGTTAAGTGTTTCCCTTTAAAACACACTTACAGCCTAATTCAGAATCATGCTTATCTGGATTAAGAGTCACTAACAGGGAGATGATTTTCCTTTAATGTATTTACCAATACAGCCTTTGGGAATACGTCTATATTCTAGATGGAAGGAATATTGTCTAGTGCTTGGATTAAGAATTGGGTCTGTCTCTGCCTCCACCTGACCTGCTGTCCAGTTGTGGGGAAAATCACTTAACTTCAGTCCTTCATACATCTTCCAGTTGGAAAACAGGCATGATCTCTAACCTTTCTTGCAAGGGTGATGTGAAGGTTCAGTAATCACGGGTTGGAAGGTATCTGGAGATCAGATGCAGTGCAAGTTGCCATGGAGCTGCAGCACAGTGGACAGCCCGGGGAACGCATTTCCATGTCTTCCCATATCACCTCTGAAAAGCATCCAGGAAGTTTGGTTGGATCTGCAGAGAAGCCTCCCCGCATGCACATGCTCAATATAGCTGTAAAGGATGGTTCAAACTGCAAGTGAGCAACCCATCCTGTCTGTTTGAGTTCAACAAAGGGTCCCTGTCACCATCTGAAGCTGATTTGTTTCTGAACCCTGTGAAGAAGCCCCTGCTCTGTTCAGCTTTCAGGGGAGCTGTGTTGGAATGATGTGACTGGAACAGGCAATGACCAAGGAACCCACAGAAGAGAGAATGGAGTTCTTACAGGCTGAGAAGATGGTGGCTGGTGGGAGAACTTTGCTTTGGATGCTCTTAAACCTTTACTTTTACATTCCAAAGGCATCCAAGACAACTAGTCCTTTTTTTTCTCTTACAATTTGTCTGGAGGATGCTGCTGAAAACACTTCCAAGGTGGAGACATTAAGAGGCCAGAGGTCCCTAAATATCTTCTGAGCCTCTTCTGCTTGGACGGGGCCTTCTTTTGAGCAAGACTCCCTTCAACAGTGCCTGGAGTGCATGGAATTCTCTCTGGGTAGGATGGATTCCACCTGAAAAGACAACATTCCCATCAGGTTACACCTAGTATTTTTCATTACAAAACCAGTGCTCACTTTTCCCATCCTGGTGCATCGAGCCATATTTTTTTACACCATTGTGAAGTGGTCAGGTCACTAAGGTAGCATTTTACCTGCTTGCTCTGCTTCAGCGTCAGGTTGTTGGAAGTAACCAGTGGGAAACCAGAGGTGATGACAATGGTCAAGCCATTTCCCACACGCCCAGTCTGTGCAGTAATGAAGATCACAACCTACTAGCTGCACGTTAGCTCTGAGCATCATTTGTGCCACGTTCAAGGTGGCTCGTTCTCAGATAATTATATTTTAAAATATCTTGGTTGTTTTTCCCTAACCAGATTGCTACGTGTGCATGAGAGACCCTCTGGAACATTTCCTGTAATCTCTAAAGAGATAGAGGGGGAAAAAATGCAATAATCAAGCTTTGCCTTTAGAATGTTAGTGCTTCCAAAAGTGATTAGCACAGGGCTGCAAAGTTCAGTATTGCTCATGTTCTTGTGTTCTTGCTTCCCAAAGTCACTGGTCAGTCATTACATTAAGGTGACCTGGGAATGGGCATTGTAAAAACAGTGAGATAAACACATTTTTACTGTCTTAAGCTGTAATTGCATGAACAACACAAGCCAGCATGCTGATGGTTAAAATGCACATCCTGCAGCTCTTGGCAGCCTGTTACAAACCACTTCCCTTGTCTGTCTTGGTGCTAAACCAGCATGATATACATGGGACCCTGTTGTTAGGAGGCACTGACTGGGCTTGAAGCCCTCAGAACCATTAAACCTGGCAAGGTTTGTGAATGTTGAGGATTGTAAACAGGATTTTGTGGCTAGATTCCAGCTTGAGTCACCGTATGCTTCTATTTAGTTGCATTCTTCTAGTTGCATCAGGAAGAACTCTTTATTTTCCCCATCTCTATCCTGAATTATAGAGCGAGAGTAATCTGTTCCAGGGGTTGCTGCATGCCACTGACAAAGCAAAGCAACTCCTGGGGGAATCTTATTTCTGGCATGAGTTTGCCAGTTAGTTGGACATTATACATGTGGGTAATATGCTTATGATCTGTAAAATACCACACATGAACCCTCTTTCATCAAATCTATGGCATGAAACAGATACACCTTTGCTGGATTTATGCTAACAGAGTGTTTGGGGGCTGTTGGCAGTATTTCTTTTTAGTCCACGCCCTTGAGGATAGATTTTAAATTATCTGTAACAAGGTTTCTTGTATGTCAGAACTAAAGCAATACTTACCTGTAGTAATTTGTTTCCTGTCAGCTTGAGTTTGTCCAAAGGTAAGGGCAGCGGGCGTAAATCTCATTTGGAGATACAGAGCTTTGGATCAGTACTGCTCCATTCTGTTCCAGCAAAATAAAAACATTCCCTGGGAGAGCTGAATCATTACTGCAGTTTCTGGTGAAAGGCACATTAAGAGGAGTCCCCAGAAGCACTATGCACATCTTAATCTAAAGCATCTACTCCACCCCTTTGTCCACGTCCCCTTTTCTTCAGACAGTAGCAGCACCCACAGTAAAAGCACTTACACCATTTCTTAGAAGTCACAGAATCACAGAAAAGGCCTGGAAAAGACCTCTGAGATCATCAAGTCCAGCCTATGACCCAACACCACCACATCAGCCAGACCATGGCACTAAGTGCCACATCCAGTTTAAAAACTGCATGTCTAAGTCTAAACAAGAAATGAAATGTTCCCCATCCTGGCCTGGACAGTGACTGGGGTCATTCTGTTGGCATGGAAATACAGGGTTCAGTCACCACAGGCTGAGAAGTGAACCCAGGTCTTCTCCTGGAGTGCTTTAACCCATCAGTCTGTTATGCAGAAGACGGGTGAACTGAATACACATTTATCTGTGCTCAGGTGGCTAAATCAGGCAGAGGTGCAGCTGGCCACAAATCTGTCATTTATCAGTGTGCAGAGAGATGCAAGGTATCTCTCTTCTGTACACAGAGAGATGCTTCCCACAAGTCTAAACCATGAGTTTGGGAGGAACAGAAAAACTTGAGATACCTCTAAATTGCCAAGCAGAATAAACACCTTTAAACATGAGATACTATTTATAACCCCAGAGTTGTTCTGCATGCTAATAAGGCAGATGAAATAAGCAGTAAGTGAATCACTCGTGGTTGCAGTCAAACATATATTACAGAAAGGCAGTTGCTATTTCAAACTACACACTAAGCTAAATTTTAGCTGCACCTGAATTTTGTATTGTGTGAGTTACGTTATAATGACTGTTTATAGGAATGTTCTCTCTCCAAAACATTTGTTCCTTTTTTATCTGGCACACCGGCTTTTGTTTACCTCCTTTTTCATCTGCCACACTGGCTTTTGTTTACCTCCTTTTTCATCTGCCACACTGGCTTTTGTTTACCTCCTTTTTCTGAGCCCTGGAGGTAGAAGTTGTTTTTGTTCACCAGTCAACAGCACTGATGATTCTTCTCAAGAACTTTCCTGAATTAAAGAAAAGTGAGCAGGCCCAAAGCCACATAAAGTACAAAGCAACCCCAGTGCTAGTCACAAAAAGCATTTTGCCTTTATTAGCAGTATCATCTAGTACTTATTTCACTGTTAAGTTAAATATTCACTCTCAGAACAAACTTACTTTTTTTTTTTCCTGTAAGGGCCTGAGAACAAGGAAAGGATCTAGTGAGGCTGGCTTTTTTCCCCTTCAAAATTTGAAGGGTGTTTTCTTCCACCTCTTGGTGCTGAGCTTCTGTTCTGATGATGCCATATGCCTGTCTCCCTCAACACACTCATCTACAAAATGAGACTAAGTCCTGCACCTATTCTTTTAAAAAATGGCCTAAATGCTGAGAAAGCCACTGAATAGAGTGATGGACAGTGTAAAAATATCAGTTAGGGCAGATGATAAATAAGGTATTAGCTGTGGTTTAATAGCATCTTCAGATACGGGCATGTGCATCGTGGGATTTCTTGTATGACAAGAAGACTATTATGAAGCATCTTAGTGGAGTCCAGAAAGAATCACTCATTGATTTCACTGGTTTTAGGCTTGATAGCACTTTAATATCTAACAGTGTCTGGTTATAATGAAGGGACTGAAACCATGCAGAAATACTAAGACATCTTTAGTTCATGCAGCTGCTAAAGGTCTTCAGGAGTTGGTGAGAGGAGTATTTGTTGCTGCAGGTGATGGCAGGGAAATTGTTTAGGGTGCAAAAAGTTAAACATGGAAGAATTCACATGTTAACAAGAAATCCAGGAGTTAGAAGGGAGAGAATAAAGAATCTTGATGCGTTCTGGAAACAAACCCAGCAAGATAATAGTGGAGCCAAAGATTTTGCTAGAGAAGGAGGCTGTGGTTAGAATGACTCACTGGTCCTTTCCAGTTTTAATCTCCTGTTATGCAACTTAAATATTGGTCATGCCAAGAGTTATGCTGCTAACATGTCAGGAGCACACAGCTTTGCTTCAATTTGCATGTGCTTTAAATCACTGATCACAGGCACTGCTGTAGTCACCCATATTTTAACAGGGTTGCTGCCTATAAATTGCTGTGTGAGATCAATGGCAGTAAATAGTTGCAATCAATCAGATTTACTCCCACTCTAGGTGAGGTCCATATGTAGGGATGACAAGAGTGATCAATATTGCCCTCAGCCCATGCCATAGACTGTGGAAAACAAATCTAGGATCTTCTGATACTTCACAGATAAATGGAGAAGTTATGAAGAAGATTCTTTTGGGGAGTTTCACTTTCAGCCCATCCCTTTGGATTTGGTGTCACTGCTCAGAATTTCAATATATTTTGAAATATTTAATTGCCACTCTGTAATGAACCCCAGATCCACACACTGATGGACACAACCATCCAGGGTCCAACCAGTACTAGTATGTGGCCCTCCAGGTAAAAGTCTCATATATTAATATTCAATACCTGAAAGGGGCCTATGAGAAGGCTGGGGAAGAGCTGTTCACAAGGGCATGTAAGGACAGGAGAAGGGGTGGTGGTTTCATGCTAGAAAATGGTAAATTGAGGTTGGGCATTAGGAGAAAGTTCTTTACTATGAGGGTGGTGGATCACTTGGACAGCTCACCTAGAGAGGTGGTGGAGGCCCCATCCCTGGAGACATTCAAGGTCAGGCTTGATCAGGCTCTGAGCAGTCTGTTCTAGTGTGAGATGTCCCTGCTTATTGTAGGGGGGTTGGACTAGATGACTTTTAGAGGTCCCTTCCAACCCAGGACATTCTATGATTCTATGAATTAGTACAGGCAGCCATGTAGATATTCTGTGCAGGAAGGGCTGGATCAAGTGTACATATGCAGCTCATGCTCTCAGATTCACTTGGGAAGAGCACAAGGGATGGTTTCCTTATGCATTAAAAAAAAGGAACTATGGGGGAGGGCTCTGTGGAATAATTCCTGTTCTCTTCCTTTGCCATTCCCCTCCCTCTTTATTTTCTTGCTCCTGCTCCTAACTGTTAAGATTTTCCTGCTGATCAGAATGTTGTCCCCATTTCACTGAGAGCCAGACTTTAGAATGGATACTATTTTGGAAAGTGTCAAAATCTGGCTTTTATTTCTTACCACTTTCACAGAGAGCCCGTGGGGCTCACATTTGAAATCTGGTTGAATTTCTCTGCCTGTAACTCTTTTTGTGAGCTGCTACTAATATGTATTTTAGAAAACACTAAATAAAATGTAGATTAGTGCTCTGCCTGACAGATGTTTCTTGAGGAAGGAGCATGCAGGGAAGCTTGCTGGATCTGGATCTCTCTAAGGATTTCACCCAACACATCATTGCAGAGCTCGCCTAGACATTTCTGTGGCTGAGAGCTGTAGGAAGCTCCCCAAAAATCAGTGCAGTTGTAGAAAACCTGGATGAACAAGACTTCCTAAATAGTGGAAACCACTTAAATGCATTTGTTTATGTGTGTTTCAGACATTTATGAAGAGAGGATTCATCTCTCCAGTGAAAACCATTCTAACCACTAATAATTCACTGCAGTTGAACTTGTTTCTAATCTCTGAGTTTGAACAAACCATGATGTATTGCTATTTAAATAAGTTTAAGAAACAAGTTTAAGATATTGTCTATATGATTTCATGCAGCCCCTACAATGAAATATTCCTAGATAGAACGTTTAATGTAAGGAAGGTGGATGTATCAGCCTTGCATGCATCCACCCTCCAGGCTGGCATTTTTTTCCAGGTATTAAAAAATTGAGCTCGTTCCTCTGAAAGTACCCATTATTATAATATTATTTTATTGTATTATTATACCTGGAGGCCAACTCAAATCCCAGTGATCAGGTCCAATTGTTAACCCAGCACTGCCAAGTCCACCACTAAACCACGTCCTGAAGCACCACATCTACACGTCTTAACCAGCAGGCTGAGGGAGGTAGTTTTTCCCCTCTACTCCACTCTCATGAGACCCCCCTGCAGAGCTGGGTGCAGTTCTGGGGTCCCCAGCACAGGAAGGACACGGAGCTGTTGGAGAGAGGCCAGAGAAGGGCCATGGAGATGATCTGAGGGCTGGAGCAGCTCTGCTCTGGAGCCAGGCTGGGAGAGTTGGGGTGTTGAGCCTGGAGAAGAGAAGGCTCCAGGGAGACCTGAGAGCACCTTCCAGGGCCTGAAGGGGCTCCAGGAAAGCTGGGGAGGGGCTTGGGACAAGGGCAGGGAGGGCTGGGAGCAGGGGGAAGGGTTTTAAACTGAAAAAGGGGAGATTTAAGTGAGATACTAGGAAGAAATTCTTTGCTGTGAGGGTGGGGAGAGTCTGGCCCAGGCTGCCCAGGGAAGCTGTGGCTGCCCCATCCCTGGCAGCGTTGAAGGGCAGGTCGGGTGGGTCTGGGAGCAGCCTGGGCTGGCGGGAGATGTCCCTGCCCGTGCAGGGGGGTCAGGACTCGCTTACCCTTCCAACCCAAACCATCCTGCGACGCTGTGATTGTTCTGATGTCTCGCCAATCGCGGGGTCCCGCCCACCTCCCAGCCCTGGAACAAACACCCAGCCCCGGAACACCCCGGAACAAACACCCAGCCCCAGACCCGGTCCCACCCCCCAACCCCCCCTGCTCCCCCAACCCCCTGCCCGCCCAGACCCGACAACCCCCCCAACACACACACCTCGCGCATGCGCGGCTGGGGGCGGGGGGCGGCTGTGGCTCCGCGCATGCGCGCAGGGCCGGGCGGCGCCATGGCGGCGGGAGGCGGCTGGTTCCGCTCGCTGGCGCTCAGCGTCTCCTTCCTCAAGTGCCTCCTCGTCCCCGCTTAGTAAGCAGCTTCCCCAGGGCCGGGCCGGGCTGTGGGGGGGGGAGGGGGGTGCGGCACGGCCTGTCAGCGGCCCCCCCGGTTCCCTCGGCCGGGGGTGGGGGGCGGCACGGCCTGTCAGCGCGGGGCTGCGGGGCCTGGGGTGGCCCCGGTGGCCTGAGGGGCCCTGGTGGCCTGAGGGGCCTCACGTCCTTCAGGTGCTCGTGGGCTGCGGTTTCCTCTGCCTCTCGGCCTGTCCAGTCGCTTTGCTTTCGTGTCCGAAGGCGCTTCACACCCCATGTTCTGCTTGGCCTGTCAGTGCCGTGCAACGTGAAGGCCTTTTCACTGGAAAAAGACACCGTAGCTTTTCTCCTTGTGGGAAAAAAAAACAAAAAACCACAACAAAAATCGCCGTCGATAAGTCAGTTAGAACCTGGAATTTTTGGCATTCGTTGTCAGAAAAGGCTGAGCTAGAAGTAGGTCTGGTCCTGTGTGTGTTCATGGCACAAAATTCATGCAGCATCTTTGTGACTGAATAACTTGATCCAGGTCTTGCCCTAGAGCTGATCAGCATAGACTGGATTATCTGCCTGTGGTGTTGTGCTCAGAAATCCTTCTCCTGTCAGGGTGTGACTCTTAACAGAAACCTTCTGTAGTTACTCCACAGATTTTGAAGTACACAGGAACTGGCTTGCCATCACTCACAACTTACCCCTCTCTCAGTGGTACCATGAAGTAAGTACATATTTGGGCTTTTTTTAGCTATATGTAACTAGCAGGCTTTTTGGGGATGTCAGCCTGTGTGGATGCTGGAGGAGAAAGCCCTTTATTTGCAGAAGATGGGTACTGGTGGTCAGCAGCTGTATAGCAGTTGTTCAAAAACATACTTAGCCCCATTTGTTGTCCCTGCATAGCTTTTCATCCTGAAATGAAAATTGTCTGGGGCAGCTGCTAGTGGTTATGAAGCCAAAATGAAAAACACAGCTAAGGGACATCAGTTGTTAGAAAGGCTCTAACACAGGAGCAAGAGGCATGGTAGTCTTAAACTGCTCAAATAGATTTAAATCTAGATTAGTCACCTTGAAGTTGGTGATAGACTCAGTCTACAGAGTTGAGTTTTATTCTGGATCACAGATCTCCTGGAGTTCTGGCATAAATGTCATAGTCTCTAGTACTCTTGGGAACTGTGTATCCAGGAGTAAATGGTTTGTGTGGGTCAGAACTTTCTGACAGGCTGATCCAGTACTGGAAAACCAATTTCTGTGATGTCAGCACAATCCCAGTGCCAAAGCATGGGATGCTTTAACAGCATAATGTGAGCATTTGGGAACAGGCTTCTTGAGAAATATACCCCATCCCAACCTCCTCTGTTCCTTCTTCCTTCTCTCCTATTCCCACAGCCAAGGAGTTAATCACTGGCCAGGGCATAATAATTGTCCTTGTGGGAAAAGATCAAATAGTGCTATTTGGTCTTGAAAAGGTCTTATTAGAATTAAGACTTGTTGACTAATGGGTAAAAGTAATTTTTAGACTGTAACAATGCTGACTGGCCTGATGATTCCTCTCATGTAGACAAATACTCACTGTGAGCTATTTTACTGATATTTTATTATTGGTCCTATTACTGTAAGTTGATTTTATAAAGAACAGACCATTATTTGTTGGTTAGGTGCAGACACACAACATGTGCTTTAATCTTTTTCTAGCAATCAAGAAATGTCCCATCCCTCTACCAGTGCTACAGAAGGACAACTCAAATCATGTCCAGCTGTTTGCTTGTGCAGTAGTTTCTGTTAAGTAGGGGCTACTGAGATAAAATACATAAACTGGTCTGCTGTGATGAACTGCACGTGCAGGACTGTGAACAGCATGGATTGTGTTAAATTATTTCATCTCATTTTGTCTGTAGGCCACTTCGGAATGGACCCTGGATTATCCTCCATTCTTTGCTTGGTTTGAATATGTACTTTCACATGTTGCCAAGTACTTTGACCCCAAGATGTTGGTCATCAAAAACCTAAATTACACCAGTGACTCTACCATCATATTCCAAAGATTCTCTGTCATCTTTACAGATATCCTTTTCATATATGCAGTTCGTGAGTAAGTCTTAGTGTTCCAATTCTGGGGACATTGAGTAGTCAAGTAATATGTGGAGTTTTTCTACAGTAACAACAAAGTATTATTTGTACAAACAAGCTTGTATGGAAATATCAAAGTTGTTTTAACCTATTCAAGGAGGGATTTGGAACACGCTGCTAAACGCAGGATTTTGTTGTTCTTGGAGATGCTGTTTCTGTACATGGGATCAGAACTGTACACATTCAGACATTAGCTGCTGTTTCATACATTATAGGTGTGTTTTTTTTTTCTATTGCTGGATTTATTTTTTGTAGGAGTTGCAGGACACCTTGGGTGCGCCCAGCTCTTCCTAGTACTTCTGTTGTTACTCAGTTCTTCTGGACTAGAAGCATGAAGGAAACTGTGACAAAGTGCCAGTATTATCATATATGCAAAGTCACTCCAGTGTTTTTGAATCATACAATCCTAGAATGGTTTGGGTTGGAAGGGACCTTAAAGATCATCTAGTTCCAACCCCCCTGCCATGGACAGAGACACCTCCCCCTAGATCAGGTTGCTTAGAGCCCCATCCAACCTGAATACTGCCTGGGATGTGGCTTCCAAGACCTCCCTGGGCAACCTTGATGATAAACTGATTAGTCCAAATCTAGTTTAAAAATATAAAGACTGGCTGTTTTCAGTCTGCTCTGGCTTTGTGAAGAAGTCTTCATCTTGCACCTAAAAGAGTAGAGGGGGAGAGATGTTCTGAGAATTATGTTGCCTACCTTAGTGCCTTGACTCTAACAGTCTTTCCTCTTGTTCACCATCTGGGTAGAAAGTTCCCTGTTGCACTGAAGCACTAGCTAAGTTCCTTATTTACTTTCTTTATTTGCCATGGGCTGGCTCTGCACTGTGACCTTTTCCTTTTATAGTTTTGACTCAAAGATGTGGGAATGAGCTGTCTTTCTTACATGGCTCTAGTAACAGTGATCCAACACAAAGCATTCACAGCTTTTTAACCTGATCAAACCTTCAAAATAATGTGGGCCATATGGCTTCAAACTGAGAAGTACTTAGATATTTTTAACCAATAGCTCATAATTTTGGGGGGTAGCTGGGAAGAGGCTCATGTCCAGCTGAGGACCTTAGGCACGTTGTTGTCTCCAGATGTAGCAGTACATGGTGTGTTCATGAGAAGTTAACAGTGAACAGATTATGAGAACTGTACAGTTATTAATGAATGTGAGATTAGAACCTGAAAGGAAGTTACTTAACATAAGCTGCATGTGGGACATATTACAGCTACTGGGATTTAAAATCCTTTCTTTTACTAAACTTTATTAATGGCACTCTTCTCTTGCTGAATTTAGCAAGAATGTTTCCGTTGCCTTCCACTCTCAGTGCACTTCTCAGCTCTTAAAAGCAACAACGTTTCTGTTGGCTGTTTCAGTTAAGTCTTCTGTGTCTTCTGCATTCCTGCAGATGCTGCAGATGTGTAAATGGGAAACGAGCTGCAAAGGATATCCTGGAAAAACCAACGTTTATTCTTGCTGTCCTGCTCTTGTGGAATTTTGGGTTGTTAATTGTGGATCGTATCCTTTTAAAGAGTCGTGGGTTGTTTGTGTGGTTTTTGTTTTTAATCAGTTACAGGGGGTGGTGCAAACCCACGAATATTATTATTCCTATCACAGCAAGTAATGCTACTGTTTGTGTTCCTGGGGTGAGATTAATAACTTCCATGTTTTCATTAGGATTATAATTTGGAAAAACTGAGATTTTTCAGGTTTTGGTCTGATTTGCCAGAGCTGCAGGAGGAGCAGTTTGGCAACAACATGTCTGTTCCTGCTGGCTGCTCCTCCTCCACCTGCCTACAGGAGTGATAGCAGAGAGCCTCTTTATTCCTGGCCATGGTTCAAGCTTTGTCCCATGGCAATGAAAATCCCTACAAGTGCTTTATGTTCAGGCAATATTTAATTCATTAACGTTGCATGAGAATTAGCAAGGTTTTTTTTAATGAGGAATAAAAACTCCTCTGGGAAGTCCAATTATCCTGAGTTGGTCTCGATAATGTGCATTGATCCAGCTGAGGAGGAAACAGAAGGGGAAAACATCACCTGCCAGCAGCCCAGGCTTCTCCAAACCCCATCCAACCTGCCCTTCAACACTGCCAAGGATGGGGCAGCCACAGCTTCCCTGGGCAACCTGGGCCAATGTCTCACCACCCTCACAGGAAAGAATTTCTTCCCAATGTCTAATCTCAATCTCCCCTCTTTCAGTCTGAAACCATTCCCCCTTGTCCTATCACTTCACGCTGTGGGAAACTGTTCTTTTCTTCCCCACATTGTATGTATTTCCCACTTTGTATGAAGTCCCTCTCCAGCTTTCCTGTAGGCCCTGCAGCTACTGGTTGCATGATACATATGCAGTCAGATTGTCATGTTTTGTTTCATCAAAATAATTACTAGTCTTAGTAGATTTTTGTTTCTGTGCTTACAGGTCTGGTTAAGTAATTACTTTGTGGCTACATGGACTGAATTTAAGGTTACTTTCTTGATTTAAGTTCCATTTTAATTTGAATTTGTTGTTTGTAAGAGTCTTCCCCAGAAGATTGATAGCAGTAAAGAAAGCTTGCTGTACACCTTTCTTGACTCAAGTTCAGATATTCACTTCCAGTACAATGGCTTTCTGTTTGGTCTGATGCTTCTTTCTGTTGCCCGACTTTGTCAGGTAACTCGAGTGACTCTTTCCTGTTTGTCATCCTATGTATTTTAGGTACATTTATTAGCTCCATTGGGCTGCTCAGATTAAAGGTGTTGGGAGCAGCTCAAAGTTGAGGGCAGCTCAAAGTTGAGGGCTGCTAAGCTGACTGTCTTAATTATTTGTTTAGTTAGGGGGAAGAGGAGGACTTGAAACTAACCACAATTGTTTGCTTATGCTGCAGAATTGCAGTTTCCTGCAAGAAAGCTAAATTCTGTGTTACACCTCAGCAACATGGCATGTTTTCCTGCCATCTTCTTCCAAGTCACCAGTCCTTACGAAAAGTACCTCTGAAGCTGAGTTTGTAGTTTGAAGTAAATACTAGTTTGTTTTTATGCCTATAATAAATGTCCTGTCACCTTAGCAGTAAAACAGAGGACCAGTGAAAGTTGGTGCAAAGGGAGAACAAGTGGAAAAAGCTTGGGCTTGGTTTTGTTTTTCCTTTAGAAAAGATACTTGGAGGGTGCTCTTCTTTTTGCTGTTCTGCTGCATTTCAAACACATCTACATTTATGTGGCTCCAGCATATGGCATTTACCTGCTGCGTTCCTATTGTTTTACTGCAAATAATGCAGGTAAGATGGGTTTTTCCTTGCTCATTTTTGGGGGATTGTGTTAATTATTGAGGCCTGGGGAAGACACAAGACATGCAGGTACCATCAGAACAGAATGGCTGCAGGTCAAGCCAAAAAGCTGCTTGTGTAGCTCAGTTTGTGTGATCTTTAAAGATGTTTGAAATTTATTTATGTAAAATTCGTGTTTCTAGGATGTTCTTTTTTAAGATAAAACCAACATGAGCAAACTGCAGGGGGCATTTTGAAGCCACGAGAATTATTCTAGTTAGATAGCACCAGGAGCTGTTCCAAAGTCCCCCTGTGAGTTTCTCTGTACTTCTTAGCACTGAAAAACATGTGATATTCCTCACATGAACAGAGAAGGCACTTCTCTTGAAAAAGGAAAATACCAAAAGGTTGTATGATGGAGGAGCTGCAGTGTGGAAAAAGTAAATGCAAACTGACTGTTGAAGAAAGCAATGAAATGTATTGACATAAGAGGCCTTATGCTGCTTTCAGATAGGTGCTAGCAACTCACTGTGGGTGTGGAATGCTTCATCTCCCTCTCCACTTACTGCAGTAACTGTGTTCATCATCTGTTTGCTTCTTGTAGATGGATCCCTGAAGTGGAGAAGTTTCAGCTTCCTTCATGTAACTCTTCTGGGATTGATTGTCTGTCTTGTTTCTGCTCTTTCATTGGGCCCCTTCATAGTGTTGGTAACAACCCCTTTTTCACCTCTTCTTCCCTTGAACTGTTAAAAAATTGTGTTATAATTGTATCAACCATGTCTCAGCTGAAGAGACATTTCTTTTCTCTTTTTTCTTTCGCAAGGGCCAGTTGCCTCAAGTCGTTTCCCGGCTTTTCCCTTTCAAGCGAGGCCTCTGCCATGCCTATTGGGCTCCTAACTTCTGGGCTCTGTACAATGCCATGGATAAAGCACTAACAATTTTGGGTACAGTATGCTAATCTTGCTATTTGGTGGCTGTTTGTAGGTAGAGCTCTCTGGATTTTAGCCTTTCTTCCCCCTTTGAAATATGTGAGTAGTAAATTACATTTTCAGGTGACCTTAAATCACTTGATTGTCTGCATAATCCAGTGCATAAATTACCAGCAGTAGGCCAGAAACCAATCATTCCTCTCTCTGTCCTTTAAAAAAAAAAGACTTGGATATATACTTAGTTCAGCTGCATCATTTCTTCATTAACATTTCTCAATTTGGGGGGTTTTTTATCTCTTGTTTTCAGGTTTAAAGTGCAACTTCCTTGATCCCACAAAAATTCCAAAAGCCTCCATGACAGGAGGGCTGGTTCAAGAATTCCAGCATACTGTTCTCCCTTCTGTGACTCCTCTGGCAACATTAATCTGTACTTTCATATCTATATTGGTAAGAAAAAATAATACTTTTTTTTACCTTGATGTATTTTGTCCCTAGTAGATTTTATGTGATTATCATTATCTTCATATGAATCTTAATTCTAATGCAACAAATAATTCTTTAAAAAAAATTAAAAATCTTAGGATAAATGTGGAATCAATCTCTTTCTTGATACACAATATTACTTTTTTTAAATTATGGCTAAAATTATGGCTTCTTCAGCTCTAGAACAGTTAATAAAACATTCAAAGCAATATTGGATCAAAACCATTCTGAGCTAAAAGTAACTTTTTCTGATAGAAGGTAGTTGAACTGGGATGTGAGGAGAGATACTGATGGAAGTGCCTGGGCAGCTTACAGTGTTCCTGACAGCATCAGCTACAGGTCAGCCTGTTCTTCATGTGACAAGCAAAGATGTGAAGGTTCCATAAGGAATCACCTGATTGCAGAGCCTTTTTTCACTCTAATGAGCAACTGGCCTTTAACTGGAAGTCTTTGTTTCAACACGTTTATGTAGTAATGTTGATTAAATGAGTTTAGTGGCTTAGATTCATAAACAGTTCTTGCAAAACAAGTACCAGGGAGTTGGCTGTAGTCTTTCAGACTGCCTTTCCCCTCCTGTTGTGCTCGGGGCTCTACTCATACATCCAGGTAGATACAGTTTCTCCAGTGCCCTGTGATGCCCTGTGAAGCACAACTCGGGTGCCGTGCTGTTTATTAACACTGAAAAAAATCTCATTGGGCAGTGGCTTGTGTTCAGGATTGCCAAACTTCTCACTGAAGTCCTGTTTCTGCCTGTTGTTTCTAGCCCTCTGTTTTCTGTCTTTGGTTTAAACCTCAAGGGCCCCGGGGCTTCCTTCAGTGCCTTGTTCTCTGCGCGTTGAGCTCCTTCATGTTCGGCTGGCACGTGCATGAGAAGGCAATCCTCCTTGCCATTCTGCCTCTAAGGTAAGTGAATTTTCACCTGCAGCAGTTGGCCAAACTCAACCTGCAGCCACTCGTTGAGGAATCCTCAATGAGGAGCACTTTGTTTTCAGTATGTTTTGGGAAATGAACGTGTTTATAGGATGCCTTAGGCTGTACGGTGTTAGTGCATGTCAAGTAAATTAATTTCAGGCAGAATAAGGTGTGTCTGCCTTAGCAATACAATGTACTGTTGCAGGTGTAGTGTATGTAGGAAACCAGTGTGGTGTTAAACAAACTGTTTCTTTTATCACTTACTAACAGTGGCTTATACTTCACAACAGTTTGCACTGACAGAAGCTTTAAGCACAGCTTTATTTGGAGTAGCTGATTCCTGTATCAGCTCCCTGGGCCACAGCAAAGCTTTGTACTAATGTACAGATGAACAGAAACCTATGGTGTTGGGATGATAAAGGGGATCATTTCAGGAGTCTGACACACAGGCCTTCCCACTACATACTCTTTTGTGTCTCTTTGAATGCTGAGTTGTATTAAGATGCATAGTGCACAGAAAATCAGTGTCTTTGGTGTCAGGCACTTGATTGCTGTTAGAGTAATGGGGAGAGAAAAAACACCAAAACAGCTAAAACCATGCTTATGGAAGAATGGGATTCAGACTTTAGGCTGCATGTGGACCCACAGCTTTTTAAAAAAATTAATATATCTTCCCCTTGAAGCCACCTTTTCCCAGTGACAGCTTGGGACCATGTTTGATAAAAGGTTTCATTCCTGTGGCAAGATGGACGAAACCAGGCTGCTTTCTTAGAGTCTTTTGTTCACCCACTGTTATTACTGCATTTGTGTGGCATATTCTTTGCACCCAAAAAGTCCAAGACCTATTTGTTGTTTGTCTTGTGGCTTTGTCTTTTGAAGAGAAAAAATAACTGACCTGCCTGACTGGAAGCATTTGACACTGCTGTCATACTCCAGTTGGGCAAGCACCCATTGTTGGTGAAGTTCTTTTTCTCTCTGAATACTTAAGTTTAGAGCTGCACTGTGGCAGGGACAAATGTAAAAATGTTGCAATCTTTTAGCTGCTGGGCATTTCAAGCTTTGATGGGTGTTGTAGTTCATATTTAAAGCTCTAGGTAGATTGTTAATGAACCAGCTGACAGGGACCTTCTGCACTCTGCTTGGCAAGAACAATTTGTCATTTCTACCAAAAGGGCTTCATGCCTGTCAGGGTAGAAGTGAGGCTATAGTTCATAAGCCTCCTGACCAGTATGTTTTTTTCCTGTTCAGAGGTTTAGTGTTACTTAAGCTGCTGAAGTGGGAATGGTGGGAGGGAGGGATGAGGATCTTGGCAGCCAGCTAGCAAAGGAGAGACAATCTGTAGAAAACTCCAGGCCTTTCTGACGTGTGTGTTCAAGTGGGAGTGTGGTTTTCTGGGGAAGGGTTCCCTGGCTGATTTTATTCCTGCATTTTTCTCTCTGAAGCCACATGGTTTGGAAGCAGGAGGTTTCATCACAGCTGCAGTGTCTGGGGGGGACTGAGGTATTAGGAAACATTCTTCTGTCTCTTGTGAGTTGCGAAGTGTTTTGGTGAAATTAAGTTTCTTTGCTGAAAGACAAAAGCACAACAAATCCTTGTTGTTTTCAGCTTGTTGTCTGTTCAGAGGGCAAAGGATGCTGGCATCTACCTGATCCTGGCAACCACAGGGCACTTCTCACTTTTTCCACTGCTGTTCACACTGCCAGGTAAAAGCATTTGCCTTCTCCTTGTGCTTTCATCTTACTGCTTTGGGGCTTTTTCCAGAAATGACATGTGGGTGATGCTTTTGGATTCTTTTATGTAAGATGCTGAAAGCTGGAAGATGTGTCAGCCTGTTGCCATAAAAACAAACTCTCCAAGTAGTGAACAGAAGCACTGGTGTGACAAGCTGTGGAAGAGCTGTAGTCCTCAAGTTGAAATAGAGATGGGAAATTGTCATAGTCAATACTTGTTAACCCTCATTCTGCCACAGTTCTAGATATTTCCCCCTGTCTGACATCACCATGTGAAGCAAAAGTGTTAAAGGCAGTTTGAAGCCACAGACCTGACAGGCTGTTTTCCCCATGACTACTACTTCATGCTGTCTTTAATCTGCTTAAACTAAAAAACCGTGCAGCAGCATCAGTTAAATCAGTATGTACAGGGACAGATTTGTCTATGTGACCAAAAACTATTCCTTCCTTCCTCTTCTGCTTCCCCTTTTGCTTCACCTAAAACCTAGGCCATCACAGCTATGACAACACTCACTATTTTAAAATTATTTTCTTCCTTCTGGGAGAGTTCAAATCCAGACACTTGTGCTTTTGGGGTCTGATGATGCTGCTGATTTGCAACAGCAAAGCTGCTGCCTTGAGAAATGAGAAACTTCCTCTGCCTTTTAATTTTTATCTACCACACAACCTAAACTAGATAGCACTGTTTTGCCTGTCACATTTATCTTTTAAGCTTCCCAGCCCAGGAATTTCTGATTTATTTTTTAATAGGAAAATCTTATTTGCAGTGTTCATGTGTTCAATATGCTTATAGATAATTAAAGTAAGTGTATTGCAAATGCTTGACATTTGCTTTAATAAATATCTGTGCTTATTTTTAGGTGTCTTAAGCAGTAAAGTATTTCCTTCAGTTGGGAGAAAATAAGTTGGGCAATGCAAGTGTGACTAGTAGAGTTTAAAGATACTGCAATTTATAGGGCAAAAGGGTTTTATAATTAATTTTATAAGTCCATTATGTTCTTTGTATTTCAGAGCTTCCAATTAAAATACTGCTTATGCTGCTGTTTACAGTTTATAGCTTCTCTGCATTGAAATCTCTATTCAGGTAATTAAAGAACCTTGTTCCCAAAGCCAAGAACAAAACCATTTCTTCTATCACTTGGACCTGTGTTGTCATAAGGGGCAAACAGTGCAGAAAACTGACCCTGAAGTATCAAACTGAAGTCTTACCAGTCTAAAAATGATGCTGCCTCTTTCCTCTTCTCAGGAGGCAAGGCTTTGGTCAGATTATTTAGCACATCCTTGTTATGTAGGAATTGTGACAACGACTCAGTCCCCCCAGGCTGTAAATCCCCACCTGCCTGATGTGCTGTTAAAGCACAGAGTTGGAATGCTGTAGCCTGTGAGAGTTTCATTCAGTATTGCTGCACTTACTACTGCACTCCAGTTACCTGGTGATTAATAACCTGGTAATGAATAACATTCTCTTAGAAGCTGCCATTTGTCAACCAGCCTCTTACAAACAAATACAATTACCCAAATCACCCTGTGTATTTTCACAGGATGTTGATCTCTTATCCACTTGAGCAAAGATGGCTTATCCTTATAACCCCCTCTAGTCTCCACTTCCCTATTTCCCAAATTTCTCATGGCAAATCAGGGCTGTACTAGAGGATGTTGGAAATGCTCTAAACTTGTATTCACTACCTCAGTCACCTGCTTTTTGTAGGTAATCCTCTTTCAACCAGACTGCTTGTTTTCCCCCTTTACTATTCCAGAATTCTATCATCTATCTCAAGAGCTCTAATTAAAAGCTTCTGTTGGAGGTTAGTTTCTGTCTAGAGATGGAGCATTTTCAAGTTTCTTATTCCTAACTTTCAAAAAAACCCAAATTCCTTCCAGGAGAACATGAATTCTTATGTAAAGTACCTGCAGTCAAAACCCTGCCACCCATGGCCTTTACTAGAGAGATTGGCTTGTTCATCCTACAGAAAGCTTGGGAGAAGGGGGCAGCATTTAAGATAGATCTTACATTTCCAGTCTCTGGATGCTGACCAACTTTGGAACAAATGTGTGTATAAAGGTCTCTGTTCAGTTGTTCACAGGAATGATGTCACAGAATCCCAGAATGGTTTGGGTTGGAAGGGACCCTAAAGATAATATAGTTCCAACCCCCCTGCACAGGCAGGGACACCTCCCACCAGACCAGGCTGCTCAGAGCCCCATCCAACCTGCCCTTCAACACTGCCAGGGATAGGGTTTCCACAGCTTCTCTGGCAACCTGTTCCAGTGTCTCATCACTGTCACAGTGAGGAATTTCCTCCTGGTGTGAAGCAGGGCAGCTGCTGAGAAACCTGCTTAGATTCCAGGGCATCTTGGAACTTGATGTAAAAGCCACTTCATAAGGAAATGAGCTGTGCTCTGTTACCATGTGTTTTCATACTTAAACTCTGCATTATTTAAAGCATTACTGTGAAGTTATGGGGGATATTGTTTGCACTGGTCACCAGTGGTAGCTGAAAAGCAGAATAGTTATTTTTATTTAACAGCATGTATTTTAATACTTTTTTTTTCCCTAATCTCTCTGACAGGAGAGAGAGGCCTCTCCTGAACTGGCTTGAAACGATCTACCTCGTCCAACTAGTGCCTTTGGAAATATTCTGTGAAATGATCTTTCCTCTGACCCCCTGGGAACAGCACTTCCCTTTTGCCCCCCTGTTGCTGACCTCTGTGTACTGTGCTCTGGGCATCACCTACGCCTGGCTCAAACTCTACGTCTCTGTCTTCACCGAGCGGATCTCAGTGAGACAAAAGGCTGAGTGAAACTGTGGTGTTGGGACCAGTCCCAGGCTTGAGGGAACAGTGGGGCACTGTGAGGGGTTGTAACAAGGACCTACAACTCTCAGTACAACACAGTGTCTATGTATCATCACCACAAGCAGAGCTGCTGTTCCAACACACTCCTGTACTGACCAATGAGGATACCTCTCATCAGAAGCACTTGTCACAGTAACATGGGACATGCTGAGATGCCACTTGCCCCGGGGGTAGACTGTGAAGTTTCATGAGGTCCAGACTTCTGTCCCAAGGAAAACCTGCCTGGCTTTCCCATTACTGTTTGTATTTGAATAAAAATCACTGTGGCAAAGTACAAGGGATCATTGCTGTGTAGAAGAGAGTGCTCTAACTGCATTCCGTGGAATATGTAAATTAAAAACTTGATACTTTTTGTTTGAGCAATTATTGTGCTTTTTTTTTTAATCTCATGTCTCAGCCTTGCTAATGAGGGACAACTAAGGATGGGGTGTCAAGCTGAAAACTCGACCACAACAGCCAAATCTCAAGCTTGAGTTGCTTAATATGTCTGTGTCCCTTTGACCTGGTTTCGTAGCTTCTTTGCAAAGGGGTTTTACTATTCTAATAGTTATTTTGGTAGACCAGATGACCTAATTGAGTCAGCTTCTGAAATCAGGAATTTTTAAACACCACAAAATGTGTTGGATAATGTGGTTGCATAACTGTATTTATTTGCAATTGATGTAAAACTGCAACTGTGGCAAAACACCAAGTGTCCAGAGTAAACTGAGGAAGAGGAATATCATGTTCTGCCCCTGCAGCATCACACACCCTTGAAGATGACAGTTACCTACAGCTTGAGGTAGGTCATCCCTGCAGTTTTTGAAACACTGTGTAACCACCCCTACAAGATTTTGCTCTAGAAACTGGTATCTGCTTTGGATTCCAGTGCTGGCACATTAAATGAGGAGGGGAGAAGGGATGGATTATTTGTTTTTCCAGCAGTTCTTGAACTTTCTTCCATTTTGATTGAAGACGTGGCCCCCTTCAGAGGGGACATCCCACAGGGTGGTTGTGCTCTTTGTGTTCTTTGAATATTTTGGATGTTAAAATAGAGCATGGCTCTTGTTAGGACAGTGGGTGGGCAGTAAAGTAGTTCCTGTGGCCATTTCTGTAACCAAATAGTTTGTCCAGTTAAACTTTTCACTGCCTGTGAGCTCATTTTCAGACTTATTCTCTCTGGTTTCCATTACTTTCTGATAGTTTCTGGTTGGTTTTTTTTTACACCATTTACTACTTTGCCACACTTTTCAGCTGCTGTGACTGCTGGCAGTGCCTCAGTGCTGCTTCCACCTCTGTTTTTTCTTGGGTCTAAGCCTCAAAGCTCTGCACAGGGTGAGGCATCCAAATGTTGATGTTTATCCATCTATAGGTGCCATCCTGGGTAGGACGATTACAATATTACCCAAAAAAAACCCCTCTCCATGCTTTTTTCCTGCAGTGATTTTTGCAAGTTGAGCCAAAACCCTCCAAGAACTTCTGCCTCAAATTTGGCACCTCCCATTCAGGAGTGGTGACAGCCCAACCTCCTCCTGTGTGGAGAAAAGCTAAATAGTAAATGTTTTAGGAAGAAGGCAGAATCTTTTAGGACTGGTGATGTGTTCAAATGTGGTTTTTTTTAATGGTTATGTCAATCCTGATACTGTTACAACTGGTTTAATGTGATGTTTATAGTAATTAAAAAACCCTGACAACACTGTAGGTCTTAGTCTTTCATCTCTTGGTAAGAAAAACTCTGAAAAGCAATTGATTTTTATTTTAGAGTTTAATTAAAACCCTAGTTTAGTTACAGACTGGCCTCCCTAGCACTGTGCCTGCAGCAGGACTGAGCTGCTTCTCACAGAATCACAGAATCTCAGGGGTTGGAAGGGACCTGGAAAGATCACCCAGCCCAACCCCCCTGCCAGAGCAGGGTCACCAGAGCACATCACACAGGAATGTGTCCAGGAGGGTTGGAATGTCTCCAGAGAAGGAGACTCCACAGCCTCTCTGGGCAGCCTGGCCCAGGGCTCTGTCACTCTCACAGGAAAGAAGATTTTTCTGATATTCCCATGGAACCTCCTGTGCTCCAGTTTGCACCCACTGCCCCTTGTCCTGTCACTGGACATCACTGAACAAAGCCTGGCTTCTCTCAGAGGGCTCAGACCTGTCAGAACCCCCACATGGTAAAGCCACCCAACTTGAGGGGGTCAGTTTGTGGGCTGGAGGTTTGGGGGGCTTAATGAATTGAGAACAGCCCTGAGGAAAAGGACTTGAGGGGGGTGTTGGCTGGTGAGAAGCTCAGCACGAGCACTTGCAGGGTCAACTTGCAGCCCAGAAACCAACCCTGTCCTGGGCTGTGTCACCAGCAGCATGACCAGCAGGGCCAGGAGGGGATTGTCCCCTCTGGGCTGCTCTGCTGAGACCCCCCTGAAGTTCAGTGTCCATTTTTGGAGCCCCCAACACAAGAAGCACATGGAGCTGTTGGAGCAAGTCCAGAGAAGGGCCATGAAGATGATCCAAGGGCTGGAGCAGCTCTGCTCTGGAGCCAGGCTGGGAGAGTTGGGGTGTTCAGCCTGGAGAAGAGAAGGCTCCAGGGAGACCTGAGAGCACCTTCCAGTGCCTGAAGGGGCTCCAGGAAAGCTGGGGAGGGGCTTGGGACAAGGGCAGGGAGGTCCTGCAGGGACAATAGCTAGAGAGCAGTCCTGAGTAAAAGGACTTGGGGGTGGGAGGAGATGAGAAGCTGGACATGAGCCCCCAGTGAGGGCTGGAGCCCAGAGGGGCAATTGTGTCCTGGGCTGCATCACAAGAAGTGGGGCCAGCAGGGCCAGGGAGGGGATTCTGCCCCTCTGCTCTGCTCTGGTGAGACCCCACCTGGAGTGTTGTGTCCAGCTCTGGAGCCCTCAGCACAGGAGAGACATGGAGCTGTTGGAGAGGGGCCAGAGAAGGGTCACAGAGATGCTGGGAGGGCTGGAGCAGCTCTGCTCTGGAGCCAGGCTGGGGGAGTTGGGGTGTTCAGCCTGGAGAAGAGAAGGCTCCAGGGAGACCTGAGAGCACCTTCCAGTGCCTGAAGGGGCTCCAGGAAAGCTGGGGAGGGGCTTGGGACAAGGGCAGGGAGGGCTGGGAGCAGGGGGAAGGGTTTTAAGCTGGAAAAGGGGAGGTTTAGGTTAGATCTTAGGAAGAAATTCTTTCCTGTGAGGGTGGGGAGAGCCTGGCCCAGGCTGCCCAGGGAAGCTGTGGCTGCCCCATCCCTGGCAGCGTTGAAGGGCAGGTCGGGTGGGTCTGGGATCAGCCTGGGCTGGCGGGAGGTGCCCCTGCCCGTGCAGGGAGGTGGAGACGAAACGCCCTGCGGGCCCGGAACGCGGGCGCGGGGCTGCGGGGCCGGGCGGAGGGGAGCGCGGGCGCGCCGGTCACCTTGCCGCCGCCGCCGCCGCCATGGCCTTCCTGCCGGACGAGTCGCGGTCGCTGCCGCCGCCCCCGCTCCTCAACAAGGGCTCGGCCTGGCTGGGCTTGGCGGGCTGGGTGTCGGCTCTGCTGGACAACGGCTTCAACCGCCGGCCCGTCATCCGAGCGGGTGCGGCGGGGCTCGGGGGAGGAAGGGCAGGGGGGGTGGGGAGGCCTGAGGGGAAGGGGGGGTGGGAGGAGGAAGGCTGGGGAGTGGGGTGTGTGGGATTTGGGGTGACTCTGAGGGGTAGGGGGGTGGGGAAAGAGCCCTGAGGGTGGGGGTGAGAAGGGGCTTTGGGGCGGCTGTGAGGGGAGGGAGGAGAGGGAGGCAGGCCTGAAGGTGAGGGGATGTGGGATTCGGGGTGACCTAAAGGGATATGGTGGTGGTGGTGGGAGTGGAGGGGAGGGGGCCCTCGGGGGGGTGTGTGTGTGTGTGTGTGTGTGTGTAGGGGGGTTGGGGAAGGGTGTAGCTGGGGTTTGGGGTGAGTCCTGAGGGGTCTGAGGGTTTGGGGGAAGGGGAGATAGTCTTGAGGTGAGGAACAGGGGGGGAGATGGGGAAGTTAGAGGGGATTGGGAGGAGCTGGGGGAAGGGGTGTGTGGGATTTGGGGAGACCTTGAGGAATATCGGGGGGGGAGTGAGGGTGGAGGTGGGGCCTGAGGTGAGGGGATGCGGAGTATCTGGGATTTGAGGGGACTCTGAGGGACATGAGGGTGAGGAACAGGCTGCCCAGAGAGGTTGTGGAGTCTCCTTCTCTGGAGACATTCAAGACCCCTCTGGACATGTTCCTGTGTGATGTGCTCTGGGTGACCCTGCTCTGGCAGGGGGGTTGGGCTGGGTGATCTTTCGAGGTCCCTTCCAACCCCTAAGATCCTGTGATTCTGTGTGAAGGGGAGACAGCCCTGACATGAGGGGATGGGGGACTAAGAGGAGGGAAAGGGGGGGGGGGGGGGTGTTCTGTGGGATTTGGGGTGACTCTGCAAGGGTTGTAGGGTCAGTAGTGAAGGGGAGGGAACCCTGAGGCGAGGGGTCTGTTGGCAGGGCAGGGATTTGATGCAGTGGGAGGGAACTGGGGGAAAGAGACATTGTAGGGAGGTGGAGGGGATTTGGAGTGGCTCTCTGAGGGGTATGGGGGGGTGGGAAGGGAAGAAGCCCTGGGAAAGGGAGGGTCTCTCTTGGGGGCTGGCAGGGGCTATGGTAGGTCTGCAGGTGAGGGTGCTGAAAGAACCTTGGGGGGCTTAATCACAGGGGTGAAGCAGTGAGAGAGGAGCTGGAGTGTGGGGAGCCAGGTTGTCTGGAGAGGCTGGGGAAAGCGGGGGGCCACCTGGGGCTGGGAGATGGGACAAGACAGGGACCTTTCTCTCCCTGGTGCAGGTGTTCACCGCCAGGTCCTCTTCACTACTGTGGGATGGTTTGTTGGCTATTACCTAGTGAAACGTACAGAGTACATCCATGCCAAACTGGACAGAGAGTTGTTTGAGTATGTCAGGCATCATCCAGAGGACTTCAAGAAAGCAGGTATAATAAACTGGTATTTTAATAAAGACCTCAACATGCCATAACATACTAGTTATTAAGTGCTAACGTGTGTAAAGATGTAGCTGGGCTGCTTGCAGAATTTGTTTTTTCCTAGCAAGTCGTACTGACTGGTCACTCTTTCCTGCTTACTCACAGTCTCTTCTTTCAAGTAACTAGCAATAGAATGAGAGGAAATGGGTTTAAGTTGTGCCAGGGGAGGTTTAGGTTGGACATTAGGAAAAATGTACTTACTGAAAGAGTGGTGAGGCCTTGGAACGGGCTGCCCAGGGAGGTGGTGGAGGCACCATCCCTGGAGGTGTTCAAGAAGTGCTTAGATGTGGCACTTCAAGATACAGTTTCATGGTTGTGGTAGCTGGATTACAGCTGGACTTGATGATCTTGAAGGTCTTTTCCAACATTAATGATTCTGTGATAAATAGCAACAATATGAAGGATTTTATTGTATGAAAACAGATATTTTAATGGAGCTGATCAGTGGCCTTGATGATCAATTTTCCTCCTAAAAGCTTATTTTAATGTAAAAATTGCAGAGCCAAAAAGCATTAAGAGTAGACCAAACTTGTGCCAGTGAAGGAGAAACTAAGTAATGAAAATCAGGAATTGTGGGGTTTAATTCTTATAAAATCAAGATTTTACTGCTTATTCATGTAAAATTGCACTTTTAAGTGCATGTTGATTTGAAAACGGTGTGGCCATCATATAATCATAGAATGGTTTGGGTTGGAAGGGACCTTAAAAGATCATCTAGTGCCAACCCCCCTTCATGGGCAGGGACACCTCCCAAGACTCAGAAAATAAGTAGAGCAGCTGAAAATAGGAATAAAAATGTCAGGAAACTTGATGTGCCTTTAGATCCTTGGTAAAGAATGACATTTTACTAAATGTAGTCACAAAATGTAAGCCACTGGACTCAGCAATACTATGGCAAATTTTGGTGCAAATTGTCTGTTTTCTAATAAAATGGAGTTAGGTGAATTTGGCTGTTGGATTATAACCCACTTACAGAAGGAATCTGTAGAAATAAAGAACTGTTCAAAGATCTTTTGTCAGGAATCTGTGGTGAGCCCTATGGAAAAGAAGTGAAATATTTAGTTGATGTAGAGAGTCAGTAGTTCACTGTTGGTAGCAAAAAAGAAAAAAAGTCAAAACCAGAATTTGGTAGCTTTGTTAACCTTAAAAATGAGTATTAAAAATCTCAACCTATCTCAAATGCTGATGAGGTTTTCATTGCCTCTTGCAGAGAAGAGGAGAATAGGGGAGCTTCTGGAGGATTTCTACCCAGTTCGCTGAGGGTTTCTCCAGCAGCAACATCATGTCTCAGGATGCATCTGCTGAACTAATTCCATAGCTGGGAATTTTTGGCAAGCTGGCTGTAACTTCAACCGTCCATGGCTTAGAAAATGAACCATTTCTGGTTTTCATGTAATAAAAGTTATGATTAAATACCCAGTGTTTGATTATTTGTTCTTCTCTTCCGTTGTGGTGTGTCAGTCTGTAGGTGACTGATACTTGTGCTAGAGGAATAACTTTGATTCACCCTTTTTTCAGCTGTTTTAGGTGTGAGAAGGGGAGGTTGTTGATGCAGCATGTATTTTAAGAAGCCCAGGAAGCAGTTGTGGAAATTCCTCCTTTTTATTTCTCACTGGTGTTTCTCCTGACCCTTGAGGGTGCTCTGGACCAGCCCCTGTAGATACTGTAGCCAAAATCTTGCTGTGAAATGAATTCTGTTCAACCAACAAAAATAGGTGTTTTCCCTGATCAACTCCCTTACCTATTTTGCATTCTCATGCTGCTTTTTCTTTGCTGAAGATCAGGATCCAAACTTTTTACTTTCTCACTGGGTTGTTGGCTCCTAAATCCACACTCTGAACCCAAATGTCTTCCACACACGCTGAGGATCTGCAGCATTTCTGAATTTGTAGGGTGCTCGGTACCCCTGGAGCTTGAAGCACTTCCAGTTGCATTGAAATATTCAAGGCTGGGAAGGCAAAAGAAGACACTGAAGCTACTGCAGCTGTGACTGTTCCGTTCCCAGGTTATGTTTCAGCAGAACTTCAGAGCTCCTTGGTGGCCGGGGACAGTGCCGGTGTCCCGGGAGCCTTTCCAGGGCAGCGTGGAGCCGGCGTCCCCCGGCCAGGCTGGAGAGGGCCTGACCTGCCCCTTTTGCCCCCATCCTGCCGGGGGCCCGCGTGGGGTTTTTCAAGGACAAAGACCTTTTCTGTGGCCACCTAGTGTCACTTCTCAGCCACGTCCAGCAGCGGTGGCAGCAGCTGGACCCTGCTGGGGTGTGATGCAAGGCCCTGCAATCGGAGCCCCAGAAGTTTCCTGGGAATCAGCAGGGTTGGGGCCGGCTGGCCAGACAGTGGCTTGCAGAGAGGGACCTGGGGGTCCTGGGGGCTTGCCAGTGGCCCACAAGTTGTCCTTCCAGCTGTCTAAGGTCACAGACATTTTCTGAGCACGTCTTTACCATGTGTCCTGCTCTGATCGTTCCTCGGGGCACCACGAGCCTTTCCACTTGCTGAGCACGCTGCCCAAGCCAAAAGCCATTGCTGAAGGTGCCTGCAGGCTTTCCTTGCTCTGACCACCACCTTCTCCATGGGACACGGAGCCCATCCTTCAACTCCAGCCATCTAAACCACCATCATCGCTTCCTTTGAGGTCCTTGTCTCAGCAGGAACCAACACCGCTCTGTTCCTTATGGTTCAGTGGATAGAGAGGAGCTCCAAAGGTGGGTTGTAGACACCGTGTCCACCTTCCAGCTCCATTTCTCCCCTATCCTGTGCTGTCACAGCCCAGCTTGAGGTGGCATGACTTGGGGATGGCTGAAGTGCCAGCCAGCAGCTCCCTTGTGCTCCCCTTTCTCTGGATAAGACAGAAGGCTTCAACCTTGCCAGGGCTGAGGGATGACACAGGGCAGATCTGTAGATCTGCCTCCAAATCCTCATGCTGGCTGGGAGGAGCTGTGTTTGCCACCATTTGGGGGCACTTGATGCTTGGCAAACACTTTTGTAGATGCTGCTTTTGTCCTTCCCAGAACAACAAGACATTTGGCCCCATGAGGGGTGTCACCTGGTGGGACGTGGCAGCAGTGTGGGGTGGGGTTGGTGCTGAGCCCATGGGAGGAGCAATGAGACCCTCAGGCTTCTGCAACTGCAGACTTGGGGTTTGGGCAGACCTTCCCCTGGCCTACCATCCTCTGCCATGGCTCAGAGGGAGGACAATGCCACCAAAATGCCAACTCTTGTCCCCAGGTGTTCCCATGTTGTCCCAGGCACCGCCTGCTGCCAGATTCCCCACTGTCTCTGCCTCCCCTGGCACCACCAGGGTTGCCTTTGTCCTTGTTCAGACCCACTTGGCATCCTATCAGGTGTGGGGTGGACATGGCCCCAAATGTCCCCTGTAGAGCCCCCAGATGTCCCCTGCAGAGCCCCCAGATCCCTGACTGGCCACTCAGCCACAGGCAGCTGGAGACCTCTTCCCTGCTGCCTGTGCTCCAAGAGGCCAAGCTGAAGCTGGGAGAAATGGGCTGATCAGGTGAGAGGAGATGGCAACCTCCAAAGGAATCCTAACGACAGGTTTGGGATCCCAGGGCCTTGGAGAGGGGCTGAGCCCGGCAGCCCTGCTGCCCCTCAGGGATTGTCCCCAGGCTCAGCCCTGCATGGGCAGCTCCATGGCAGAAACCCTGATGGGCAGGAGAAAGGCCTGGGAAGCTGTGGGGCACAGAGCAGCAGCAGCAGCAGTGGGACAGCCCTGGGGAGACCTTTGAAGAGAACCCTGAGCCTGGTGCCCGCGCTGTGTGTGGGATGAAGGTTCCCTCCACCAAGGGACAGACCTGCCCACCCTTCTGGGCGCGCAGCAGCGGGGCTTGGTGTCTGCCTGGCTGCTGCACCTCTGGGTCCTGTGTCAGGCAGATTCACACCCGTCTGTGCACACAACACAGATAGCAGCTCCTGCGGGTGTTGCTGCTGACGTGAGGAGGAAATGTTGTCCTTTGAGGGTTGTGAGACACTGGAACAAGTTGCCCAGAGAAGTCAGCCATGACCAATGGTTGGAAGGGGCCCTGAGCTACCTGATCAGGTGGAAAATGTCCCTGCAGACAGCAGGAGGCTGGACTAGATGGTCTCTACGAGGTCCCTTCCAACCCAAATCATCCCGTGACTCTGAGTTTTTGTCCCCTCACGTTCCCCATCGTTTCCCTGGAAAGCCCCTTCCCAGCAGAGCCGCTGCCCCTGCCCCACGCCAGGGCACGCCAGGAGGGCTCCAGCCAGGGGAAAGCACCACGCTGACAGCAGCTTCCCAGGGCAGGTTTTATTAGCAAAGATTGGGGCCACCACCCTCAGGGTCCAGGTACCAGCTGGAAACGGGCTGAGCAGTCCCAGGGACTGTTGGAGGTCGGGGCCCCGTGCGGCGCTGCCGCCTCCGTGCTGCTCTTTGAAAATAAAGAGGAGGCCACGAGGCGGGCAGCGCTGCCCATGGACCTCCCAGCATGAACAGATGCTTCTTCCTATGAGGATAAGGCACCATCTGGTTCTCCGGTGGTTGCAACCGTGGCCGGTGGGCGGTCCCAGCGCTGGGAGATCAGCTGCCGTGCGGAGGGGAGGCTGGGGGGGCTGGGGAGCAGGCTGTGATGGTCAGCGGTGGGGGTGTCCTCTCCTGCATGTCACCAGCACCCAGCCTGCAACGACAGCTCGCCTTAACCCTCAAGGCCATCCCAGGGAGAGACCTGGGCCACCAGTCTCGGGGCCACAGACCCTGAAGCCTCAGAGTCTCTGCACGGAGGGATGCAATGAGTCCCCTCCCTCAGCATGGGGAAGGAGATAAGGGTGCTGAGGAACTGGAATGGGTTGCCCAGGGAGGTGGCTGATGCCCCATCCCTGGAGGTTTTTAAGGCCAGCTTGGACCAGGTTTTGTGCCACCTGGTCTAGTGGTGGGTTCCCTGCTCATGGCAGGGGGGTTGGAACTGGATGATCTTTGAGGTCCCTTCCAACCTTCATGATTCTGTAATTCTCTGATTCTGTGATCTGCAGCATTTGAGGGGACAGCCCCCATCTCAAGGCTTTGTCCAGTACCTCTCCACCCCTGCAGGGACACACACCTCAGCCACCCCTCGTGCAGGTGCCCTGGACTCCATGTCCCCCCGGCTCTTACCTGGTGGCTGGGGAAGGGTCACCAGCTGGGCTGCCCCTCACTGGGGCTGATCTGCTCCAGGATCTGGCTGTATCTGCGGGTCAGGGCATTGGTGTCCCTGGTGAGGTGGGTGAGGACCTGCTGCAAGCCGGCCAGGTGGTGGGACAGGCGCTCCTCCAGCTGGGCGTCCATGGCGTCGTTGTCATCCGAGGCTGTGCTGGGGTCAGTGTCACCGAAGGCTGTGCTGGTGTCAGGGCTGGTGTGGCTCTGGTCGGTGACAGAGGCCAGGCCCTTCTCCACCACAGGCTTGATGGCCTTGAGGAGCTGGTAGCGCTCGTAGAGGTCCGTGTGGCCACCTGCAGCCGGGGCTGCCCCCTCCTGCTGTGGGAAGACCCCTCGGAGCAGGCTGGGGAACATCACCTCCTGCTCCATCTTCTGGGTGGCTGAGAAGTACTGCTCCATGGCCCTGCTCTCACAGCTCTGCTCGCAGCGCTGCTCTGGGCTCTTCCCGGGCTGCCACCTGCTCCCCGTCCCTGCCCAGGGCTTTTTATGAGGGGCCAGGGCATGTCCCTCCTCTGCTGTCCTCTCCTGCAGCCCCAGCCCAGGCTGGACATCCCTGGGGCCGGGCTTGGCTCCATCCCAGCTGGGGCTCAGCAACACCCTCTCCCTGGCTCTGCACAATCTCTCCTGGCCCAGCTGGCGGGGGGGATGGGGGTGTCACCTCTGTCCCCTCCTCGCTGCCATGTGCTCGGGACGTGAACCCTCCGGGGACGTTGAGTAACCCCTGTCCAGAGCTGCTGGCCTGGAGGCAACCACAGCTGCCAGGGTGGAAGATCTCACTGGAGAAGTGCTGCCATATGGGGTCCAACATGGGGTGTTGGGGACGCAGGATGGGGCTAAATGCTGCCGTGGGAAGCTCCAGTGACATGTGGCTATCACTGCCCACGTGGAGCACGGACAGGGCCACCACCTCCCCCCACAGCCCCCATCCTGGGGCAGATGCCATGGTTGGGACACAGCCAGCACTGCTTGTCCCCACGTGTCCCTGGGGTGTGTGGCAATCAGCAACGATTGTTCTATTTGGGGAAAGGCCATGAGGTCCCTTGTCCCTTTTGCAACCCTCAGCAGTGGCAGCTGTCCCACTCCCCACCGAGGTGGCCAGCCAAGAATCCACACTGCTGCCTGCTTTCCCCTTCCTCAACACCTCCCATCCCTCTTGTCCTTTCCCAGGTGTCCCCGGTGTCTCTGAGTGTCCTGCCATGGAGCCCAGCACTGCACTGAGATGTGGGGGTGCTACCAGCCCTGTGGCAGACACTGGAAACTTGGCCACATCAGGGGCATGGGCCACTACAACCCTGCTGGGAGGTGCATGGATGTCCTAGTACCCCCCCTGGGTGGGCACAGGGGGCTACACCCACCCTGGTGCTGGAGCTTCACCATGCAGTTAATGGAAGACATCTTCACCTGTAGCCTCTGGTGACAACCATAAACCTCTGGTGTGAGATATCCACCCCCTTGGGGACACACGGGCATGTGTCACCCCAGCCAGCCCCTGAGAGGAAGCTTGGTACCACAACTCCCAGGGACATGAGGTCCCTCCTCAGGCATGTCCTCGGCCCATGGGCACATCTGTGACCCAGCACCTCCATCTCTCCCTGGGGCAGCTGGGCTAGGGAGACCCTGGAGAAGGGTTGTGGCATCTTGGTCCCCCAGGGTCCAGTGGTGCCACGGGATGATATGGAGTCATAGGATGGTTTGAGTTGGAAGTGACCTTAAAGATCATCTAGTTCCAACCCCCTGCGTGGGCAGGGACACCTCCCACTAGATCAAGATGCTCCAAGCTCCATCCAGCCTGGTCTTGAACACTTCCAGGGAGGGAGCATGTGACATCTGGAAGTGCTAGGGATGACAGGGGGACACTCAGGAATTTGGGGGGAGGTGTTTTCCCCCTGTCCCCAGGAGAACAGCAGATTGTGGGGAGGATTGCTCAAAGCAGGGGCTGTGGCACCAGAGACCTGAGGATCTCATTGCACTTCCTGGGGGTCCCGATGGCCCTGAGCAATCACCCCCAGCCCCCACCCAGGTGCCCCACTTCAGGTCAGCCCAGTCCCAGCCCTGCTGCAGCCCCGAGGTGGCTGTGCTGGGCTCCTGTCCTGGCTCCTCTCTTCTTGCTCCTGCCATGGCTGCTGGTGTTAGCAGCTCCCCACAGCCTATTCTAGCAGGACATGGAGGATGTGGGGCCCGTTTTTTGGCTGATGGGTTCACCAGAGGCACAAGGGGAGTATGAGAATTCATGTCCCAAGGACGGGGAGCTGGGAGCTGACCCGGGGTTGCAGAGCACCACCACCCCCTGCCCTGCTGCTCCCATCAGTGAGGTGGCTTGGGATGACATCCAAACCAAAACAAGGGAGCAGGGGGGCATAGTGTCCCCTGTGTCCTTCTGTCCCCAGAGCCCTGAAATGTCCCTGCACTTCCCAGAAGCTCCACAGTAGCCCAGACCCACATGGTGGCAAAGCTCCTGGCTGGTGCCTGCACACACCTTAGTGCAGTGCTGGACTCCACAGCAGGACACCCAGAGACAGCAGGGACACCTGGCAAGGGACAAGAGGGGTGGCAAGGACAGATCTGTGGAGGAGAGGGCAAGTGGCAATGTGGGCACCTGGCTGGGACATGTGGAGGAGGGTCAGCAGGAGAACTGCCAGCACTGAGGGTTGCAAGAGATGTGAGACCCCACGGCCTTTCCCCTAACAGGACAATCTTCCACGATTGCCACACACCGCAGGGACACATGGGGACAAGCAGCGGTGGCTGTGTCCCAGCCATGGCATCTGCCCCAGGATGGGGGCTCTGGGTTGGGGTGGCCCCGTCCCGGCTCCCCCGTGTGGAGCAACAACCAAATGTCACAGCCAAGAGTGTTTCACATCCTGGAGGCAGGTCCCCATGCCTGTCCCCATCCCAGATGGGGGAGAGCTGAGGGGAAGGGGATGTTTCTGCAGAGCCCTGTGGCTGGGCATCAGCTGAGGGCCATGTCCCCAGGTCCCCAGATGGGACCCCACACTGCAGCACATTCCCGGTGGGATTACCCATATGTCTGCAGGAAGGGGTTACTCAACGTCCCCGGAGGGTTCACGTCCCGAGCGCATGGCAGCGAGGAGGGGACAGAGGTGACACCCCCATCCCCCCCGCCAGCTGGGCCAGGAGAGATTGTGCAGAGCCAGGGAGAGGGTGTTGCTGAGCCCCAGCTGGGATGCAGCCAAGCCCGGCCCCAGGGATGTCCAGCCTGGGCTGGGGCTGGCAGGAGAGGACAGCAGAGGAGGGACATGCCCTGGCCCCTCATAAAAAGCCCTGGGCAGGGACGGGGAGCAGGTGGCAGCCCGGGAAGAGCCCAGAGCAGCGCTGCGAGCAGAGCTGTGAGAGCAGGGCCATGGAGCAGTACTTCTCAGCCACCCAGAAGATGGAGCAGGAGGTGATGTTCCCCAGCCTGCTCCGAGGGGTCTTCCCACAGCAGGAGGGGGCAGCCCCGGCTGCAGGTGGCCACACGGACCTCTACGAGCGCTACCAGCTCCTCAAGGCCATCAAGCCTGTGGTGGAGAAGGGCCTGGCCTCTGTCACCGACCAGAGCCACACCAGCCCTGACACCAGCACAGCCTTCGGTGACACTGACCCCAGCACAGCCTCGGATGACAACGACGCCATGGACGCCCAGCTGGAGGAGCGCCTGTCCCACCACCTGGCCGGCTTGCAGCAGGTCCTCACCCACCTCACCAGGGACACCAATGCCCTGACCCGCAGATACAGCCAGATCCTGGAGCAGATCAGCCCCAGTGAGGGGCAGCCCAGCTGGTGACCCTTCCCCAGCCACCAGGTAAGAGCCGGGGGGACATGGAGTCCAGGGCACCTGCACGAGGGGTGGCTGAGGTGTGTGTCCCTGCAGGGGTGGAGAGGTACTGGACAAAGCCTTGAGATGGGGGCTGTCCCCTCAAATGCTGCAGATCACAGAATCAGAGAATTACAGAATCATGAAGGTTGGAAGGGACCTCAAAGATCATCCAGTTCCAACCCCCCTGCCATGAGCAGGGAACCCACCACTAGACCAGGTGGCACAAAACCTGGTCCAAGCTGGCCTTAAAAACCTCCAGGGATGGGGCATCAGCCACCTCCCTGGGCAACCCATTCCAGTTCCTCAGCACCCTTATCTCCTTCCCCATGCTGAGGGAGGGGACTCATTGCATCCCTCCGTGCAGAGACTCTGAGGCTTCAGGGTCTGTGGCCCCGAGACTGGTGGCCCAGGTCTCTCCCTGGGATGGCCTTGAGGGTTAAGGCGAGCTGTCGTTGCAGGCTGGGTGCTGGTGACATGCAGGAGAGGACACCCCCACCGCTGACCACCACAGCCTGCTCCCCAGCCCCCCCAGCCTCCCCTCAGCACGGCAGCTGATCTCCCAGCGCTGGGACCGCCCGCCGGCCACGGTTGCAACCACCGGAGAACCAGATGGTGCCTTATCCTCATAGGAAGAAGCATCTGTTCATGCTGGGAGGTCCATGGGCAGCGCTGCCCGCCTCGTGGCCTCCTCTTTATTTTCAAAGAGCAGCACGGAGGCGGCAGCGCCGCACGGGGCCCCGACCTCCAACAGTCCTTGGGACTGCTCAGCCCGTTTCCAGCTGGTACCTGGACCCTGAGAGTGGTGGCCCCAGTCTTTGCTAATAAAACCTGCCCTGGGAAGCTGCTGTCAGCGTGGTGCTTTCCCCTGGCTGGAGCCCTCCTGGCGTGCCCTGGCGTGGGGCAGGGGCAGCGGCTCTGCTGGGAAGGGGCTTTCCAGGGAAACGATGGGGAACGTGAGGGGACAAAAACTCAGAGTCACGGGATGATTTGGGTTGGAAGGGACCTCGTAGAGACCATCTAGTCCAGCCTCCTGCTGTCTGCAGGGACATTTTCCACCTGATCAGGTAGCTCAGGGCCCCTTCCAACCACTGGTCATGGCTGACTTCTCTGGGCAACTTGTTCCAGTGTCTCACAACCCTCAAACGACAACATTTCCTCCTCACGTCAGCAGCAACACCCGCAGGAGCTGCTATCTGTGTTGTGTACACAGACGGGTGTGAATCTGCCTGACACAGGACCCAGAGGTGCAGCAGCCAGGCAGACACCAAGCCCCGCTGCTGCGCGCCCAGAAGGGTGGGCAGGTCTGTCCCTTGGTGGAGGGAACCTTCATCCCACACACAGCGCGGGCACCAGGCTCAGGGTTCTCTTCAAAGGTCTCCCCAGGGCTGTCCCACTGCTGCTGCTGCTGCTCTGTGCCCCACAGCTTCCCAGGCCTTTCTCCTGCCCATCAGGGTTTCTGCCATGGAGCTGCCCATGCAGGGCTGAGCCTGGGGACAATCCCTGAGGGGCAGCAGGGCTGCCGGGCTCAGCCCCTCTCCAAGGCCCTGGGATCCCAAACCTGTCGTTAGGATTCCTTTGGAGGTTGCCATCTCCTCTCACCTGATCAGCCCATTTCTCCCAGCTTCAGCTTGGCCTCTTGGAGCACAGGCAGCAGGGAAGAGGTCTCCAGCTGCCTGTGGCTGAGTGGCCAGTCAGGGATCTGGGGGCTCTGCAGGGGACATCTGGGGGCTCTGCAGGGGACATTTGGGGCCATGTCCACCCCACACCTGATAGGATGCCAGGTGGGTCTGAACAAGGACAAAGGCAACCCTGGTGGTGCCAGGGGAGGCAGAGACAGTGGGGAATCTGGCGGTGCCTGGGACAACATGGGAACACCTGGGGACAAGAGTTGGCATTTTGGTGGCATTGTCCTCCCTCTGAGCCATGGCAGAGGATGGTAGGCCAGGGGAAGGTCTGCTCAAACCCCAAGTCTGCAGTCGCAGAAGCCTGAGGGTCTCATTGCTCCTCCCATGGGCTCAGCACCAACCCCACCCCACACTGCTGCCACGTCCCACCAGGTGACACCCCTCACGGGGCCAAATGTCTTGTTGTTCTGGGAAGGACAAAACCAGCATCTACAAAAGTGTTTGCCAAGCATGAAGTGCCCCGAAACGGTGGCAAACACAGCTCCTCCCAGCCAGCATGAGGATTTGGAGGCAGATCTACAGATCTGCCCTGTGTCATCCCTCAGCCCTGGCAAGGTTGAAGCCTTCTGTCTTATCCAGAGAAAGTGGAGCACAAGGGAGCTGCTGGCTGGCACTTCAGCCATCCCCAAGTCATGCCACCTCAAGCTGGGCTGTGACAGCACAGGATAGGGGAGAAATGGAGCTGGAAGGTGGACACGGTGTCTGCAACCCACCTTTGGAGCTCCTCTCTATCCACTGAACCATAAGGAACAGAGCGGTGTTGGTTCCTGCTGAGACAAGGACCTCAAAGGAAGCGATGATGGTGGTTTAGATGGCTGGAGTTGAAGGATGGGCTCCGTGTCCCATGGAGAAGGTGGTGGTCAGAGCAAGGAAAGCCTGCAGGCACCTCCAGCAACGGCTTTTGGCTTGGGCAGCGTGCTCAGCAAGTGGAAAGGCTCGTGGTGCCCCGAGGAACGATCAGAGCAGGACACATGGTAAAGACGTGCTCAGAAAATGTCTGTGACCTTAGACAGCTGGAAGGACAACTTCTGGGCCGCTGGCAAGCCCCCAGGACCCCCAGATCCCTCTCTGCAAGCCACTGTCTGGCCAGCCGGCCCCAACCCTGCTGATTCCCAGGAAACTTCTGGGGCTCCGATTGCAGGGCCTTGCATCACACCCCAGCAGGGTCCAGCTGCTGCCACCGCTGCTGGACGTGGCTGAGAAGTGACACGAGGTGGCCACAGAAAAGGTCTTTGTCCTTGAAAGACCCCACGCGGGCCCCCGGCAGGATGGGGGCAAAAGGGGCAGGTCAGGCCCTCTCCAGCCTGGCCGGGGGACGCCCGCTCCACGCTGCCCTGGAAAGGCTCCCGGGACACCGGCACTGTCCCCGGCCACCACGGGGAAGTGACCTTTTCCATTCACGTGGTTGAAGCCAACCAGGACCTTGCAGGTTGATTGGTACCTGATTAATGGCACCTCAGTCACCAGGAAGCAGCGACCTGGGCACGCAGGCTCAGGAAGACAAGAGACAATCGGTGTCGACCCAAAATGCTAGATCAGTAAGAAATTCCACACCCCCTTCTCTAAGCTGCCCCAAGAAGTCCTCACCACACGCCCCCCAGGATGGGGGGGCTGCCAGCACCCCTGCCCCTTCCCTGCCTGCACCCCTGGCTTTGGGTCTGGGGCTGCTCTGGCCTCAGCCATCCCTGCTGCTGCCCAGCGCCGCTCCTGCAGGTGCCGGGGTGAAGCCCCCAGAATGGACACCCGGGCACCCCAGCTCTGGCTCCCAGGTTGGACAAGGTGGCTGTGGGCCAGCAAGGTGACCTCAGGGTGAAGATGGCCACCAGCCTCCTGGGGCTAGGTGCAAAGAGGGGCCTCTTGCCCTCTGCTCAGCCCTGCTGGGACACTGGGCTGCCCAGTACAAGAGAGACATGGACGTACTGGAGAGTCCCCTGGAGGCCACAAAGGTGATGAAGGGGCTGGAGCACCTTCCATATGGGGAGAGGCTGTTTGAGCTGGGACTGTTGAAGAGAAGGCTCAGGGGCATCTCACCACCTTCTCTGCTTTTTCAAAGTCCCTTTTATCATTCCCTGGTCACTATTTAATCCAGCTGATGTTCATCTTCCTCCTTAACCAGTTTTGGGCAAGCTCCCTTCAGACAAGTGTCACCCGCTCATTATCACCTTCTTTCAGTCCAGGCTGTTACCAGAGCAGCTTGCCAAGGTGGGCTGTGTGAGAGCCCTGGACCAGCCCTGAAGAAGGAGGCTGGCAGGGCTCATGGAGGACACCTCCTCTCCAAAAAAATCCCATTACTTGGTCTCTTTCCTCCCCCCTCAAAACTGCCCTGATCAAGGCAGCTCTCCCATGGTGCTGCCTGCACCAGGGGGGAAGAGCTGGTCCCACTCTCCCAAGCCCTGGGAGTGGTGGGGATGGTGTGGACAGGACAGGAGAGGCCCCAGGCACCTTCCTTCCTTGCCTCCCTGCTCCTGGCACGGGGAAACAGCAGGACCCCCAGCCAGCTCGGGTGAAGGCCATGGAGGGGCTGGGCCAGGAGAGATTGTGCAGAGCCAGGGAGAGGGTGTTGCTGAGCCCCAGCTGGGATGGAGCCAAGCCCGGCCCCAGGGATGTCCAGCCTGGGCTGGGGCTGCAGGAGAGGACAGCAGAGGAGGGACATGCCCTGGCCCCTCATAAAAAGCCCTGGGCAGGGACAGGGAGCAGGTGGCAGCCCGGGAAGAGCCCAGAGCAGCGCTGCGAGCAGAGCTGTGAGAGCAGGGCCATGGAGCAGTACTTCTCAGCCACCCAGAAGATGGAGCAGGAGGTGATGTTCCCCAGCCTGCTCCGAGGGGTCTTCCCACAGCAGGAGGGGGCAGCCCCGGCTGCAGGTGGCCACACGGACCTCTACGAGCGCTACCAGCTCCTCAAGGCCATCAAGCCTGTGGTGGAGAAGGGCCTGGCCTCTGTCACCGACCAGAGCCACACCAGCCCTGACACCAGCACAGCCTTCGGTGACACTGACCCCAGCACAGCCTCAGCTGGGGATGCAGACAGCAACCTGCAAGAGCGCCTGTCCCACCACGTCAACGGCCTGCAGCAAGTTCTGACCGACCTCACCAAAAATACCAAAGCCCTGACCAGGAGGTACAGCCAGATCCTGGAGGAGATCAACCTCAGTGAAGATCAGTCTAGCTCATGAGCCTGCACCCCCAGCCTCTGAGGTAAGAGCCTGGGGAGTTGCAGGACCAAGGAGGAGATGGCTGAGGGGTAACATAGTTGTCTTCTTGCTGGGTGGCTTCCCAGTGTTTGCAATACACCCCAGTCCCAGGAGTTCTGAGCCTGCACTTTATTGCACAACAGATACAGCCTCCTGGATGTGTCTTCCTCTGCTGCCCAAGGGTGCAAATGGTGCCATCAAGGAAAGGTCATTTTGTGAGCTTCACACTGTCTTCAAGACACCCCAGCTCACGGTGTAGGCTGGCTGGCTGCTGCTGGGCAGACACAAAAGATCCCAGAAACAAAAGGGCTGGGTGGATGGAAGACCCTGAGCTCTGGACTCCAGGAGCAGCCAGACACTGGTGCTCCAGCTGCTTCTCCTTCTTCTGTGATGGAAAATGCAACGGAGTCCTTGTTAGGGAGGAATTCAGCACTTTCAGGTCTCCAAATGTCTAAATTTGACACATCACCTGCAAACAGCTCAGACAGTTTAATCTTCCCCTACCCTGGAAACAAATCCATTCTCTGTGCTGGTGGGTCTTTGATCCCTGAGACCCCCTGGGGAGAAATCCTTGTGTTCCCCCCGAGACAGGGCATAACGGCCAAGGTGCTTGTAGTGAAATGCAGGGTGTAGACAGACACCAGCAACAACAGGGAGCAGTAACAGGGACTTTACAATCTTAACCTTTATTTTGAAGGAAACCCAGCCAGGAACTAAGACATCCTTGTTCATTATCCCCACAGGGTGATCTGTTCTCTGCAGCCCAGCAGCACCTCTCCTCCTGCGCCAAGTCCCACCGAGGAAGTTCCTCCAGGAGCAGCTCAGAGCTGGGCTGTTGTCCCACCAGGCACTGCTGGTGTCATCCTGCTCGCCCTGCAGCAGATCCTGCCAGCCACCTTGCTGCTTCATTTCAACCCAGTCCCAGGGGGGTTTCTGCAGGGCAGAAATGAGTACTCCCTGGTAGCGCTTTGTAAAAAGCACCTGTCACCTTGAAATGATGCTTTTCTTTTCTGTATGTGCCTAAACCTGGTCACTCTGACGATGTAAACACTTCCCAAGGCTGATCTGAAATGAACCACAGAGCCTTGTGCAGATGAGTCCTCTGTTTCCTACCAGCTCTTGCCTCTCTATAGCTGCTGTCCCCCCACCCATGAGACTGGGGGGACCTTGGCCACTAAGGCCATGCTCCAGTGTTGGGGGGTGATCTGGTTTTCTCCAGTGGGGCATGGGAATGGGGTTTGCATTGGGATGGATGTCCCCCCAGCTCTCTGGCACTCAAGCCTTGCAAAAGCTTGGTGTAATCCTGCCATCATCCTGTGCTGGGTGCTGGGATCCCAGCCTGCTCCCCAGCATCCTTCTTTCCCCTCCCCATCATCCCCTCTTCTACTGGACTCCTAATGTCTCAGCTCCATAACCCAACGGGTATGTGCACATCCCTTCCTTTGGCCCTTCAGACTCAGCACCATCTCCAACACATGCAGCTCAAGGGACAACCTGCTGCAACCCCTGCAAGCCCCAGGAACACCGAGGAGCAATTCTGCCTCCTCCTTGCTTGGCTGTGGTACCTCCACAGCAGGAGGCAGAGGAGGAGGTGGGGAAACCAGCTGGGGTGAGTAGGAAGGTAGAGCTTTGCTCACTTTCAGTCCCTGTGAGATGTGAGGAGAGCAGAGGCAAAGCCCTTGCTGGGTGGGTGGGTAGGGTCTGCAAGTCCTTTGCAGGGGGTTAGAGCCCTCAGCACAGGTTGGGTCCCACCTCCCGGTGACGCCTTCTCTACCAGTCAGAACACTCTGGGCAAGTCCTACTGAGCTGGGCACTAGAGGGAGGTATCCCCTGGCCTCTTCAAGCCATTGTAAAGCAAATTCAGCTGTTGAAAAGTCACTGCCTTGGTTGAACAAACACTGGTCCTCCATCAGCTTTGTAGCTTTGATTAAAGAAACCAGAAACCTCTGGAGCATGTGTGGTGAGAGGAGGATTGTGACCATGGCCTGGGCTGCACACTCCAGATGTGTTGTGAGCGTAGCTGCACATGCTTTCCAAACCTGCCATCTCACAAGAGTGAAATAACACCCTTCAGACTGAAATCTGAGACTCAGCAGCTCTAAAAGCCTCAATCTAAACTGAGCAAATGTTCTGCAGATGTTTCCTCCTGTTTCTTCCCATTACTTGGAGGTAGCTCCATGCCTTGGTCATGGCTTCACGTTCATGCTAACCCCCACAGTTGGGCTCTGATGACTCAGCAGCACTTTGAAGCTCCACAGGACTGTAAAGAAACAGAAAAGAAAGCAGGAGCTCCATCCCTTGCTTTTATTTTAGTGAAACTCTAATAGCACAGGATAATAAAAGAGAAAACGTATTTCACTCTTCAGAAACAAAATGCACTGAGGCTGCAAAGCATCCCCCACCACCCCCCTGCCCTGACACCTCGAGCAATGGTAAATTACATTTTGAAATCAGTCACACAACTCTGCAGAGTCTCAAACCTCCCCCTGAGAAGCACCAGCTGTCCTACAGTCCTTGCAGAGAAGGAAACCAGCAGTGGTCTGGGGACACCTGATGCCTCAAGGGGAATATTTTCTCTTGGACACGCAGGATCCTCCTATACCCAGGCAGAGTTTTGCTACAGATCAAAATCAAACATGATCCCCTTTGACAGATGAAGACCAGTAATGAACCTGGTTGCAGTAACAAAGGCCCCTTCTGCAGTGTGCTGACCACAAGAAGGGATGAGATCTCTGATTGTCTGCTGAGCGGGGAGTTTGTGCACCAGACAAACCAGGTCAGCTTCTCTTCATCCCCTGTCATGAGGGCATGACGGGTTGTGTGGCCTCTGCTGTGCACGTGTGGCCCCTCTGCAGTCATTGTAATACTAAAAAAACAACTCATAGAATGACAACATGGTTTGGGTTGGAAGGGACCTTTCAAGCTCATCCAGTCCAACCCCCCTGCAGTGAGCAGGGACATCTTCAACTAGATCAGGTTGCTCAGAGCCCCATCCAACCTCACCTTGAACGTTTCCAGGGATGAGGCTTTTACCATCTCTCTAGCTACCTGGTCCAGTGTTTCACCACCCCTCATCATAAGAAATTTATTCTCCCCTAAACCTTCTCTGGTTGGAACCCTTTTTGCCAGTCAGTTGGCAGGGATTACATGATGGACTGCAAAAAAGTCAGAGGTACTGTCCCAGCTCAAAAGAATAAACCTTCTCTAAATGTTCACCTCCTCTATGAAGGAGAAATGATGCTGGGCAAAAGAAAAGGCATATTATTTTTCGTCCAGTTTTCTCATTCATTTTTACTACCCCTGAAACATCAGGGACCCACCAAGACTGAGAAGACTGTGCCATGTATGGCAATGGGACTGGGAAAGTGTCTCAGCAAGGAGGGTAACTCGAGCCTGGTGGTCCCATTACTGCTCTTCAGGCTTCTCCTGCTGTGGCCATGGGGAAAGACTTAGAGGCTGGAAGACCCATGTCTGTCTGCAGCCCTTTTTCCAACCAGGTGGAGGTGTGGGAGAAGCCTCCACATCTTGCCCAACAATAGGTCTGAGGATGCTAATGTAAGAGCCAGAGAGGCATCACCAGTTTGAAATCTATGGTAGGTGTTAAAGCTTTATAAATGGGTGGTTTTGGGTGTCTCTGATGGGTGCTGCAAAGAACTGCAATATCTCCAGCTCTCCTGGTCTTAATTTTTTCCCTGTGTGCATCCAGGTGATTAGATGAACATCTAGACATTTGTTTAGGAAAAAGACTTGTTGCCCCTTGTGACTAAGGGAATAATCTTTAAAAAGTGCTATGTAATCATTTTAAAGGTCAAGAACAGAATGCAAATAAAAAAGGACTCCCACATATACATGAAGAGGGGACAAAATTATTTTTAAGACACTTATGCACATCTTATATAGAGATACACTAAATATGCTTTATGTTATATCTGTATTTATATGTGTACATGTTAATGTTTTGTTTCAGACAAAACTTTTCATGGGGAGGGAGCAGACTCAGATTTTGAAGGAGGACAATTTATGGCATAGAATACAGGACCTTTGAACAGTATTACTGGGTTTTTTTGCCCTGCACCCCTTGCATAATCCTGGTCAACCTTTTGCCAGTCTGGTCCTCAGCTTCCCCTTCTCCTTGCTCAAGAGTTAATGCTCATTCAGCACTTTGACTTAAGAGGAAGGCACAAAATGCAGAGCAAAGGCCATTTCTTGTTTGCTTCATCCTGTTCCCCTGAGGGTTGTTAGACAGAGACACTCTCTAAAAGGCCCAGTACTGCACAAGGACAATTTAAGGTATCCACAAACTGTTCCTAATACTGTGTCCAAGCACCCAGCAGGGAAACAGGGTGGGAGTGGATAGAAATCAGAGCTTATCATTGCATTGAAGCTCCCCAAGGTACAAATATTGGTAAATGCCCCTATTCCATCCAGTCTGAGCTGCAGTCATGGGGAAAGTGTGAGCTAAAGGCCAATAATGTGTGAAATAGGGACCGTAAAACACATCTAACTGCACCAACAACCAAATCATAGGATCATATGTATCACAGAATTCTATGATCTCCTGGGGAAAGAAGCTGCTGGGGAGCTAGAAGAAGGATCCAGACTTTTGAGGCTCCAGCCATGTATGGGCAGCAGTCATCCCTGTCCCCTGGCGAGACGCTCCTGCCAAAAGATCCGTGATTTCAGAGGTATTTTTGCTAGCACCTCCTCCCTTGACTGCTGGAGAGCAGCCTGGCAGAGAGGGACCTGGGAGTACTGGTTGACAACCAGCTGAAAATGAGCCAACAGTGTGCTCAGGTGGCACACATGCCAGTGGCATCCTGGCTTGTATCAGGAATGGTAGGAGTAGGATCTTGAGGTGCTGGAACAGGTCCAGAGGAGACAACGAGGCTGGTGAAAGGGCTAGAGGGAAAGTCTTACAGGGAAAGGCTGAGGGAGCTGGGCTTGTTTAGCCTGGAGAAGGGGAGACTCAGGGGGGACCTTCTCACTCTCTACAACCACCTGTAGGGAGGTTGGAGTCAGGTGGGCTCTTTTTCCAGGCAACTAGCAACAAGACAAGAGAGCCTGGCCTCAAGCTGCACCAGGGGAGGTTTAGGTTGGATATTACAGAATCACAGAATCACAGAATCACAGGATGTTTTGAGTTGGAAGGCACCTTAAAGATCATTGAGTTCCAACTCCCCTGCATGGGCAGGGACACCTTCCACTGGAACAGGCTACTCAGAGCCCCATCCAACCTGCCCTTGGAAGCAGTTCCTCATGGAAAGGGTGACCAGACATTGGGATGGACTGCCTAGGGCAGGGGTGGAGCCACCATCCCTGGAGGTGTTCAAGGAAAGGCTGGATGTGGGACTTGGTGCCATGGTCTGGCTGATGGGGTGGTGTTGGTCATAGGCTGGACTTGATGATCTTAAAGGTCTTTTCCAGCCTTGGTGATTCTGTGGTTCTGTGATTCTAGGTTGCCCAAGAATTCCCTCTTGATCGAAGCCTTGATCTCACAGGGTCCCAGAGATCCATACCCAAAGTCTGTTTTCTCTTTCCCTCCTTATTTCTATGTGCCAAGCTGGCAGCAAATGGTCTTACCTCTCAGCTTTACTTCTCCATACCTAGCCCAGCCTCTCCTCTCCTACCCCTGACTTGGGAGCAGCGACTTGTAGCCTCAGCAACAAGGTATAAACCCACAGGCAACCTCCATCTGGCATGGGAAGAGTTGATGGACAGCTCAGGAAGGGCAAGCACATGAGTGGATAAAGACTGGCATCTGTTGTATCTTGTTTAGCTTCTTGCTCCAGGAAAGCCTATGAACTAAGCTGAATTTGTTAGAAATAGGGGAAAGAAGTCAATGAGCCTGAGGATCAGGAGAATCATGTGGTGTCTCAGGAATGTGGGCCCCGATGGGTCTGTTGGGTTGTCTTAACAGATGGCAAGAGGAGTGGCTAATTTTGTGTCCTGAGGATGCATCTCCCTATTCATTCATGGGGATGGCAGGGGGCATTTTGCTGCCTTGGCTTCTGATGGTGTCCAGGGGCCTGTCCAAAGCCAGCTCAGATCTCCACGAAAGCCACCAGCCATGCATTCCATGAAGGCAGGTGGAGCTGATAAAGGGCTGGGAGGCAGTGGGTGGAAATGCCAATGGTGTTTGCACAGCACGTGGCTGCTTGTTTGACTTGGGGGTGGCTCCTGGGCTGCAGAGCCACCAGCCCAGCTGCACCCATGCAGCACCTCAGCAGAGCTAAAGCAAACTGCTGGTGGACTTGCTTTTCAGCCATTTCACCTCACTACACTAGATCATAGAATCATAGAATCATCCTGGTTGGAAGGGACTTTGAAGATCATCAAGTCCAACCATAACCAAAATCCCCCAACCATAACCTAATTTACCTGTTCAGTGCTTAAATCATGTCACTAAGCACTATATCTACATTTCTTTTAAACACTCCCAGGGATGGTGACTCCACCACCTCCCTGGGCAGCCTGTGCCACTGCCCAACCACTCTTTCAGTACAGGAATTCTTCTAACATCCAGTCTAAACCTTCCCTGGTGCAACTTCAGGCCATTTCCTCTGGTCCTGTCATTACTCACTTGGGAGAAGAGCCCAACTCCCACCTCCCTACAACCTCCTTTCAGGTAGTTGTAGAGAGCAATCAGGTCTCCCCTCAGCCTCCTCTTCCTCAGACTAAACGATCCCAGCTCCCTCAGCCTCTCCTCACAGGACTTGTTCTCCAAACCTTTCACTAGCTTGGCAGGTCCTCTGGACCTGCTCCAGCAACTCGACATCCTTCTGGTAGTGAGGGGCCCAGAACTGGACACAGTGCTGGAGGTGCAGCCTCACCAGTGCTGGGCACAGGGGCAGGATCACCTCTCTACTCCTGCTGGCCACACTATTCCTGGTGCAGGCCAGGGTGCCATAGATGTTTGCCCCAGGTAGGTTTCTCCCTCGTTGGTCGTTGCTGGTTCCACTAGGAACAAACCCCCAGGATCTGGCCGTGCAGGGTGCAAGAGGGAGGGATGACAGTGGGAGCTGAAGCGAGGACAGTGATCTCTGGGATCCCAAGTGCTGGTGACTGGTGACAACCAGATGCTTCACAAATTGCACAGCTTGGCTACAGGTGGGCAGAGCAACCTGGCGTTTTGCAGGAGTCAGTGTGTGTGATTCAAAAGACAAAAAAACCCTGATTTTCCTTGGCAAAAGACCTGGCTTGTCCTGCTGCATCCCCTGGCAAATTTCAGGATAGAGATTGAGATATCCTGCTAAATCCAAGTTGGATTGAATACTGTCTGCATGGGAGTTCAGAAGAGCTGTGCCAATTTTATTGCCTTTCTTCTTTGCTAACCCAACCTCTGCTGTTAAACATAACCCAGCTTGTCACAGAATTTCTTCCAATGAGATGCCCTGGAGCAGAGAGATTCTGGGAATCACCTTCTTTAGGTGCCCCTTCCATGGATTAATTATTGATGCCAGAAGTGATAACACTGGTGGCTGCAACACAACATGAAGGGTGGAGATCAGCTATGGGCCTTTGTCAGTGCAGCAATTAAACTGGAAGACAGTAAATTTAGATGGGACATAAGGAAGGATTTGTTTTATGGTGAGGGTGCTGAGACAAACAGGCTGGCCAGAGAAGTTGTGGATGTCCCCTCCCTGGAAGTGTTCAAGAGCAGGTTGGATGGGACATGGAGCAACCTGGTCTAATGGGAGGTGTCCCTGCCCATGGCAGGGGGTTGGAACTAGATGATCTTTGAAGGTCCCTTGCAACCCAAACCATTCCATGATCCATGATTGTCACCTTCATACTCCAAGCAAATGGGCCAGAGCAAAAGGGCCTTATCCCCCTCAAGAAAATGAGACACTGGAGAAGAGGGATGAAGAGGGTAAAGGAAAGCAGAAGCTGCTCCAAGCCTCCTCCCAGCTGCTTCCCCACATCTGAGCTTCTCATTTCCCTTCCTGTTTTAAGCATGGAATTTTTTTTTCCCTTGGATTCAGTGTATTTACTTGTACCAGGGCACAAACCCCAACTCTGAATGTCATTGACCTAATTCTCTTAAACAGAAGCTGCCAATTCAGTGTGTTAAGGAAATAAATCTGCTGTAAATGCTTTTCCAGAGAATGCTATTTTCCACACAGATGTTTATACCAGCACAGAGATGTTGCAGTTCATTGTTATGTACATGTTTATACAATTTTCAAAAAACACATCTTTTCTCCCCACAAAGCCACTGTCAAGCTATTCATTCTTTGGCAGACACGGAGTTCTCAGCATTAGTAAGATTATTCTTATGATTCATGTTGTGGTTGCTCATACAAGGTCCAGGCACAGGCTAATCCAGGAAGGATACAGAGCTCTTGGAGCAAGTCCAGAGGAGGGCTATGAAGATGATCCAAAGGCTGGAGCAGCTCTGCTATGAAGACAGGCTGAGAGAGTTGGGGCTGTTCAGCCTGGAGAAGGCTCCAGGGAGACCTTATATCAGCCCTCAAGTACCTGAAGGGGCTACAGGAAAGCTGGGGAGGGGCTTTTTACCAGGGTGTGTAGTGATAGGACAAGGGGTAAAGGTTTTAAACTGGAAGAGGGGAGATTTAGGTTATATATTAGGAAGAAATTCTTTAGTGTGAGGGTGGTAAGACACTGGCCCTGGTTGCCCAGGGAGGCTGTGGGTTTCCCCTCCCTGGAGGTGTTCAAGCTCAGGTTGAACAGGTCTTTGTGCAACCTGGTCTAGTGGGAAGTGTCCCTCTCCTTGCAGGGGGGCTGGAACTAGATGGTCTTCTAGATCCCTTGCAACCCAAACCATTCTAATCCCCACAGTCAGTGAAAGGATGGTCTCTGCCTGGCAGAACTTACAGTCTTGGAAATATCCCTCTGTTGCTGAAAAAAACCCACAACTGTGGGCTGAGGGAAATCTACTTTTCAAGTTTATAAAAGAGTGTCAGGGCCAGCAGCCACGCTGAGCAGAACAGGCAGGAGGCTTGAAGTGTCACTGTGTGCAAGGAGCTGGGGGAGGAATGAAGAGCATCTAATTGGTTCTTCTTCCTTGGCCTCCTTGTGGCTCTGTATTCCATCTGGGCAGCCAGCCTCTCTGGTAGGCACCCACAGTCTCTCCTTCAAGGACAGGAGCTTGCTGATCTGTCTTGATGTCCTCTGCAGACATCCTCAGAGCCCTCTTTCTCTGCTCGACAGCAAGCATGTGGATCTCCAACAGACCATCAGTCAGTGCATCAGGTGCAGCTTCATAATCATAGAATCACTTAGGTTGGAAAAGACCTTTAAAAGCATCAATTCCAACCATAAATCTGACACTGCCAGGGCCACCACTAAACCATGTCCCTCAGCACCACATCTACACATCTTTTAAAAACCTACAGGGGTGGTGACTCCATCACCTCTCTGGGCAGCCTGTTCTGGGGCCTGACAAACCTTTTGGTGAAGAAATTTTTCCTAACATCCAAAGTAAACCTCCCCTGGTGCAACTTGAGGCCATTTCCTCTCATCCACTCACTTGTAACTTGGCAGAAGAGACTGAACCCCCCTCTCTCCAACCTCCTCTCAGGTAGTTGTAGAGAGTGAGAAGGTCCCTCCTCAGCCTCCTTTTATCCAGGCTGAACAGCCTCAGTTCCCTCAGCTGCTCCTCATCAGATTTGTGCTCCAAACCCTTCCCCAGCTTCACTGCTCTTCTCTGGACATGCTCCAATCCTCAACGTCCTTCTTGTGCTGAGGGGCCCAAAACTGAACCCAATGTTTGAGGTGCAGCCTCACCAGTGCTGAGCACAGGGTGATAATCCCTGCCCTGGTCCTGCTGGCCACACTAACACAAGCCAGGATGTTGCTGGCCTTCTTGGCCACCTGGGCACACACTGGCTCATACCCAGCCAGCTGTCAATCAGCACCCCCAGGTCCTCTTCTTCTGGGCAGCTTTCCAGCCACTCTTCCCCAGGCCTGCAGCTTCGCATGGGCTTGTTGTGGCCCAAGTGCAGGACTCAGCAGCACTTGGCCTTGTTGAACCTCATACAGTTGGCCTCAGCCCATCAACCCAGCTTGTCCAGGTCCTTCTGTAGATCCTTCCTATCCTCAAGCAGATCAACGCTCCTCCCCAACACTCCTCCCCAGTTCGGTGTGGTCTGCAAACTTAGACCCAAAGGATGGAAGATTTCAGGCATCCAAGCCTACTGGTAACAAACATTAAGCCCAACAGAGATCCTGGGTGGAAATCAAATTCCACTCCCCAAAGGGAGAAACCCTGAAACAGCACAGCAGTGCCCACGACCTCTCCAGGGGCTGTGGAGCAGCAGCTACAATGGAGCTGTTGGTTGTGGGAATCCCAGGGCCCTGGTAGCCTGAGGCTATGGAGACTTTCATGGTCTTGGCTTTTTGCTTCCCTCTCAGGGGAAGAATGAAATTCAAACCAGGCTTAGCCAGCTGCTCCCAGCAGCAAGGACTGCTGAGAGCCTTGTCAGAGCTGTCTCCTCCAGTCCTCTCCAAAACCCTGATCCCACTTTTGCCTTTCATGGGCTGCTCCCTCCACCCACTGGTTTCCTCAGCATGGCTTTGACCGTGGGGTAAAAGGGCTAAAAAACTGCAAGAGTGATTGTTTCCACTTAGTGCAGGCACAGAGGGTTTTGATGCAGAGTCAGATGCCTGCCCAGCAAAGCTGTGACACCCAAGAGGTCAGGTGTGTGGTCCTAGTAATCCAGGATGCCACCTCTGGTGTGACCACCTACAGAAAAGGCACCAGTTCCCCATGGACAGGCAACAATAAACTAATGGCTTGGGCTGTGAGAAGTTCTTCCTAAGGCCTATTTTGAGATCAGATGGATTTGGCAGTTTAAATAAAATCCTTATTGAAAAAAAGGAAAAAAAAAAAATCCATCTGGGAGTAATTTGTATAGGACTGAAAAATGAGATCTTCAAGCAAGACATGGAGTTGGTGGGAAGAAAACATCCCAGAAGAAGCACCAATAATGACAATCAGACTTTTCATATACACGGTGACTTCCAGGGAAAATACTTGACAGATTGTCAGGCTGATTCTTTGTCTCATATTGTGTCAGTAAAGTGGCCAAGTTTAAAAAAAAAAAGCAAAAAGGATTAGAAGAGTGGGGGAACCATACCAGTAGGTGCATCAAACTGAAGGACCAGCTGTGGTTGGCCTAGCAGGAGAAAAGTGTTGTGGACATCAGCTAACAGCTAGTCCTTTTGCTGAAGTAGGAAGGATCTCCACTGAGGCATTGAAGGTTTGGCCTCAAATCCCATTACCCACCCTTGATTCTGATTTGGAGAAGCCTTCCAGATGAGCTTTTGAACCAACTTCTTCTGCTGCTTTTCAGCCTTCCCTAGTGAAAAGGTTGTGTGAGCAGAGAGGTGATGGTCCACTTGTCTATCCAGTTCTGCAGGTGCAGAAGGAAAGGTTATCACCCCCAGCATTGAAGATGTGCCACACAGAACAAGTTTGAACTTCACCTCTGCCAGTTACACCCAGGGTATTTCCTGAAACACCCACATAAGCCAGCCCAAAGAATGGGATTTGCAGGAATCAAAGGCCCAGAAGATGCAGATCTTCCAGCTCTCCCCATTTTCCAATAAGCATTGATTTTGAAAACCTTATTACAAGTCACACAACCTGGGCTCCCAAGCAGACCTTGCTAGTGCATCCAGCTCTATTAACTCTTCTGGTTTGGAAAAGGGAAAATTCCATTCAAAACAGTAGGGACACCTTCTTATTGAGGATCCCTCAGGGTGCTTCAGAGGAGCAGAAGCAAAATTAAGTTGGGTTTGATGAGAAGTTCACCCAAATGCACAAAGTATTTAAAAGAATCTGGGTCCAACTTTGACAGAGCCCTGGGTGAGGCCTGGCTTTCTTCACTCCAGGTGAGTAATCAGTGCAAATTAGAAGACTTTTTGCTCTGTGTCTCAAGCTTCTGATCAGATTGATGCTGTATTATGGGAAGATAGAGACCCAGCAAAATCCCTGAAGGACGCAAAACCAGCAAAGCTGATGTCCATAAACACAATGCAGATTTTGGGTAAATGGTTTCCTTATATTCCAGGCTGTTGTTTTTCACCATTCAAATCTCCCCCAGAAAGACTTTTAGGAAGCTCTGCATTTGTCTGAGATTCTTCCTTCAGTTGCTGATATCAGGAAGCAGCTTGAAATGAAAGAGTGTGAGGCAAGGTTGGTAGAGGAGATGACACCTTTTATTAGACCAACAGAAACTGGGAAACTGGAACAAAATGGGAAAAAAAACAAACCAAGCAAGCTGAAACAGAAGCTGACAGACCTGAGAAAGCCTCGAATACCCTAAAGCATGGAATTTTTATTCATCTATATCAGCTGATCTAATAAAAGATATTGTCTCTTGTTATAAACATTGACACCTCTGGACAATCATGTCCATGGAACAGAGACAGAAGTGATGAGTGGCCTGAAGACAGATTTGAAAGCAACAGTGCCCTCAGGAACACCTCAAATAAAACCAAGGAGTCTCTGCATGCCCTTGGTATGGATCTGGAGTTTATTTACACTGATTTGATCCTCTGCATTTAAAAAATATAATAAACACAGACCTCCTTGTGAGTGTTTCAGTGCTGAAAGACTGAGAAACAGTCTCACTACCCCTAAATCTGCAGTGCTCTCCAATTCTGGTATTTGGTGGGTACAGGATGTCAGGAGACAATGTCTTGCAATGGATACTAAGAAAATATTTATGAGCACTTGAAAAGAATAGCTCAGGCTCAAGCAGAGATTCAGGTTTGGTTTTATTTACCTTGCACAAATTGCTCAGTGCCCATAGGTTGTATTGGCAAGAAGAAAATGCCACCACCTGGAACAGATGGCAGACATCCTGATCTGAAATTGATGGGTACGACAAATGAGATCAGCGAGATGGATTTGGGATAAACTGTGATTTGAAACAGCAGCACATGGAGGTCAAAAAAGCTGTGAAAAGCCTTTGCTGGTTTTCACACAGCGGGTTGAGGTAGAAGTGGTCACGCAGGGAAACATTGTGAGGCTCCTTGGAGGTGCTCTGGCCAGGGAGCCTCTTCTGGAAAGGCTTGGTTTTGCTCTCAGTCACGGCACAGATACCATGACAGGAGGTGTGAGCTGGCAGGCAGCCTGAGGCCACCCTGCACCTCGCTGGTTGCCAGAAAAGTAATGAGCAAATACTTCCGCTTTCAGGCTGCTCCCTCCCCTCTCCCACACCTGCAACCTGCACCAGGGCTGCTCCAGCTGGAGCCTCCAGGGCTTGGGGAAAAAAAAAACACAACTAACCTGACCCACCCCAGAAATAAAGCAGGTGGAATAGGAGTGGAGAGCAGCAAGGAGCCATCTCCTACACGGCTGAGCTGTCACCTCCCTTCTTCCCGCCGCAGGTCTTGGGGAGATGAGCATTTCATCGGATCACAAGTCCCTTGGGAAGCAGGTCACCAGCAGCCTGCACACAGTGAGTAAAGTGCCTGGGGGCACAGTTTTCTCCTATGGGATCAAAGCATCCCCTTTGGGCTACATTAGAAGGGGTGTTGTGTTTGTTTTTTTTTCCCCCCATCTGCTATTCTGAAGACACCAGGATTAGCCACCGAGGAGGGGACTCTAGGTAAAAAGCTGTGTCTGATTCTGACCTGTTTGCACCAGTTTGCTTCCAGAAGGGCCATGTCCCTCTCGGGTGTACAAGATCTGGCAAGAACAAATAGCTAAAAGGGGTTCTTTCTCTCCTTGGACTCCAGGTGGAATTAAATTAATAGGAACTTCAACTGGTTAGATCCCTAAATAAACATTTCTTGTGAGTTTGGGGGTTTTCAACAGTTCTTAGAGCCTCGAATGGTACAAAAGCTGCCCCGTGTTGTAGACGTGCAGAATCATCAGGTGGGAGCAGTAGTTTTTCTAGCTCTAAGGAAAATTAATGGCTATCTCAAGACAAGCAGCATATTTCTGGGCAGAAACCAGTGCTGAGATCAGATGATGCTTTACTCTTCCTCTCTGCCCTCAGCCTATTGCTAACAGCTTTCTCTCTGTGTTGTAGCCATGCAGCCTCTCCCCAAGGCCTCTCTCTCTTTAACAAATCCAACCTCCTTGTGTTGCACCTCTTCAGGTGTAGGCTGCAAAATGCCTCCCCAGGGAGGTAACTGTTTTGCAGATTAATCAACTGGGGCACAGATGGGTGGAATGGCTTCCTAAGTGTCACCTCGGTGGTCACTACAGAGCTGGGAATCAGCTGGTGCCAGTACCCCTAGTCAGCTGGAAACCAGTTCAGTCCCAGGCCAAAACCATTAATCAAGATCTGAGGACAGCAGGTTAGTTGGGCGACTGTTGTAATGAAGAACATATTATCCTTTTGTATTAATGACTAACAGCATGGAACATCTGACCAGCCATTTGAGAAAGGAGCAAAGGCTCAAAAGCATGAGACCTTCCTATCAAATGATCCCTGCAAGGGAAAGCTGCTCTTATCACTTGGACTAATGGCAAATTTCCTGACCAAGAGGCTTGACAACAGAAAGAGCTTTGGGCCATGTTCTTTAGTGGACAGAAATCACCAGATAGTCTCAGATAGAATAACATTTGATGTCTCCTTGGCCCTAGTGTCAATTGGGTAAAGCAATATTCCAGCTGGGTCTTTGGCCTGAATCTTCTGTTGTTTCCCTGTGAGGAAATTGCTGCTAAATCTGGTAGCTTGCTGCTGTTTGAAGGGAAAGGTGTCCCCCTGCTCTGGGCTGTCTGTTCCCAGTCCCTTCCTTTTGCTTGTGAAATCCTTTGTGAGTTTCAGCTCTGTGAGACAAAGGGGAAGCGGAGCTGGCACAAGCATTTAGAAACACGCAGGTAGGGAAAGGGATGGAAGAGGGAGGAGGCAGCAGGTGTGAGCTGTGAGATCTTCTTGGTGTGAGCTGTGAGATCAGCTCACGTCATCCCATGGGTCTGTACCTGTGGGATCCAGCTAAGAGCTTAAGTACACACTTCACTGGAGGCATGTGACTGGCAGCACTGGGGCAAACCTTGCGTGATCCCATCCAAGAAAGAGCAGGTGAGCTCCTGGAAAACAAGGGCTGTTTACTGACTCATGCCTTCCCAATGGCAGGTGTGGCCCTGGCCAGGCATGTGACTTGTGTTACAGCAGTGAGGCGGGAGGAAAAACAACTGCCTCCTTTCTTCCCTCTCCTTGTTCTCTGCTGAGCACCATATGAAATGGCCAAGGGCAAAGGCAGGCTGTTAAAACTCTTCAGCAATGAACCCTCAGGAAGGACAGGCTGGACACCAGATCCAGCTTTCCAGGCCTTCTCCAATGCATTTCAGATGGCAGTGCTATGAATGCCTGGTGGAATAAAGAAATAATCAGCCTTTATAATCTTCCTTCTTAAATCCGTGTCAGTCACGTGAATTATTCCCTGTACTTCCTAGCTAAAGCTATCATACATTTGAAAAGTGATTTGATAACCAGCCTCTGTCTTCCACCTCTGACATGCTGGATTTTTGTGTCTTCGTTCAGCATTTATAACTAAACCCCCTGATGAGTGGAAGCCAGTTCCACCCATTTCTAATGTTTCCAAGAGCTTTAGCTCCTCTTTTGAAGAGAAAACACCAGGTTGGGTGTCAGGAAGGGAGCTGCAGAGCTTTGAGCTCTTTCCTTGTTGCTCTGCCCATGAGGAGGGTGAGGGCTCAGGTTGCTCTTGCTGGAAGGACAGGGCCAGCAGGGACAAAGCCTGGCTGGGACTTAGAAGGTCAATGTTGGATCCTGTAGCCACTCACAGCTTCCCTGGGCACGGTCCTTCTTCTCCCTCTTCCCCACTGGCAAAACAATTCTTTCCTATGTTCCAAAGATGTGGTGAGGACTTGGCCCTTTAGAAACACCCAAGTCTCTGCTGCTTTGGTGATGAGGGCTGCAGAAACATCTTGCTTTTAGCAATGAATTGGGTGGGTGTTCCCACCTGTCCCCCAAGGGATGGAAGTTCACAGTGTCATTCCACTTCCCAGCTGCACTCTCCCTTTTGTTTTTTGTTTTCCCCTTGATACTTGCTTGCCGACAGCCTCGGCCAGGTGACACAGGTGGCTCTCTGTCCCCTCGTGATACTTGCAGGTGTCCCCAGTCGTGGAGCTAAACGTTGGCGGGGAGATGTACACCACAACGCTGAGCACCTTAAAGAAACACCCAGGCTCCAAGCTGGCAGAGATGTTCACTGGCAAGCCCAAACTCAGGACTGACTCTGAAGGGAGGTTCTTCATCGACAGACCGGGCACCTACTTCAAGTACATCCTGGACTACCTGCGCAGTAACCAAGTGCCCACCCAGTGCATCCAGGACGTCTACAAGGAGGCCTTGTTCTACGACATCGAACCCCTGATCAAGCAGCTAGAGGATTCCCCGCAGATCTTCGGGGAGCTGGTGGCCAGGAAGCAGTTTCTGGCCCGCGTGCCCAACTACAGCGAGAACATCGAGCTGATGATCCGCATCGCCAGGGCGGAGGCGGTGGCCTCGCGCCGCTCCGGCGTCCTCGTCTGCGTGGTCAGGACCCCGGAGGACGAGCTCAGGTGTCAGGATGCCCTGAACGGCTTGGAGGCGGAGAAGAAATCCGTGGTGAAGTTCGGCCCCTGGAAGGCGGCGCCGGGGATCTCCGACCTGCTGGACTGCGTCCGGATGGACGTGGAAGCCAAAGGGTATAAAATATCCTTCCAGCCCCACGCGGCTGAGAAAGGTTTTCGCTTCAAATCGCACGACTGCTTCTACAAGTTCCTGTTCACCTGGTGGTAGCAACGTGGCACCATCGACGGGGGATGGAGGAAAGCTGGGTCTGGAGCACCTCTCCTCTGAGGACAGGCTGGGAGAGTTGGGGTGTTCAGCCTGAAGAAGAGAAGGCTCCAGGGAGACCTGAGAGCACCTTCCAGTGCCTGAAGGGGCTCCAGGAAAGCTGGGGAGGGGCTTGGGACAAGGGCAGGGAGGGATGGGAGCAGGGGGAAGGGTTTTAATCTGAAAGAAGGAAGATTTAGATTAGATCTTGGGAAGAAATTCTTCCCTGTAAGGGTGGGGAGAGCCTGGCCCAGGCTGCTCAGAGAAGCTGTGGCTGCCCCATCCCTGGCAGTGTTGAAGGGCAGGTTGGATGGGGCTTGGAGCAGCCTGGGCTGGTGGGAGGTGTCCCTGCCCGTGGCTGGGGGATTGGAACTCAATGATCTTTAAGGTCCCTTCCATCCCAAACCAGTCTGTGATTCCATGGTTCTATGAAAGGAACTATAAAGACAAATTAACTTGGGCCACAGAGACTAAGCCATGGACAACCAGAGGGACAGGAAAAAATGCACGGCCCAAGGCAAGGATCTCCTCTGGTCGTTTGCCAAATTTAAGGAGCACTGAAGAGCCACAGTTCACTTTGGCTTTGGGGGATAACTGGATGATTTAAAAGGTATTAGGAAAAGGAGGAATTTTACCCTTTCAGTGTTGCTGACTATTAGATAAGTCCAGAGAGCCAGATCTGAGGGTCAAGCCAGCCTCACTCAACCTGGGACACTCCAGTAGACACCCTACTCTCCAGCCAGTGTATTTAATGCCATTATTTATTATTTCTTCTGAAGAAAAGACAGAGAATCTCAGCTGTGACCCAGGGTCAACAAAAGGCACAAGTGCCACCTCTGATCTGAGGAGTTTATCATCTAAGGACACACACTCCTCTTTCATGCCACACCATTTCCATCTCTTCCTTGTGCTATTCGTGATGATTATGCTATTATTGCTAAATATATAAACTTCTGGAAGAACAGGGGAGACCCACAGTGATTTCATGGGATGGAAGGACTGTTGAAGCAAGAGCCTGGGGCCTCAGTGCAAATTTTCCTCTAGAGAACACGAGTTGGGTCCTACATTGTGGTTTAAAAATCTTAGTATTATAAAGTTTATTTTTATACTGGAGATGGCTGTTAGCTTGGTTTTAATCACTCTGAAAAACATAGTGCCTAATGTGATGATGATGATATTTCCTTTCCTTCTCAGCACATGGATTTCTTCCAGTTACACATAAGCTCTAGGATGTTAAATAAATTACCTCTCAGAACGATACAGAAGTGCTTCATTTCCTGACATCTTTCCCCCTGATCAAAAGACCTGAAGTTTTGTATTTCTGCTGATGGGTTTGAATAACTCCTTAAATAATCCTGGGTTTAGGACGTGCTCATCTCAGCACAGATTTTTCCCTCAACAGAAGTCAGGAGTCACACCACCAACCTCAGGGGAGTTCTGCTGGAGGTGTGAGGGGACTCCTGGAGACCTCCCACATTTATAACTTCGGGAAGAATGGACAATCAAATCTCTGAGAAGACAAGGTTTAGAAAACAGGATCTGTGATCATAATCAAGTGGTTGGTGGTGCTTAGCCTAGAAGAAGAGAGACTGAGGACTCCTCCTGAAATGACAAAAGGCAGCTTTAAAAGAGATCTGTTTGTACATACTAAAGGTAGAAGAACTGGCTTAAATTGCAACAAAGGAGATTGAAATTAGAAGGGAAAAAAAAAAAAAAAAGTTGGTTATAGGGTTGTTAAAGCCTCAAACCAACCAAGCTCCTAAGACTGCAAGACTGCTCTCATGAGAGAGTTTAATAGTTTAATCAGTGATGGTCCCATAGAACAGCCCAGGCTGGAAGGGACTTTGAAGGATTATCTGGTGGGAAAGGGAGTCTGGAAGAGATTATTGGGCACCCTGTCCTGTCACATCTTGGAAACCCTCAGCTATGTGGGCTCCACCACACGCCTGGGGAGGTTGTTCCAGTGAATGCTGGTTCTCACTGTAAAGAAAAATGCCTTTCTTACGTCAAGATGAAACCTCTCCTGAGGCACCTGGGGCCTGCTGTCTCCTCCAAACGGCTCCTTGCGAAGGCAGAGGTGCCATCCCCTTGTGCTGAGGTTCCCCCAGAGAGCAGGGACCCAACTCCTCCAGTCTCCCCTGGTTCGAGCAGCTTCTCCAGAGCCTTGATCCCCTCCCTGCGCCTCCTTTGGACCCTTCAGCCCCTTTCCGAAGCCACAAGATGCGACGGGATGATCTCTAAGGTCCCTGCCAACCCAAACCGCTCCTGTGATTTACGTTCTGGCCTTTGAGACGGTGTGTATTTTGGGGGGGGGGGGGAGAACCGGGGGTTGCGGACAGGCCGCAGCCCTGGGCCTTGCGTGGCCGCGGGGCGGGCCAGGCCGCAGCCGCCATGTTCCCATGGCAACGGGCGCGCCCGGCCGCCTGACCATAGAGCGGGTCCTCCGGGCGGCCAGAGAGGACGCCACTTTTGGCGCCTCTCTGCGGGCGACTCTACGGTTTCTCTTCCGGCTTGCGCCTACGGTGGCCGCGGAGGGTCGGGCGGCGCCATGGCGGCGCACCTGAAGAAGCGGGTGTACGAGGAGTTCACCAAGGTGGTCCAGGTAACGCGTGGCCAGCGGGCCGGGCCCTGCGGGGCCGGGGGGACAGCCCCGAGCTCTGCCGTGCGGCGGGGGGCGGCGCTGGAGCTGCGGGAAGAGCCCTGGGCCTAGGCGGGAGGTGCCGCCCGCCGCCCCGTGGCGGAGGCCTGGGGGTCAGGGCGGCCCCGTGAGGGGCTGGAGGGGGACGGGGGAGGGCTTGGCGCCGTGTGTAGGGAGGCTGGGGGTGCCGGGAGGGAAGGGGGTTGCTGCAGGAGAGGGAGGGCGCTCCCTTCAGGGCGGGGTGGAGGAGAGACAGTGGGTTCCTCAGCTGCGCCGGGCTGGGTGGGCTTGGGGAGAAGTGTGTGTGTGCTCCGAGGGGGCTGGCTGGGGTTGGAAGGGGCAGGAAGGTTCTGGAGGCAGGTTCTGCCTGACGAGAAGCAGCTGAGGCAACTGGGCTTGTTTATCCCGGAGAAGTGGAGGCTGAGGAGAAAGTGTCTCACTCTCCACAACTGCCCGAAAGAAGGGTGGAGTGAGGTGGGGGTTGGTCTCTTCTCACAAGTGATAGAACGAGTGGAAATGGCCTCAGGTTGCACCAGAGGAGGTTTAGATTGGATATGAGGGGAAACTTCTTTGCTGAGCAGGTGGTCAAGTGCTGAAACAGGCTGTCCAGGGAAGTGGGAGTCCCCGTCCCTGGAGGGATCTAAAAGCCTTGTAGATGTGGTGCTGAGGGACATGGGGCAGTGGTGGCCTTGGCAGGGCTGGGGTAGCAGTTGGACTTGATGATCTTAAAGGTCTTTTCCAATGCTTCTGTGATTCCACAGTCTGCTCCAGGCTGGGGTGGGTATTGTGGCCTGGGAGAAGGACCTACCTGGGCAGGATGGGAGCTGCCTCAGAGGGCTGGGGATGTGTTTCTTCTCAAGGCAGCTGACAGAGATGCCAGTGACTGCTGTGGAAGTCAGGAGCTCATTCTGGGAAAGGAGTAGGTCTGGATTTGTTTGTTGTTTCTGAACCGTGTCCCTCTGCCCACAGCAGCAGCACGAGGACCTGTCTGCTAAGAAACTGAGGCTGACCAAGCCCAGCAAGTCAGCAGCACTCCACGTTGACCTGTGCAAGGCCACCTCACCTGCAGATGCCTTGCAGTACCTGCTCCAGTTTGCCAGGAAGCCTGTGGAAGTGGAGAGCGTGGAAGGGGTTGTCAGGATCCTGCTGGAACATTATTACAAGGTAGGGAAGCTGGGAGCCAAAAGTGCTTCAAGAATCCTCCTTCTGCTCTTGTTTTCTTGGGGTTGGATATGGAATAGAGAGTCACAGGCTCCTGGTTGTGACTCAGTTGCCAGGAACTTGGGCTGTTGGAAGCCCTGGGTGAGGAGGGTGTGTGACTAGTGCTTTATCCAAGTGATTCCTGGTCATGTTATTGGGTCCTTTTGCTGATAGTTTCCAAAGCCAGTGACAGGAACATGACTATCAGAGAATGGTGGGGGTTGGAAGGGACCTCTGGAGATCATCCAGTCCAACCCCCTGCTAGAGCAGGATCCCCTAGAGCAGATCCCACAGGAACACATCCAGGTGGGGCTGGAATGTCCCCAGGGATGGAGACTCCACAGCCTCCCTGGGCAGCCTGTCCCAGGGCTCTGTCACCCTCAGAGTCAAGAACTATTTTCTCATATTCAGGTTCAACCTCCTGTGCTCCAGTTTGTGCCCATTGCCCCTTGTCCTGTCCCTGGGCACCCCTGAGCAGAGTCTGGCCCCCCCCCTCCTGACACCCCCTGGAGATATTTACAAACACTGATGAGATCCCCCCTCAGCCTCCTTTTCTCCAGCTGAGCAGCCCCAGCTCTCCCAGCCTTTCCTCCCAGGGCAAATGGCCTCTTTGATTAGTCTTAAATTAGCAAGAGACAAAGATGTGACAAGTTTTCCAGGGAACCTGGCTGTCCAGAGGTAGCTTAACTTTATCTCTTCTCTGATTTCCTCATAATAGGGGAGAAATTTAGCTACTGCTTGTTCAAACCAACACTTTTGACAAACTTCCAACACATGATTCTTAACAGCAAAGTAACAAATAGCAGAACTAATACATGCTTTGAGGTATCTAGATGTTGATCCTTCATGTGATAATGCAAAACTTTATTGCTCTAGACTAAGCTGCACTGCAGGCTGAAATGTTTGTCATAAATGCCCTTGTGCTGTTCTTTTTACACTTGACTGTTCTGTTTTGAACTTACACTAAAGCTCTAAGCTGCATTTTATCTATTTTTGTGCTTCACCTGCTTTGCTTTGTGTGTTGAGACATTTTTCTGATGGAAACATCTTCAGCATTGGGCTGAGCCCCACTCACAGGAGTGTGCAGCTAAAGGAACCCAACCCATTTCTTCTCCTGTGAAGAAGCCTCTGGTTCCTGCTCAAACCATGCAGGTTCTTTGTGTTTGGAGTTTGTTTTGTAGCAGGTTCTTAACTCTACAGAGGAGGTCACATTTTCAGTGGTACAGGAACCAGCTTTGAAGCAGCATTGCAGTCCTGTAGTGGACATTATTTTGCTTCAGGATAAAGCTTTCTGAGGACCTGGTTTCTTAGGATCTCCAGGAAACTTCCAGTTGATCCATCCCTTCAGAACCCTAACCCTGAAAGCTGTAACCACAGTGGAAGTTGTGTTGATGTATTTGTTTGTAGAGTCCTTGTTACATTTCAGGGGGTGCTGCAGCCTCCTGCTCCCTCCTCTGTTTATAATATGATAGGACAGTCAGAGAATCACAGAATGGTTTGGATTGGAAGGGGCCTAGAAGATCATCTAGTTCCAACCCCCCTGCCATGGCAGGGGCACCTCCCAGCAGCCCAGGCTGCTCCAAACCCCATCCAACCTGCCCTTCAACACTGCCAGGGATGGGGCAGCCACAGCTTCTCTGGGCAACCTGGGCCAGGGTCTCACCACCTCACACTAAAGAATTTCTTCCTAATGTCTAACCTAAATTTCCCCTCTTCCAGTTTTAATCCATTACCCCTAGTCCTCTCCATCCCAGCCCTTGTAAAAAGTCCCTCCCCAGCTTTCCAATTTGTTTCCAGTTTGCTCATGAAAAACCTGCAGAGGCATTAACATGATCAACACTGAGTGTTCTGGCATCTCGAAAACCTGATTTAGGTTTTCTAACTTCTCATTTTCAAACAATATGAAAGTTATTTTAGTGAATAATGAGTAAAAGAATAATTTTGAAATGCACTGGAAGCTGCCACATAAACATTCTTCTGTAGTTAATTTCCTGTGGGGTGTGCTGGGGGTGCAGGGAGAAGGAAGTTGCCTGACAGTAAAAATTCAGACTCTTGTGCTGAGCTTTATTTGGGTCATAGAATCCTAGAATGCCAGGTTGGAAGGGACCTCAAGGACCATCTGGTCCAACCTTTCCAGGCATTACTGCAGTTGATCTGAGGTGGCTCAGCACCCTGTCAAGCTGAGACTTCAAACTGCCCAATGTGGAGGAATCTACCACTTCCCCTGGGAGACTGTTCCAATGTTGGACTGTCCTGATGGGGAAACATTTCCCTCTTGGGTTCTGCCTGGGTCCACACCTGGGTGTGGTGTTTCATCCTCTTCCAACTGCAAAACAAATGAGGGCTTTTGTAATTCCTTCCAGGAGAATGATGCCTCTGTAAGGTTGAAGATTGCTTCCTTGCTGGGCTTGTTGTCAAAGACTGCAGGATTTTCCCCAGACTGCATTATGGATGATGCCATTAACACGCTCCAAAACGAGAGTAAGTGTCACTTTTCAGGTGGTGCTTGAGATCAAGGCAGAATCTTGTTGCCTTTTAAGCTCTTAGGACAGTGGCAGGGCCCTTGTATCTGAAGTGTGTAAATGGAAGTTGTTGCTCAGGGGACTTTTTTTGTTGTTTTTGTGAATGATGACAGATAATATGTCATGTGGAGAAGAGCAATGTTCCTACCTGGTGTGTCCCTTTGTTTTAAGGGAGTGCAGAGTTTGCTTTTGCATCTCTGTGTGACAGCAGTTGCTTCTGAAGTGCCCTGTACTAGAGAAATCTTATTTGAAGTGGAGTATTTTTGAAGAGAAGTTTGTTTCTTACCATGCTGCCCACTAGCTCATTAGAGCTCATGCAAAAAGGCTTTAGTTTATTAGCATTGGATTTGTAGTAGACATTAAAATGTAGGTTGTCCTGTTTATGGCTCCATTAAAGTCTGTTTTTATTTTCTATGTTATATTCCCAGTCTGTATGTGCTTTACACTGGGCAGTTTGATTTTATTTTAATGTCATTTATAGAATGAAATAATGGTTTGGGTTGGAAGGGGCATTTGAAGCTCATCTAGTCCAAACCTCTGCTGTGGTCAGTGACATCTTCCACTGGATCAGGTTGCTCCAAGCCCCATCCAGCCTGGACTTGAACACTTCCTGGGGTGGATGGGGCAGCCACAACTTCTCTGGGCAACCTGTGCCAGTGTCTCACCACCTTCACAGCCAGGAACTCCTGCCTTATCTAAATCTCCCCTTTTCCAGTCAAAACTATTGCACCTTGTCCTGTCACTGCAGACCCTGGTACAAAAACTCTCTCCTCATTTCTTATAAACTGCCTTTATATATTGAAAGGCCACAATAAAGTCTCCCCTGAGCCTTCTCTTCTCCAGGCTGAACAACCCCAGCTCTCCCAGCCTTTCCTCTCATTAGAGGTGTCTCAGCCCTCTGGGGCCTTCCTTTGGACCCTCTCAACAGCTCCATGTCTCTCCTGTGCTGAGGACCCCAGGACTGGGCCCAGCACTGCAGGGGGGTTGCATGAGAATGGAGTAAAGAGAGAGAGAATCTCCTTCCTTGACCTGCTGGTCACACTGCTGGTTACACTGTTGGTTTCTGGGCTGCCAGCACACATGGCCAGCTTGTGTCCAGTGTTTCATCCACCACTGCCTCCAGGTCCTTCTCCATAGGGCTGTGCTCAATTCCTTCATCTCCTAGCCTGTGTTGATACTGGGATTGCCCCAGCCCAGATGCAGGATGTTGCACTTGGCTTTGCTGAATTTCATGAGCCCATGGGCCATGGGCCCACCTCTCAAGCCTGTCAAGGTCCCTCTGGATGGTCTCCCTTCTCTCCAGCATGTTGACCACACCACTCAGCTTGGTGTCCTCAGCAAACTTGCTGAGGCTGCACTTGATCCCACTGTCCCTGTCATTGATGAAGGTATTAAGTAGTCTGGGTCCCCAGTATGGACCCTTATGGGACACCCCTTGCTACTGGCTTCCACTGGGACACTGAGCCATTGACTTAACTCATTGGACATGGCCATCCAGCCAACTCCTTACCCATCTAACAGCCCATCTGTTAAACTCATATCTCTCCAATTTAGAGGTAAGGTCATTGTGGTGCCCCAGGTGAACAGTGGGCTGAATGTGAGTGAGCAGTGAGGGCCCAGTGCATACTGGGCTGTAGCTACAGGAGTGTAGCCAGCAGCTCAAGGAAGGGGATCATACCCTTTTGCTCAGCACTGGAATACCACACCCAGTTTTGGGCTCCCCAGTGCCAGAGAAGTGCTGGTAACTTTTGAGTGAGGTGGTTGGGGGCTGAAGTATGTGATGTACAAGGAGAAGCTGAGTGAGCTGGGCTTAGGCTGGCCTTTGAAAGTAAACTTCAGGAGGACATTCCAACGTGGATGAGACTGTGGTTCTGTAGTTGGTGAGGAGCTCAGCAAAGAGGTACATGGCCTTTCACTGTTTTGTTTTGCAGAGTCTCATCAAGTCCTTGCTCAGCTGCTGGACACGTTGCTGGTGATTGGCACAAAACTCACAGAGAATCCGTCTGTCAGGATGAGACTGGTAGAGGTAGCCTGCAAGGTAAAGTGGCCTCCCTGCAGCAGGAAACTTTACCCACTGCCACAGGGAAAAATATCCAGTCAGTGTTTAAATGATATTTATTTTTCTCAACAAACTTTTACAATGCTAACTTTTTTTAACTGCCAGGATTCTTAGTATGGTTAGTTGTTTTGAAAGGGTGAAAAAACAGTAAGAGTCCAGTTACCTCTGTTCTTCTGTTCCCCAGCATCTGACAGATTCTTCCCATGGTGTAAGAAATAAGTGTCTTCAGTTAATTGGCTGTCTTGGACCGGTGGAAAAAGGTGTTGCAAAAGAAGTTGAAAGCCAGGCTGCCAAAGATGTCCAGAAGATAATTGGAGATCATTTTAATGACCAAGACCCTCGTGTTAGGACAGCAGCTATAAAAGCCATGGTGAGTGTTGCTGGTACAGTGAAATAAGCTGTTTCAGGTTATATAAAGAAGCTGGTGGTGGGCTGAAAACTAATACAAATAAGTTTGGGTTAGAGATTATTTAATTAACTTAATGAAAAGTCCATTTAGCATAGCAAAATTACCTGGATTTCAATTTGTTGACTTTTTGAGTGTAGGTAGGTACTTAATTTTAGTGAGAGAAATCTGTATCTCTCCATCCAGCATTGCTGATCAGAATTACAGAAAGCCACTAGAACTCCAGCACACAATAGAGAACTGCTTATGGCAGGAAAGCTGTGTGACAAGTCCAAAATTTTATTTGTTTGCTTTTAAATAACATTTACATTTTGCCCCATGGTCACGTTTTGTAGCTGTTTGAGGTTTACTGGTTTTCATGCAGGCTGGAGTGTTGTAACCATGCAGAAGTTTTTAGCTTTGCAGAAATGCAAAGACCAGGCACTGGAGGATTTTGCTTAGTGTGAGTTGCCTGTGAAATGTGGCTACAGAGAAGTTTCTCTATTACCCTTTACATTTATAACAGTATCACATCTAACATGGTGGTGTGAACAAGGATGTTTGAGTTAGTGGTACTAAACTCCAAGGAAAGAAGCAGGGATGCATTTGAGATCAGATCACACTTGAATCTGTCTGGGATCTCTCTCTGCTGGAGGCTGCACTCATCCTTCATTGTCATTCCCTTCTGATTTTTGTTGGTTCATTTTTTCTGAAGTCATTTGAGACACTTACACATACAACCAAATCCACAGCAAGGTTTATGATCTTGAATATATAATTACAACAAAGTGAACTGTCTTTCTGTTTGAAGCCTGGAAACACCCTGAATGAATTCAGAGTCTCTCACCACTTCTAGGATCATGGTTTCCTCTGCTACTGTGTGTGGGTCTTTGCTGTATTTCTGTTTTGGGGTTTTGCCCTGGACTTTTGTCACTGGCATGTTTTACTTTTGGAGAAGTGGATGTAGAAAAGCAACTGTTTCCTTTCTTGTTGACTGTGTTCATCCAGATACCCCCATGTTTATAAGTTCTATTCATCATCCTAATTTATTCCAAATAGAAATGACATTTATTTGGACAATTTTTCTATTCCTTTGGTTTAGTAATTGAAAAGATTTACAGGGCATGAAAATTCATTGGCAGTGCTGCTTTTAGGTCCATGTTTCAGGCATGGTAGTGAATTAATTATTTTGAAGATGCCCTTGCCTGTTGTAATAGTGATTGGACATGGTTAACACTAAACAAGTGTTGGAAGGTTGGGAGAATGAACAGTGTATTTATATAAACTGTATTTTTATGCTCAAAGTATAAATGGCCCTGAAGTTTAAAAAAAATAGACTGAAGTCAAGGTTATTATGTAAAATACTTATGGCCAAGGTAATGCAATATTTTAATCAAGAAATAAAACCAAGAGTGTTTACTCAAATAGAAAAAAACTGTGGTGAAGACTTAGTTTGTGTCCCTTAAACCTATAGTTACACCTTCCTGTATTTTGTTTTTTCTTTTCCTGTAGCTGCAGCTTCATGAAAGAGGATTAAAATTACAGCAGGCTATTTACAGTCAGGTAAGGCCTTGTATTAATTTTGTATTTATTTGGTGCTTTTTTCCATAGCTCACTTTTTAGATTCTGTGGCAACGTGCTTTGAGAGGAGGCAGTGAACAGGGGTGGAGTATTTTGCACTTAGGATGCCTACATTCCTTATTGCCCTGTAGCAGTGGAAATAATCTGGTTTGCATCTTGCTGTGCATATCTTTTTATTGGAATATATTGTTTATTGGGAGAGATAATCATGGGAAGGCCAAGACACTGTGATTATTACTATCTTCTGATAGTTTTGGAGTCTTAAGCCCCTGTTCATGGAAGAGCACACATGAAGCCCATGTTTTTTTCTGTCAATCAGGCTGCACAGCTGAAGCCTGTATCAAATTATTTCTAGTAGAGATTCACATCTTGTGCTTCCTGCATAGTCCAGGCAGTTCAGGAGTTTTATGGCATGTTCCTGATGGGCTTTATTAGGACTAGTCTACCTGATCAAACTTGGAAATACTAGGCAGTAGAAAGGAAGACTGAGTTTTGTAATCTGTCCTAACCAATTTATGGTAAGGATCCTAAATCTGCTGTGGGGAGTGAAGAACAGCTCAGGTGGGGATGCTTCAGGAATACTGGACTGTGAATCTTCTTCACCTGAGGAGAAGGACCTGGGGGTGGTGGTCAATGAAAAGCTCAACATGAGTCAGCAACATGCACTCATAGCCCAGAAATCCACCTGCATCCTGGGCTGCAGCAGAAGAAGCATGGCCAGCAGGTGGAGGGAGGTGATCCTGTCCCTCTGCCCTGCACTTGTGAGACCCCCCCTGGAGTGCTGTGTCTGCTTCTGGAGACCTCAGCACAAGAAGGACATGGAGGTCATGGAGCAAGTCCAGAGGAGGCCACAAAGATGATCCAGGTGCTGGAGCAGCTCTGCTCTGGAGACAGGCTGAGAGAGTTGGGGCTGTTCAGCCTGGAGAAGAGAAGGCTCCCAGAAGACCTCACAGCAGCCTTTCCAGCACTTGAAAGGGGCTACAGGAAAGCTGGGGAGGGGCTTTTTACCAGGGTGTGTAGTGATAGGTTGAGGAGTAATGGTTTTAAATTGGAAGAGGGGAGATTTAGGTTAGGTGTTAGGAAGAAATTCTTTGTTGTGAGGGTGGTGAGACACTGGAATAGGCTGCCCAGGGAGGTTGTGGATTCCCCTCCCTGGACGTTGGATGGGGCTCCAACCCTCCCAGGTTGGACGGGGCTTTGAGCAACCTGGTCTAGTGGGGGGTGTCCCTGCCCATGCAGGGGCAGACGAGATGATTTTCTAGGTCCCTTCCAACCCAAACCATTCTATGATTCTTCCAGGCCTGCAAGCTGTTGGCAGATGATTATGAGCAAGTCCGCAGTGCTGCAGTCCAGCTAATTTGGGTCCTCAGTCAACTCTACCCTGAAAGGTATGTGCTGTGTGCACAGTGACTCAACATATTGGCACAGTAATCATCCCAATCCTGAGAGTTTTATGCTAGGAAGTCTCACGAGTAGCTGTTAGAAAATTCATGTTTACAGATTGCTCTGACTTGAAAAGAATGCACTGATCCAGATGAAGTTTTGCTTCTTGATATTTGTTGCACGTCTGTAGGAATTCAGCATATTTCTTACCATCCAGCATGTCTTGAGATCAGCATATTGATTGATGTTTCTCTGTCTTAGCATTGTCCCAATTCCTTCTTCTAATGAAGAAATTCGCCTGGTTGATGATGCATTTGGAAAAATCTGTCATATGGTTAGTGATGGTTCCTGGGTTGTTAGAGTACAAGCTGCCAAGTTATTGGTAAGTTGGATTCTTTTCTGCTCCATCTGAGAATGATTTGTCTTCTGTTACTTTACTTTTCATGTGTATGTGAAGAGAAATGGGACGGTGTTTAAAAACTGTATAGGTAAAATTCTACCCAAACTCTGAGAAGAAAGAAATTAGAGAAGTTGAGGAAATCCAGAAGTTTCTCAGTTGAACTCTGCAGTGATGCTTTCCTTGAGAGCAGAGGGTTGGGTATCCAAGAATAAAAACAAGTACTTGTCATAATTCCCTCCTCCTACTTCTCTAGCACAGGACATGTAAACCAGCTGCACTCAAGAAAGACCATATTGACCTCAGAGGGAAAATAAGAGGTCTTAAAAAGTTTTAGACTCTTAACATGCATCAGGCATTGTATAAAGCTATTAGAATGTGTGGGCAAGATTGAACACCATGTTGGGATAAGTCAGGAAATTATATGGTGTAATTTACAATATTCCTGTTTCTTCCTTTTGATTTGATTTTCTTTTAGGGTTCTATGCAACAAGTTAGTTCCCATTTCTTAGAGCAGACCCTTGACAAGAAGCTCATGTCAGATCTGAGGGTATGTAAATGTTTGGGTTTGGTTTTACTGTGGCTACTAAAATGGCACAACAGGTATGTTAACGTTGAGTGTGTTTGTTCACCACGTCCTTGCCTCAGGGTGGCTGAGAGTCAATTGATGATGACAGGTTTTCCTTTAGATTGAAGGTAATGAAGCAATTGCTAGTTTTAGATTTCACTAGCTGAGCATGTAATAAAAAGCTCTGGGCTATTCAGGTTGCACAGATGAGGTAAATGTTTGTGTTCTTCTGACAGCCTTTTGGTTAAAAGCTTTTTTTATGGTGTAAAGAAAGATCACATCCTAGTTTTAGGAGCAAACTTATGGAAAACTCCTGCAAGATCCTCCCAGTAGCCCTAGACATTTCAAGGAACATGAGCCTCTAAAGGCTGGGACCCCTGAGCTGTATGAGCAGAACTTTTCAGTAAAATACCTCCCTAAAACAACTTGCATGGGGTGTTCATTGTTTCCATCTACAAAAGAATGATGAAGCTAGAGCTGCTAGTTCTTGTGGGCTGCTTTGTGAAGTCCCTTAAAGAACGTGTGCACAGCTTTCTGTACAGTGTGAGGAGAAAGGAGATGGACCAGTGAGCTTGTGGAATGAAGATCACATTTTACCCATTGCTGAACACAGTGTAATATTGATAGTCATTAAAGCATTTAATTGCAATTTAGCAAGTTGAACTGCCAGGTGGTAGCATCTGTTTTTGCAGATCAGTTAGTGGGTGCTTAAATAGACAGGCCTTTGCTCTGACCCAGTTTGGCTGTTGTTATAAGGGATGTCTAAGAAGATGTTACTGTATTAGTTCCTGTCCTAACATGAAAAGTACAAAGAGTAACTGGCAATTAGAAATAGTCGTAGAAAAGAAAGTGTTCTTTGCTGGTTTGTTTTTCAGTTCCCTGCCTCAGACAATGTCTAAGCCCTTAGCTACATCTATTTTCAAATCCAGTAAGATAATTTAATGTATTGTTCAGTTGTCTTTAAAGTTTGCTGTGGTTGTAACTGAGAAACATGTTTGGACAGAGGAAGCGCACGGCACACGAACGAGCCAAGGAACTCTACAGCTCTGGGGAGTTCTCCAGTGGCAGAAAATGGGGAGATGATGCTCCCAAAGAAGAAATTGATACAGGAGCTGTAAACTTGATTGAATCAGGAGCTTGTGGGGCTTTTGTTCATGGCCTGGAAGATGAGATGTATGGTAAGTTGCCACATGACATCCTGGTCTCCAAACTGGCAAGACATGGGCTTGACAGATGGAGCACTCGGTGGATAAGAGAGTGGCTGGATGGCCACACCCAGAGAGTTTTGTCAATGTCTCAATGGCCAAATGGAGGCAGGTGACAAGTGGTGTCCCTCAGGGGTCAGTATTGGGACCAGTGCTGTTTAACATCTTTGTTGGAGACATGGACAGTGAGACTGAGTGTATCCTCAGCAAGTTTGCTGATGACACCAGACTGTGTGGTGTGGTTGACACCCAAGAGGGAAGAGCTGCCATCCAGAGGGACCTTGACAGGCTGGAGAGGTGGGCCAGTGCCAAACTCATGAAGTTCAACAAGACCAAGTGCAGGGTCCTGCAGCTGGGTCGGTGCAACCCCAGGCACAAATACAGGCAGGGGGAAGAATGGCTGGAGAGTAGTCCTGAGCAGAAGGAGTTGGGGGTGGTAGTAGATGAGAAGCTGGACATGAGCCACCAGTGTGTGCTGGAGCCCAGAGAGCAACTGCATCCTGGGCTGCATCAAGAGAAGTGTGGCCAGCAGGGCCAGGGAGGGGATTCTGCCCCTCTGCTCTGCTCTGGTGAGACCCCACCTGGAGTGTTGTGTCCAGCTCTGGAGCCCTTAGCACAGGAGAGACATGGAGCTCTTGGAGAGGGGCCATAGAAGGGCCACAAAGATGATCCAAGGGCTGGAGCAACTCCACTCTGGAGCCAGGCTGAGAGAGTTGGGGTGTTCAACCTGGAGAAGAGAAGGCTCCAGGGAGACCTGAGAGCACCTTCCAGTGCCTGAAGGGGCTCCAGGAAAGCTGGGAAAGGGCTTTTCACCAGAGAAGACAGTGATAGGACAAGGGGTAATGGTTTTAAACTGAGAGAGGGGAGATTTAGGTCAGACATCAGGAAGAAATTCTTCCCCATGAGGGCAGGAAGGCACTGGAACAGGTTGCCCAGGGAGGCTGTGGCTGCCCCCTCCCTGGAGGTGTTGAAGGGCAGGTTGGATGGGGCTTGTGCAGCCTGGGCTGGTGGGAGGTGTCCCTGCTCATGGCAGGGGGGTTGGAACGTGATGACCTTTAAGGGCCCTTCCAACCTTCACCATTTTATGATTGTGTAAGTGTTCACTTCTTATGGAATGACTAAAGGAGGAGATGTGTGCTGGCTAGTAAACTTTTTTGATTAAAATAGATCACTCAGCCATAGTGTTTGGGTTTTTTTTGAACAAACTATGAATTTCAGGGTGGTGGCTTTTTATTCCACTGAGATCTCTGCTATGCCATTTGCTTGAAAAACCCTACAGAGTTGCACAGAATTTTGGACAGAAGTGTTCCATTGAGCAGCCAAAACCAAATAGCTTCCTATAAATGGTGAAGTTTTAGTAGAATATCTTTTAAGAAGTGGTTGCTTATGTTATTTTTTTAAATTTACTTAACAGTTGCATGTGGCTCTAAATTGGCAACATTAGTTGTTGCTGTTTGAAATTGGTGTTTTCTGTGCAGGAAGGACAATCAAATTTTATAGAACTTGGTTAACATGAGGCTCTACAAGGAACATGTGTCCATGGAGCCCAGTAATCATTTTTTTGGTAAATGTAGCAGCTTCCATCTTGACAAGGGTTAGAAGAACTAGTGGAGACAAACCCCCATGTTTCAAAAACATATTTCAGAGTGGACCTGTGCCAACAAACTGAAATTTTCATTTCTAACCCATTTTTTTTTCCTATGGCCCGTTTATTCTTAGCCAGTGGTAGGTTTCAGTTTAATAGTGGCTGCTTCTCTCAGGGATGGGATCCCTAATGAGTTAATAGCAGTTTTCATTTTGCAGGGGGCTAAACAGGCTCCTTTTATTCTCTGCTGTTATGAAAGCTTTGCTCTTGGCCAGCTGGAATGCATTGTTCTTGAAGACTGGTGGCTGGATCTGTGTGTTTTCAGGTACTTCAGTTTCAGATGAGGTCTTGCTTACATCCTTAGCAATGTTATTGATCATTCTCTTTAGAAATAGTGTGTTCTGAGGTCACATTTACCTGTTCCATAGTGGAATTGTATTGGTCTCTTGTGATCTTCTTAGGACAGACTTGGAGGCTGTAGTGACTTTCCAGCAGATTATATTCCAGCATATTTAAAAAGAGGAGGAATTCTGAATGTCAAGCTGAAACACAGATGTTCTTGAGCTCCTACGTTTGGCTGTAGCATGGACCATGCTGATGGCCTCAGGAAAGATTGTGTGTTGCCCTTCCCAGCCCAGATTTCCTCTGGATAAAGTCAAGATTTGTATTTCCTAACACCAGTGAGAATGGCTGGTACAAAATGCAGAGATCTGAATGTTATTCCTGAATTTGCTTTTAATGTTGCTGGGAGGACCAGGCTAAATTAGAAAGTACAAAACCACCATCAGAAAAATATCACTGTAGATTGTGTTGTGAAAGTTGGTTTATTGTTCCATGACTCCTACAAATAAAAACATGTTTTCCTAATAGCTAAAAACTCTCCCTGGAAAATGTAGCCTTTTTTTTTTTCTGAATTACAGGGAAAAAAAAATAACTGGCTCAGCCCATTGGTCTGTGAAGCATTCTCCAGTTCCTTGTGCCATAGGTCTTGAGGCAGTGAGGTGGTGCTGTTGGGGAATGTCAGTAACCTGGGCAGATGGGGAATACACACAGATCTTTAAATAGTGTAGAACTTTCCCTCCACTGCAACATTTTCAAATCCTGCTGAGTTCTCTTCTTCCTTACTGGCAGCACTGCTCCCTCTCTTCAGTTCCATGTTGTAACTTAAATTAGTGTGTTGGCTTATGAAAGCTGGATTGGCAACGTGTTTTTCATCTCTAACACCTTGGTCTTAATGACCATAGAGAGTTGCAGTTGTGGCAGAAGCTTTGTTACTGAACAAGCAGGGGTCTCACTGTGTTTGCCTTTTCCTGCTTAATGAGAATCATCAGGAATCAAATATTTTCTTTAAGAACAATAGGCCTAAAAGCTACACACAAGGTTTAAGTCAATGTTTTCAAGATGAGCTAATTTGAATGAAAAATAAAAGTGTATTTAAAACAATAATGCTCACAAGACATCAGATTAATTCTTATTTATGTGCTGGGATTATAAAAATGTTATGGAAGCTGGCAAGGATGGCTGCAGGGAAAAGAATCTCCTCTCCACTTAAGCTTGTTATATTTGGGTATTCAGATTCCTCCTATGTTTTGTAGCATGAGTACACTCTCAATACCTTTTGATGCTTTTTTTGCTTCAATTCTGAGTAATTTTAATAATTAGGTAGCACCTTTTTCCCTTCCTTTGAGGAATTCCAAGTCACGAAGCAGAGGAATTTCATTCTCTTTACTGCTGAAATGCTTGTCCTCTAGGGCTCTTCAGCAATTCATAAAGTGCCACGTAGCAAGTTAAAAATGCACTGAATACTCTGAGCAATTAAAACATCAGGAAGAATAAACCAAGCAGAGTTTAATTATCAAAATTAGTTTGCCTGAGATACCAGGGTTAATGCTACACATGCAAAACATGCTATGAAATACATCATATTTATTGCTGGAAAGGAGACCTATTTTTCAGCTGCAAGTCCCTCTGCAGGTGCTTGGAGCAGCAGCACATTAGAGGGTGAGGCTTTTGATTTGAAGATTTGCCTGTGGAGAGGCCCCTTGTGGCATGAGTCCCTGCTCAGTGGTCCTGCACTTGGGTCACAACAACCCCAGGCAACATTGTGGGTTTGGGAAAGAGTGGCTGGAAAGCTGCCTGGTGGAAAAGGACCCAGGGGTGTTGATCAGCAGCTGGATGAACATGAGCCAGCAGTGTGCCCAGGTGGCCAAGAAAGCCAGCAGCATCCTGGCCTGCATCAGGAATAGGGTGGCCAGCAGGACCAGAGGAGTGATCATGCCCTTGTGCCCTGCACTGGTGAGGTGTCACCTCGAGCACTGTGTTCAGTTCTGGGCCCCTCACCACAGGAAGGACATTGAGGTGCTGGAGTGTGTCCACAGGAGAGCACCCAAACTGGTGAAGGGGCTGGAGAACAAGTCCTGTGAGGAGAGGCTGAGGGACTTGTAGTTGTTTAGATTGGAGGAGTCTGATTGGAGACCTCATTGCTCTCTACAACTACCTAAAGGAAGCAGTAGTGAGGTGGGTGTTGGCTTCTTTGCAAGTGGATAACAATAGGACCAGAAGAAATGGCCTGAAGTTGTGCCAGGGGAGGTTTAGATTGGAACAGGCTGCCCATGGAGGTGGTGGAGGCACCATCCCTGCAGGTGTTAAGAAAATGGGTTGACATGGAGTTTCAGGAGATGGTTTGGTGATTGAGGGTTTTAGGGTGGACGGTTGGACTTGATGATCTTGAAGGTTTTTTCCAACCTTGATGATTCTGTGATTCTACGATACTAGGAAGAATTTCTTTACCAAAAGAGTGGTCAGGCACTGGAACAGGCTGCCCAAGGAAGTGATGGGGTCACTTTCATTCAAGAAAGGTGTAGATGTGGCACTTCAGGACATGCTCTAAGTGGGTGGACAGTTGGACTCGGTGATCTTAGAGGTCTTTTCCAACCGCGACAGTTCTGTGCAATTCTGTGGTCCTCAGGTTTTTCCTGGCATCTCCTGTCCTTAGGAGTCCTCCTGTCCTTAGCCCAGTCCTTGAATAATGCAGGGTCTGGCTGTTGGGTGGTATGTCCTTTTAAACATCCCTACCCACGAATCCCCTCCCTGTTCCCAGAGGTGCGGATCGCTGCGGTTGAAGCCCTTTGCATGTTGGCTCAGTCCTCGCCCTCCTTCGCGGAGAAGTGCCTGGATTTTTTGGTCGACATGTTTAATGATGAAATTGAGGAGGTGAGGCTGCAGTCAATACACACCATGAGGAAAATTTCCAACAACATCACGCTGCGGGAGGACCAGCTGGATACTGTCTTAGCTGTCTTGGAGGTAAGAAATGTCTTGAGGCCTGGAAAAAGAGAGTCTTGTCTGGTTTTTGAGGTGTTACCATCCCATCATGCTAATAATCATCCCCTCCCTCTGAGCTGAAACTTTTTTGGTTCCTCCTCTTTGAATCCCCCCAAAGGCTCCTAAGGTCTGCTAACTTTTTATCTCCAGGACAACAGAATACTTTTGAAATAGGTGAACTTAAGATAAAAACTGTTCCCTTGGTCACTGTGCTATTGCCTTCCTGTGTGTTTCTTTCTGTCTTTTTTGGTGACCCAGCCCTCTGCACTAATTTTTCTTGTGATAGGACAAGGGAAATGGTTTTAAGCTGGAAGAAGGGAGATTTAGGTTAGACATTAGGAGGAAATTCTTCCCTGTGAGGGTGGTGAGACCCTGGCCCAGGTTGCCCAGAGAAACTGTGGCTGCCCCATCCCTGGCAGCATTCAAGGCCAGGTTGGATGGGACTTGGAGCAGCCTGGGCTGGTGGGAGGTGTCCCTGCCCATGCAAGGGGACTTGGAACTAGAGGATCTTTAAGGTCCCTTCCAACCCAAACCATCCTGTGGTTCTATGATCTTAAATACAGTTTCATTTTCTTTCTGTTTCAATTGTTCAGCTGCTTTGGCTACACCTTTGCTCTCCAAGCAGAGACAGGTTATGGGCCTGAGATCTCTCTTCTGACTCTTCCCTGTTGGTTCCCATGCTCTGCAGTGTAGATTTGGCCTTTCCCAACTCATCAGTGCTCAGCCAGGATTCAGGGCACAGCATGAGTCAGTCAGCTGCTGTTCCTGGTTGATGGCTTTGATCCAGGAAGGAGAAGAGATTTTGCATGTATGAACAGTGCTGTCCCAAACTGCTTCTCTTCAGACCTGAGTTATTTGCTGAGTTAAAGCCCTTAAGGCATGTTTTTTTTGGACCCTGCTGTATGTGGTAGGCAAGTCTCTGCTTCTTCTGGGTAGTCCCAAGCAGTGCTGCAATCCACTGGTTCTGTCTGCAGCTGCTCTTTGCTTGACCAAGAGCAATGGTGGCTTCTTTCAGTTGTGCCCCAAGGAAAAGCAAAGCAAACCTACCAACCTGTTTTATCAGTCTGTAACCAGTGCTGTGGAATATGATCTGAATTTTCAAATGCAGCAATGAGTTTAAGGTACCTCACATTTTTAAGTGATTGATTTGCCTTTCTTCAAGCTGTGGACCCAGGCATCAAGGTGTAAAGAGGTCCTAGTTAAACTGGAGTTCTGTCTGACACTTCTGTGCTGACTTATCATGTAAGACAAATCATACTTGTATTGTGGTTTATATTATCATGATTATTAAGTATTAGGGTAGCTGAAGTGTGAGATTTATTAACATTTCAATGGATTTGATTCTGAAAAGTGCTTGCTTGCTTTCTGTAAAATCCATGTTCCAGCACTAAAATGAAGGATGTGGAAAAATAGCTTTAACTTTGGTGCCTAAATTTGTTCCAAGAGTGTAAATACGGAACTGTTTGGTGCAGGGATGACTTCTGTTTTCACCCCACTACTTTGATTCTATCTGAATAACTCGACCAGCTGCTTCTTGCTTTTGTTCCCATGCTTTGGATTCTGCTTTCCCTGTTGTCCTTGATCTCAGTTTCTGATGAATTATGCTTCTCTCTTTTGTCCTGCTTGTCTCTGTACTGCCCTTCCAGTGGTCTGTGAGACTCACCTGGAGTATTTTATCTCCACGTTCATTTCATTTAGAGTTTGTCTCCCCTTTTGGTCATAGTTTGTCTTCCAGCACCAAAACAAGGAGCAGCTGAGCAGCCCTGCTGTGCTTTCCTCCTCTGATCATTTGTGTATGTTGGCTGTCATTTAAGAGCCTGTACAAGAGGACTGCTCTTTCTTCTTTTGTGTAAGACAGTGATGAACCAGCTGTTGATACTTAGCAAATTATGATTTTAAAAAGTAAAAATCCAGCACTGAAAGGCATCCAGTTCTTGTATCCTGTCCAATTTTCATGTTCTATCCAGCAGTGCCACACAAATGGCAAGGAAGTGTAATAGGTTGATATGGGATGGCAAGGTGGTTTTTGGCAGAAGGAATGCAATTAATTAAGCTGGAATTCAACCACTCCACTTCTAAAAATACTGCTTGGAGATTGCATAAGCTCCTCTGTACAATGTCACCCTGGCCTAAAAAATAAAATGGGTGCAATGTGACTTTAAAAGCAGTATATTAGGGATCCCATCTGATCATAACAAAGTTCCTGAGTGAATTTTTAAGTGTGCTTGTTTCTTCTATTGTCCATCTGTAAGCCTGTAGTTGGGTCAAATGCCTTTACCCTATAGATGATCACTGGTAATCTAGTCTGTCCAGCCATTGACATGTCCTTATGCAAACCCTTGGGAGGCTGGTGACTGGCTTGTGGAGTGGAGCTTCCCTTGCTGAATGGTAAAAGGCTGCTCTGAAGACTATGAAGTGATGTTTGGTGGTTGTTTTGCTGAGTTACCCAGCACCTTCCTCTTCTGTTAATGCCTGTGCCTTAAGGGTGCAACAACACCCAAACCAAGTAGGGATTTTGCTCTTCTTGGGAAGTCAGTGGTGAGGGAAATTCCCATTCATTCCACTAAACAAATCCCTTGGGTGGATGGGACCAGCAAGAGACCCTGCAGCAGTTTCCTGGTCTGTCACTTCATCTGGACTTAGCTGTATTAACTAGAAAGATGAGCTGTTTTTCAGATGCCTCTAGTACTAATTCAGCCAAAGAGCAAGAACTGCTGCCTTTAAAGTAAGTGTGAATGCAGGCACATCATCTCTCAAAGGTGTCTGGGTTGGGTTTTGGGTTCTTTTTTAGGATTCTTCAAGGGACATTCGGGAAGCGCTTCATGAACTTCTGTGTTGTACTAATGTCTCAACTAAAGAAGGGATCCATCTTGCACTGGTGGAGCTGCTGAAAAACCTGACCAAGTATCCCACAGACAGAGAATCCATATGGAAGTGAGTGTGTTCAGTGTCCTTGTGTGTCTCCTTGCTTTCCTGTTCTTTTTTTAGGGACAGAGGCATAAGACAGATACTGAGCTAGCTAAAAAAGGTACAGGTATTGCAGGTTTACAATCCTGTTATTCTGTAAATATTTGGAATACTGGCTACACTAAGCAATGTACAGATCCATGACTGACATAGAAACTCTGTATTGTTCTTCCTTGCTGGTACTTGTACTGGGAATCCAGAGCTGATGACCATTTCTGGAAATAGCCCTCTATTGCAGGCACTCAGAACATTCCCAGAATCGATTAATGCAATCTTCCATTTAAAACCTCATCTCTTCTATGCAACTGATGTTTTGTGCTTCTTTGACACTGCATTAAACAGTGATATTTACCAGCAGCTGATAGATCAGTCATGAGAAGTGGATGGGCTGTGTGACATTGGGCTGGAGGTACTTCTTCTGTCTGAGCAAAAATAATACACATTTGTTTGGGGTTTTTTGTTTGTTTGGTGGAAACAACAAAGGAAGTGGTGCTCCAGCACGCATGGTTTGAGATGGAGTTCTTGGATAGTGCTGGAAACACTGATTTTAGTCTGCTTTGTCTTCACTCTTATATTGTTTGTGGAGTTTGGGGTTTTTTTGGTTTTGTTATTTGATTGGGTTTTTACCTCCTTCCTCCTTTATTTCTGAAGACAAAAAAATCACTCATTTGTGAGCATTTAGCATGAAAGCTTTTCTTAAGATTTACAAATGTAGGTGTTAAGTGTTTCTTGGACAGTCTAAATAATTTTTATTACTTCCTGCTTTTCCAAGCTGTCCTCTCAATTTTCTTGGATCCTATAAAATATTAATGCCAATACTCTGCCATGAAGAGACAGTTGGTTTGGACAGTAGGATTGTGATGCTGACTAGCACCTCAAAATGCCACTGCACCATCAATTAAAAATGCTTTAGAATGTGTTTTGCAATGTACATGTTGACTAAGAAATATTTCAATCTGTGAATTTCCAGATGCTTGAAGTTCTTGGGAAGCAGGCACCCCACTTTGGTGCTTCCATTAGTCCCAGAGCTGCTGAGCACACATCCATTCTTTGACACTCCAGAACCAGACATGGATGACCCAGCCTGTATCCTTTTAATGAAGCCAGTTGATAATTTTGACTGAAATAGATTTTATTGGTATTTTCCTGGTGCTCACATTTGTTAAATCATTCCAACTGTAGCAGACAATCCTCCAGCTATTTCTCAATCTCTTTGCCACTTAGTTTTGTTACTCAGCAAGTGATGGAGTAACTGTTATCTGGAACCATCTTCATAAATAACAATGTGGTGTAATTGGTCTTTTTTTAATGCTGTGATGAATAATCTGTTTAACAAGCAATTTGTCAGGGTTTGGGCTTTGTAGAGGAGTGTTTTGATGTGAAAACCTTTGTCTAGTTTGTACTAATTTTGAAGATGCTTTAGCTTTTAAATAAGAAGAGTGGTTTTCCTTGTCTGGTTTTCCTTTCTTTTTATGTAAAACTTTTCACTCCTGTGCAGTGCACAGACCAGCAGTCTCTTAGTACAGCAGTGGCTTGCTGTACATTTGCCATTTAAAAAAATAACTCAAAATCAGAAATTTTTATATTAATGATAACACTTCTGGTGCAGTCAAGAGGTTCTCCTCCACCTCCACTCTGCCCTCATAAGACCACACCTGGAGTATTGTGTCCAGTTCTGGGCTCTCCAGTTCAAGAGGGACAGGGATTTACTTCAGAGAGTCCAACAGAGGCTACAAGGATGATGAAGGGACTGGAACATCTGTCTGATCAGGAAAGGCTGAGAGACCTGGGGCTGTTTAGTCTGAAGAGAAGACTAAGAGGGGACCTTATTAATGTCTACAAATATCTGCAGGGTGGGTGTCAAGAACGGGCCAGTCTCTTCTCAGTGGTGCCTGTGACAGGACGAGGGGAAATGGCACCAAGTGACAACACAGGGAGTTCCAGCTCAACATGAGGAGAAACTTCTTTCCTGTGAGGGTGACAGAGCCCTGGGACAGGCTGCCCAGAGAGGCTGTGGAGTCCCCTTCTCTGGAGACTTTCAAGACCCACCTGGACACATTCCTGTGTGATCTGCTCTGGGTGTTCCTGCTGCAGCAGGGGGGTTGAACTCGATGCTCTTCAGAGGTCCCTTCCAACCCCTGTGGTTCTATGATTCTGTGAATAGGAGATGCCTTGAAAATGTGGAATCCCATTTTTCCATCATTCTCCTTCCTTCTCTGCAATTGCAGAGTGTAATGTTATTTCTGATCCATGCTGAGAGATGTTAGACTCAAAACAACTCTCTTCCTCTGTGAAGCTACTCCTTTCCCTCACCTGTCACAGGTCATCAGCTGAAACTCCCATACAGAGTAATTAAATACCTTGTGAGAATTGAAAAGGGCCAGAAACTCGTGGAAAGATCAATCCTTAGTCAGACAGCTGGGTAGTAATTTGAGTAAATTTGTCCTATGAGTTGAGGATTGAAGGAATGCTGGGGAGGGGCAAGCTGTGTTTAAGCTCAGTGCACCTTCCTGCTCTGAACCAAAGTATATTATTGTAGAGAATGTTCTGGAGGAAACTTGCCATGAAATTTTATGGAGATTCATTGTGTGAAGACAGGCCTGGGAGCCAGAAAGTACAAGGTAGACCTGAGTGGTCTGTTTCTGGTGTAAATTGTTAATGAAAAACATGTTTTGGTCTGATTCCGAGCACTTGGCAAATATGAGTCAGGTTAATTGAATAGCTGAAAATTTGGAAAGGATTTTGGGCAAAGAGAAGAAATTCATGAAATCATAGAAAGGTTTGGGTTGGAAGGGACCTGAAAGATCATCTAGTTCCAAGCCCCCTGCATGGGCAGGGACACCTCCCACTAGATCAGGTTCCTCAAGGCCAGGCTGGATAGGGGTCTGAACACTTCCAGGGATGGGGCTTGTCAAGTGGAAGCCTTTATGATTGGCAGCCCATGGATGCAGGAGTGTTTTCAGGAGGTGAGAGAAGTGGGTGCAGTCCCTTCTGTGGCTGAACCTACTTCTTCCCCATGCAGGCGAGTGCCCAGACAATCATAAGCTTGGCAGTGGGATCCTTTCACACTCTCCTGTTCAAGATCTTATTCTTGGAGCCAGCCCTGTTGCAGACAAGTGCCCCAGCCTTTGGGCTGGCTGCTAAAGCCTTCAGCTGCCCTCTGTATTTTTCAGGCTTTCAGACTTGGAAAATGATTTTTGCATTCCAGAAAAATCTTCCTGCGTTTGATTCTTTGGTTTAAGTCTGTGTGAGAGGGCCAGCATCACAGGAAATGAGCAGTTTTCAGAGACTCAGAGATAAACATTGAATTTTAGATAGTGTTTGGGTACAGTGTAAGCTTTGAGGAAGGGTGAAACTCCACCATATGAGCCCTGCATTTATAATCCCTGGCTCCTGTCCTTTGTGTCGCCTCCGAGCCGGCCAACGTTGGCACTAACATCCTTCCTCCAATATGGCTCATCCTGTAGTGTTTGCACTTTGTAGTTAGTTTTCATCTGCTCAGAGAGCTGCCTCTCTGGGTTTTGCTCAACAGTTTCCAACTGTAAACCCTCCAAAACAATCTCCAGCAAAGAAAGGGTTGTTGAGTTGCTTTAACTTGCCATCCCCGAGGAGCTCTTCTTCTTGGTGTTGATTTTTCTTTAACGATCCGTTTCAATAGACATTGCTGTTCTGGTTCTGATTTTTAATGCTGCTAAAAGTTGCCCAACAATGCCTGCCCTCTTCTCTGATCACACCTTCAGACATTATGCCTATCTCCGGGACAGTCTCTCCCATCTGGTCCCTCCATTAAGAGTAAGTTGACACACTTTGGTTTGCACTTCACCGCTCTGTTGTGAACGGTGCTGGTCTCTTCCACCTCTGTCTTTGTTAAACACTTTGGTTCTAAAAGTTCATGTACATGAAGTAAGAAGAGCCAAATATTGAATTGTTACAGCCTGGATATTGTAATATTTTTTGGAGAATAATCATTTTATTGCTCTGAAGTGAGAATAGTATTTTCTGTAGTCCTGACTGTGGGGAGAACAGCTGAGCCTTTGTAGACCTTCTATCATTGGATTGTTGTCTTACCTAAATGGTTTATTGCAGGTGAGATGTGTTCCCTGCTGCTTTGAAGCATGTTTCTCCTGCATGGAAGTAAAAATGGGACTAAAGTTGATTTTTAAGTGTTATAAATAACACTTTGTGTGGTCTTGGACTTGCCTTGACTTCACAGTGTCAGAGTGGATGAGGAAGATGCTTTCCTCAAAGGGATGTTGAAGTTTAACCTGAAGATCTCTAGCTGCAAGTGGATTATAAAATGGAGAGCATTAACTAACACAGAGAAAAGATGCAGATTAGGAATCCTTTATATAAATTTTGAATTAGAGAAACAAATTGGAGCTTTCAGTTGGCAGGTGTTACATAGGTGGTAGCATTCTGCAGTGTTACTTGTGTTAGACTTCTCTGTGTGCATGTGTTTCTTCTTGCTTAGTTACCAGGTAGGAAGCTGGTGTCCTCCCCTGTCTCTCCCAGTATTACACCACATGAAGATCCATCCCAACAGTTCTTGCATCAGAGCCTGGAGAGGGTTTACAACCTTCAGCACCTTGACCCGCAGGGCATTCAGGAGCTGCTGGAATTTACCATCCGGTAAGGCTGCTCCCTGTTCATGGGAAGGTCAATTGGGATTCCACATTTCTCTCAAGCAGGTTCTTTACTTTGGAATATCCATGTTGCACTTTGCTGTTGGGCACTGAACCTGAGCCTTCTTCTAGACAACATTGTGATAAAACAGCGTTGACAACCTGTTTGAGTCAAAGCTGATGGTCTCAGCTCTGGCTCTGCCCCACTGAATAATCAGTGTGTGTTTTAGGGGAGCATTTCTCAGAGTCAGGTAAGGGTGCTTCTCTTGGGCTGTTCACTTATGGTAAAATACACTCATGGATGACAGCCCCCTGTGTCATTCTTAGTTGTCTGTTTCTGTATAAGTCCCTCATTTTGATCACATTATTCTCAGTGTACATGCAAGGAGGGGTTTTGCTTCATCTTTATGGGAAGAGAGAGATTGTCCCTTTTGCTCTTCCAGTTTCCAGGTGTGTGGTCTTCCATTCAGCAGGAGAGGAACAGTGCTTTGTTAGGCTCTTAGCACCAGTCCCACTTATGAAGGACTTTGGAATTCTTCATCAGTTTGAAAATCAGAGAGATTTTTTTGGAAAAGAAAACATCAATGCACGTTGCTGTGTGGTGTTGTATGGAAGGGTGTGCAGAATGGCTTCTGAAGGGGGCTTGATGCTGCATCTTCCATTGCATCTCCAGACCAGTTTACACAAACTTCACCTCCAGACCAGTTTACACAAACTTGAAAAGAGTTTCAGTGTGGTTCTGCTGGGAAAGAGGAAGAGAGCCTTATTTTGAGAGTTGGAAAAACAACCTAAAATGCTCAGTTTGGAATATGGAATTCCAGAAAGCTTTCTTCTTTTCCTTCCCTGCAGATAGCTGCCTTTTCTGTATGTGTAGCTGTGAATGGCTTTCACACCCACCTGCAGTGGTGCATAAAGTGTGCTCCTCACTGGAAACCCAGCTGTGAAAACTATGTGGTTTCTCTTCAGCTGTTTTGAAGCTACTCTGCACAGCCTCAAACAGCCTTAAAGCATTTAATGCACTGAGCACTTGAAAGGGTCTTGTGGTTTAACCTCAGAGAGCAGCTAAGCCCCCCCTGCTGGGATGGGAGAGAGAATCAGAAAGGGCTCAAGTGAGAAAACTCATAGGATGAGATAAAGGCAGTTTGACAGAACCATAGAATCATAGAATGGTTTGGGTTGGAAGGGACCTTAAAGATCATCTAGTTCCAAGTCCCCTGCCATGGGCAGGGACACCTCCCACCAGCCCAGGTTGCTCCAAGCCCCATCCAGCCTGGCCTTGAACACTTCCAGGGATGGGGTAGAAACAGCTTCTTTGAGCAACCTGTTCCAGTGCCTCACCACCCTTACAGAAAAGAATTTCTTCCTAACATCTAACCTAAATCTCCCCTCTTCCAATTTAAAACCATTACTCCTCAACCTATCACTACACACCCTGGTAAAAAGCCCCTCCCCAGCTTTCCTGTAGCCCCTTTCAAGTGCTGGAAAGGCTGCTGTGAGGTCTCCCTGGAGCCTTCTCTTCTTCAGGCTGAACAAACCCCTAGGGGCAAAGCAAAAGAAGGAATGAATTTGCTTCTTCCCATCAGCAGGCAGGAGTTCAGCCATCTCCAGGAAAGCAGGGTGGATCCATCACACCTAATGGTTATTTGGGAAGACAAACACCATCACTCTGAACAATGCCCTCCCCTCCTCCTTCTTCCCCCAGCTGTATATTGCTGAGCATGATGTCATATGGCATGGAATATCCCTTGAGTCAACTGGGATCATCTCTCCTGGCTGTGTCCCCTCCCAGCTTCTCATGCATCCCCAGCCTACTCACTGGTGGGGTGAGGAGCAGAAACAGCTCAGCCATAGCAAGAACATCTCTGCATTATCAACACTGTTCTCAGCACAAATCCAAGCCACAGCCCCATACCAGCTACCATGAAGAAGATTTACTCTCTGCCTGCCAAAACCAGCACAAACAAGGTGATCTCTTGGCAGAGCATCAGGAATCTCACAGGCACAGTGAAGGTCTGGAAAGAATATGCTCGAATCAAGTGTAGGAATTGTGTTGGAGATGGCTGTGTGTGTAATTTACATGCACTAAAGGACAGTAATGCTTTGGAATTGATGGAAAGTTGGAGTTACCTGGATGTTTTCCTGTGTAAATTGCTCTGGAGGATCCTGCTGTAGCAGGGGGGTTGGGCTAGATGATCTCCAGAGGTCCCTTCCAACCCCAACCATTCTGTGATTATTGGCGTGGCTCTTTTCCTGCTGGGATCACCACCCAGAAACCACACTAAAGCAGCTGCTATTTTCCACCCTTCAGAGAAGGGAGGATTTAAGACAAAAAACAAGAAGTGTTAAAGGTTATTTTGCAGAGAGCAGGAGTTTCCTGCACCAACAATTTGGTTGCCGAGAGGAGAGGGATTGAAGAAGCTCACAGTGGTGGATTCTGTGGTGGGATGTAGCTCCCTTCTCCTTCATAGATGTTGTCATCAGAGGAAGTAACACAGACATTGTGGTGTCTTCTTGGGATTTACATTCCTTACCATGCTCATGACTGATCCTTTTCCCCCAGGCTCTGCAGCTGAAACTGCAAGACAGGCTTTTTAGCAAATGGATCTTTGTGGTTTAGTTTCTCCATCCATACTGCAGGATATTTTTATTATTCTTTTTTTTTTTTTAAATCTTGGTGGGAATTTCAAAATCTCTTCAAGATTTGTAAGGAAATGGAACGAGTGGAATTGGGAACCCTGAAAGGCTGGGAAATGGAATATCTGCCTGGCTGTTAGCTGAGGGATGACATCCTGTGCCCCATTAGTGTGTTGTGATGCGTTAAGTATAACATGGGAATTAAAGCACCCAGGAGCTTGTGTTCTTTTCTCTCTGGGAAAAGATGAAATGCAGTCAGGATGTCAGGCTCTTGGGCTGGCTCTGCTGTTGTTGCACTGGGGGAAGGCTCAGCCCCTCTGCTTAGGAGAAATTTTGTTTGTGTGCATTAGAAGGGGTGTGGTTAGTAGGTCAGGGAGGTTCTCCTCCCCCTCTATTCTGCATTGGTGAGGCTGCATCTGGAATATTGTGTCTGGTTCTGGGCCCCTCAGTTCAGGAAGGGCAGGCAACTGCTTGAAAGAGTCCAGGGCAGAGCCACAAAGATGATGGAGGGAGTGGAACATCTCCCTGATGAGGAAAGGCTGAGGGAGCTGGGTCTCTTGAGCTTGGAGAAAAGGAGACTGAGGGGTGACCTCATCAGTGTATACAAATACATAAAGGGTGAGTGTCAGGAAGATGGAGTTAAAGCTTTTTTTCAGTGATGTCTAGTGATAGGACAAGGGGCAATGGGTGCAAACTGGAGCCCAGGAGGTTCCATGGGAATATCAGGAAGAACTTCTTTCCTGTGAGAGTGACAGAGCCCTGGGCCAGGCTGCCCAGAGAGGCTGTGGAGTCTCCTTCTCTGGAGACATTCCAACCCTCCTGGACACGTTCCTGTGTGATGTGCTCTGGGTGACCCTGCTCTGGCAGGGGGGTTGGGCTGGGTGATCTTTCGAGGTCCCTTCCAACCCCTGAGATTCTGTGATTCTGTGATTACACAGATAATAGCATGGATTTTTAAAAAATGTGTCAGCACTCAGCAGCCTTCTGGCGTGGAAGAGTCAATGTTGCAGAATGGCATCATAAATGCAAAGGTAAATCTAAAATAAAGGGAAGGTTCATCTGAAGTAAAAAAACCACCATTATTTTGAGTAATACAGTAGGAACCATGGAAGTAGAATGACAACTTCAGTACACTTTGGATGAAAGCAGAATGCAGAGAAGAACAGAGAGGTGTCAAATCCCTATCATCCAACCTGTTTTCAGTTCTGTAACAAAAGATGAGGGTTGTTTTCTTAGTGCACACTTTTGATTTTAAAACAGGTCTGAGAGTAGAGAACTAATGCCTTTTTAGGTTCCAGTAACTGTCTTTTTATTTTCTGTGCAGTTAAAAGCTCCTGCTTATGGCTGTGTGATTTACAAGAAATACCAGACAGCACACAATGGCTTCAGCCCATCAGACTTCAGCTTCTTTTAAAAAGGCAGCTCTATTTCAGATTACACTTGGTTGTATGAGCCAAAACAACCTTTCCAAGCCAACGTGGATAGTTCAGTTTCCCAGCAGTGGAACACAGATGGGTCGTTTGCTGCTGGAGAAGGCTGGAGTGTTGTGGGTTAAATATGGAGCTGCTGAGCTCTATGGGTCCCGTTGGGCTGCAGAGTCATGTGGGTTGACAGACTTACTGCTTCCACTGCTGTGCTGCTGTCAGCCTGCAGGAAGGGGAGGAGATGCCAAGTCCCAAGGTGCAAACTGCTTTGTAGTGTATGTTTTGCTACTGTTCCTGGTCCTTATTCTAAAGTAAAAGCAAGACACAGGAACAGTTGGCTTTGTCGTTGCTGTTGCTGCCCTCTGAGTGCATTTCAGATTAACCTGCTTGCTGTCTCAATGTTGTTTTTTCCTTTTTTTTTTCCCCCACATGCTTCAGTGATCTTCAGAGGCTTGGAGAACTGCAGTCAGAACTGGCAGGGATGGCAGATTTCACTGCAACTTACCTCCAGTGTCAGCTGCTCCTCATCAAGGTTTGGCTTTTTCTCTGGGTTTTGGACAAAAAAACCTTCAAAAATGCCCCCAGTCCCTCACAGGGCACTTTCATGTTTTGCTGTTTGTGCTCAAAACTGATGTGTGATGAAAGCACAGGTTCCTTGGATTTCTGATATTCCTAGTTCCCTTCTGTGGCAAATAATAAATGCAGTAATGTTGCCAATGAGTGCAGATCTCTGCTGTTGTACAAAGGGCTTATGTTGGTTCACGTGCCAGACCAGAGTTTATTTTCTGACAGAAATCACAGTGGAGGCAACTACTGTGGAGCCTCTTATGTTAGGAGAGTAACTGGAATGCTTTTTGCTAAACTGCCTCTGGAACTAGAGTTTCTATAGGCAGTGGGTTTTGCTTCACTTCTCAAGCTATCAACTGGCAACAGTATTTAAGTTACTCTCCTGGCATTTGTTGGGTGTTTTGAATGTAATTTACACACATGTAAAGCAAGAACTAAAGCAAGGAACAAAGGTTTCCAGAAAAGACTCAATAAAAGCTTTGTTATATAAAACCAAGAACGGATTTCAGCTTCTTCCAGTACCTGAAGGGGCTACAGGAAAGCTGGGGAGGGACTTTTTACAAGGGCTTATAGAGAGAGGACAAGGAGTAATGGATTTAAACTGAAAGAGGGAAGAGTTAGATTAGACACTAGAAAAGAACTCTTTAGTGTGAGGTGGTGAGACACTGGAACAGGTTCCCCAGGATAGTTCTTGAAGCCCCATCCCTGAAGGTGTCCAAGGGCAGGTTGGATGGGGCTTGGAGCAACCTGGGCTGGTGGGAGGTGTCCCTGCCCATGCAGGGGGGTTGGAACTAGATGATCTTTAAGGTCCCTTCCAACCCAAACTATTTTATTCTATGATTAAGGTGTTTTAGATGAGTGGTGTTACAGTTCAGTACATTCCTAGCTAGATCCAAACCTTTAGCCAAAGGGAAATGTGCTGTCCAGGCAGAGGACCAGCATTTGGAGGTGGGTTTGTTGTCCTCCAGGGTTTGGCTGGAGTGAGCCAGTGTATGTTAACTAGGAGAATAATGGCTTGTGTATCTGGCAAAGAAGAATGCTTGGAAGAAGGGGATAAATGCTGCACCAGGCATGCTTAGCTGGAGCTGAGGAGTCAGTGATGTGGCTGAAATGAAAAGTAACTCTTAATATGCAACTATACATTTTGATATGACAGAGAGAACCCAAATGTCAGAGCAGCCTTTTCATTAGATTTCTTTCCAATTCTTTATTTCCCTAAAAGAAAGAAGCTGGGGGGGGGGAAGTATCTTCATTTCCCTGCCTCTCAAAAGGTTCCAGACCTTTAAAGGCTCTACATGTGTTTGGATTTTAGGGCTAGTCAGCTGGGATTCTGGGGCCAGCCTAGGTGAAGGATATAATATGTATGTTCTTGAGCTTTGGCTACAGCCAGCTTTGTGTGTAGCTGTATCTACAGGCAGACAGCTACAAAAAGGAGGCAGTGATATAAATCATCCAGTCAAGCTTTCTTAATTTTTTTTTAACATACATCAACAAGCAAATCAGGTGTGGTTGAGGTTTGTTGGGTTGTTTGTTGGTTGTTTTTTAATCTCAGTAGGTAATTTTTACAGTCAATATTCTTAGCAACTCCAGGATCTTGGGTGGGGCAGAGACTGAACAGGAAAGTTCAGAAATGTGACTGTGTAGGTGTGTTTCTGGGGACAATTGTTACTGATTCCACATTTTGCCTGCTGGGATTGCCATGATCTTGGCCTCAGGGAAGTGATAAAGCCAGGGGGCTGTTCTTCTGGTGAGTGATTGCAGTCTGCACAAAGTTCTCCTTAAAAAATACCAACAGTTTGGCTCAGCCAGTCTCTAATTCATAGTTTTGTTAATATTCCTCTCAATTTCAGTTTCACAGAACAGTATTGGAGGCCTTGGTTCTCTGTGTTGTACTTAAAAGCACAAGACACCTCTGGCCTGCTTTCTCAACGTGTACATCCAAGACACAAGGCATCCTGCTCCCAAGCCCACCTAGCTCAGGGTTATAATATTTAGACTGAATCAGGTATTTGTCATAATTGCTTGGTTTTCTTCTGTAGGCCTTGCAGGAGAAGCTGTGGAATGTGGCAGCTCCTCTGTACCTGAAGCAGAACGCCTTAGCATCTGCTGCAGCAAAACAGGTGAGGTGGAAGCAGCTGGATCTGTGTGGAGACAGGTCCTCAGACATGAGCCTTTCCTTGGCCATGGAACAGTAATACACTTCTGACCTTCCACTGCCATGGTCTGTCCAAGTAAATGTTAGTTCCACAAAAGTGGAGTAATTTCTCTCGTTGTCAAAAGATGAGTGGCAGGTGGTGGAGGTTGATGACAACTGTGAAAAGGGAAACATCACACCCATCCTCCAGAGAGGAAAGACCCAGAAAACTGTAGGTTTATTGACCTCACCCCACTCCTGGAGAAGGTTATGGTCCAAATCCTCTTAAAATCCATTTCTAAACAAGTGAAGGTCAACAAGGCCAGGTTCAAGGCCAGGTTGGATGGGGCTCTGAGCAACCTGGTCTGGTGGGAGGTGTCCCTGCCCAAGCAGGGGGTTGGATCTAGATGATCTTTAAGGTCCTTTCCAACCCAAACCATTCTGTGATTCTATGATTAATTCTGTAATAGTTGCCCAGACAATTAGCTGTGGCCCTGATTCACTGGATCTAATTAGACCTTCTCTGAGCAGGGAACCAGTCTAGATGACTTAGAGGTCCCACCCAAACTGAGTTACTCTGATTCAACGATGTATAAATGATCTGCTCTTGGAAAAACTGAAGCTAAATCCCTAAGAAAAAGCAAATGAGAAACGAGGCTATTAAATAATCCCAAAACAAGTCAAGACTAAAAGCAAGTTCATGGATCTGCTGGGAAACTCTGCTGACATTTTGAGTTTTCACTTAATTAAGATGTAATAAGAGGCAGGTGCAGCTGTGCATCAAAGCCTCCTGTGCTGTTGACAGCTCTCCTCAGGGAGGAGAAGAAACAAAAGCCTATCAGCTTTTAAAATCTTCACTAATTGAACTGTCTGTCTTGGGTGCCCTTCTCAGTGAACCCCCTGGGAAGTTGTATTTGTTGTGATTGTGAAATTTCCCATCAATGCAAGGTGAGGGAATAACTCCTGTTAAATAACCTGCAAGTTCTTGGCTTCTGTACAGTCATTCTGAACTCAGCTGTATTAATCTGAGCCCTTTTCTTGTCTGCTTAAGCCCATCTGTTCCACAGGTAATATATAATGAGCAAAACTGTGAGATGTCCCTTCTAAGCTTATCTAAAATAAGCCAGAATTCTGTTTATCTTGTGATAGTTTCCATCTTCAGCTACAGTACCTGAAGCATTGTTGAATGTAAAGTTGTTTTCAAGAGAACTTGTCACTTCTAGCTCCAAAAAATGGTCTGTTCAGCTGAGGGAAAAGGAGGCTGAGGGGGGATCTCATCAGTGTTTATAAGTATCTCCAGGGGGTGTCAGGAGGATGGGGCCAGACTCTTCTCAGTGGTGCCCAGTGACAGGAAAAGGGGCAATGGGCACAAACTGGAGCACAGGAGGTTGAACCTGAATGTGAGAAAATGTTTCTTGACTGTGAGGGTGACAGAGCCCTGGGACAGGCTGCCCAGGGAGGTTGTGGAGACTCCATCCCTGGGGACATTCCAAATCCCACCTGGACATGTTCCTGTGGAATCTGCTGTGGGGGATCCTGTTCTAGCAGGGGGTTGAACTAGATGATCTCCAGAGGTCTCTTTCAAGCCCAACCATTCTGTGTGAGCAGGACCACTGGGGTTGCTCTGTTGTGCTGCTCACATGTTTCAGAGGAGCCAGTGGGAGCTGGGGAGTGCTCTGCCCCTAGAAATTTAAAATGCAGTGTCAGTAGACAGGCTGCCCATGGAGGGAGTGCTGGATTTCAGGCCAAGTTTCCTGAATTGTTTATTTAATAAAGCCAAGATAACCTTTCAGTATTAGGTGCCACTTTACACGGTGAAGAGTTTCACCAAAAGAATGAGACTCGTGGATTAACGTGTTCCTCAGCCTGAGGAAAAATACCAGAATCTTGTGATCATGCTTGTGCAAGAGTTTAACTTGCTGTTGGTTTGGTTTTTTACCCCTGTGGTGCCTGTCTGACAGATCTTGGAAGAAACTTACAAAATGGAGTTCATGTACAGTGGAGTGGAAAGCAGACAAGTGGTCATCATCCACCACATGAGACTGCAGGCCAAGGCCCTACAGCTGATAGTGACTGCACGGACCACTAGAGGGTAAGGTTAAGGTTGACCTGGTAAAAGGACCTTCTTAGGGTTAACTGTAAGCTTAGTTTCTTCAACCTTTGTTCAAAAAAACCAGCAAGAATAAATGGGACACACAAACTCATGGCATGTCAATAAGCATTTCATAAGTGATTCTGAGCAAAGAGCTGCTTGTTGCCTTTGGTGCAGCCAGGTAGTCACACAAATCTAAATTAGATAACAAAATTATTAGGAAGATGTGTTTAGGGGCTTGAGTTCTCTCACCTGTGAACAGGGCCAACCACATCCTGGGCTGCATCAACAGAAGTGTGGCCAGCAGGGCCAGGGAGGGGATTCTGCCCCTCTGCTCTGCTCTGGTGAGACCTCCCCTGGAGTGTTTTGTCCAGCCCTGGAGCCCTCAGCACAGGAAAGATAAAGTCCTGTTGGAGAGTGTCCAGAGAAGAGCCATAAAGATTATCCAAGGGCTGGTTATGAAGACAGGTTGAGGCAGTTGGGGTGTTCAGCCTGGAGAAGAGAAGGCTCCAGGGAGACCTTAAAGCACCTTCCAGTGCCTGAAGGGGCTCCAGGAAAGCTGAGGAGGGACTTTTCACCAGAGAAAGCAGTGACAGGACAAGGGGTGATGGGTTTAAACTGAAAGAGAAGGAGATTGAGGTCAGAGATCAGGAAGAAATTCTTCCCCGTGAGGGCAGGAAGGCACTGGAACAGGTTGCTCAGGGAGGTTGTGGCTGCCCCCTCCCTGGAGGTGTTGAAGGGCAGGTTGGATGAGGCTTGTGCAGCCTGGTCTGGTGGGAGGTGTCCCTGCTCATGGCAGTGGGGTTGGAACCTCATGGTCTTTAAGGTCCATTCCAACCTTCACCATTCTTTGACTTCATGATTCTATGATGCAAATAGGTTAAAAACATGAAGTGTTGTCTTAGAGTTGACATTTAGGACCTACATAAAAGTAGAAAAGTCGTGTGGTAAAGAATGCACTGGTGTTTTCTTCATTAAGGTTTTGAGTTTTTAGCATCAGAGAAAGAACTGCCTTTGATCTGCAGCTCATGTTTGTGTGACAGACACAGGACACTGGGGTGTGTGCATGGCTTAGGTAACATGAGAGGCTCTGTGTGGTTCATTGTGGCTGCTGGAGTCAATTAAGTTACACATGAGTTTAGATGGTTGTACAATTAGAACTCCATTTGGTGGAATGGTTAGTATCCTAACTTGTTTACTTTATTTGGAGTTTGTGGCCATCAATGTACAGTGTTCACAATACATTTGCCTTTCAACTTCTTGTTTTTTAGGTGGGAAGTTAATACTTTCTAACAGTAGCTTTGGGAACTTAGTGCCTTAATGCAAATGATTTTTTGTGGGAGTCAAATGTGGACGTGGAGAGGGAGATGGGAATTAATTTTTATTTTTACTTTTGTGAGGAACACTTTTCTATCCTCAAAATGGTAAGATTTTGTATTTTTAGTAGCTTGAGCTGGATTCCAAAACACCTAAATGCTTATAGCCACAGGGCCAGATTTCTTTACTTAAAACTAAACCAAGGAATGTTGCCTTTGTTACAGAGTGGAACCCCTTTTTGGGATGTGTGAAAAATTCCTACAAGAAGTGGATTCCTTTCAGAGGTAAGAAACTCTATTGCTTCTTTTTAGAAGGGCACGTGGAGAGAGGATGAGGGGGAATGGTTTTTAACTGGCAGAGAGGAGATTTAGATGAGATATTAGGAAGAAATTCTTCAGTGTGAGGGTGGTGAGAGACTGGAACAGGTTGCCCACAGAGGAGCTGTGGCTGCCCCATCCCTGGCAGTGTTGAAGGGCAGGTTGGATGGGGCTTGGAGCAGCCTGGGCTGCTGGGAGGTGTCCCTGCCCATGCAGGGGGGTTGTATCTAGATGATCTTCAAGGTCGCTTCCAACCCAAACAATTCTATGATTCTGTGGTTCTTCACTTTGTTGAAAGTCTTCCCACTGTTTTATTCAGGGAATGTGCCATTTGTCATCTCTTCACATCTCCTTCCCTCTGTTGCTGTCCTACCTTGAGGCCTGCTTTCATGAGATAGTGATAAAGCAAGAAGGAAACTCTCTTTGAAATGTAGAATTAATGGAAGAGCTTTCCTGGGTGTACGACAAAAAAAGGAACTTCTTTCTTCAACCCAAATCTCTAAATTATGAATGAGAGAGCAAGGGAACCATTTACAAGCTGAAGGTGAACTCATCTTGCCCAGGTGTTGACATTTGCACTGTGGACCAGCTCTCCTCTCCCTGGAGATGTGTTTCTTTTATCTTCTCCTAATCTAGATGTCTCAAATGGGCCAGATTAAGGATGCCCAGGTTTTTTTCCATCAACTCAGAAGGGAATTGGGTATCAAACCCAGAAGTATCCCAAGTTGGCTGAGCAGAATTCCATCTCCAGTCCTGATTTCAATTCACATTTATTCCTGGTCTATATGCTGAGCAGTTGTGGCTGGTTACGTGGTGAGAGAAGAGAACCAAACCTAATACTTAACTCACCTGGTAACTAGTGGATAGGACTGAGTATTTGTTTTATATCTTTTCCTGGCATTGAGTCTCAGGATCAGCAAAACTCATCTCTGTTTCTCAACAAGTAACTCTACAGGCAGTGATGAATTCCACAAAGGGAAGTCTGGATGATGGGAGATCTTGTCAGTTTGCTGTAAGGAAATGCCTGGACATTTTAAATCCCCATGTCTTGGTTGTGCAGCCTCAGTGTGCCAGATTTTAGCTGCATCCCATGACAGAGGAGCTGAAATTTGCTGTTCTCTGGTCTTGACCTCTAGAACGAGCCCTTTTTTTCCCACCACCCCCCCCCCTCTTGATTCTAGTTTGCTGTTAAAATTTCACTTCTCAGAAGTAACAAGTAACACTCTCATAAATATCAGTAGAGAAAAACCATTCTGGAAACTCTGCACAGCAGCAGGTCAGACAACTCAGGTGTTGTGTGTGTGTGTGTTAGATCCTGTAATGAGTCAGCTACTTCATTAGCCAGCTGGAAGGGCACAGCATCAAGAATTAGGCATAAGCATCTTCCCTGGGAAGCACCCACTGCAGAAGTTTGCAAGGCAGCTGTACTAGGAGTGGCTACTTCATCCAGCTCTGTTTCTTTGCTGAGATGTGGCCACTACTGAATGCAGAGTACTGGAATAGCCTGTGCTGTCATTTAATTAGCACTCTGACCATCTATCCCATTCCAGCTGCACGTGCAGTCTGAGCAGACAAATCCCTCCAGGACCTGCTTTTCATTCATGTCTTGTTGATGGGCACCTCAGCATTTTTAGCTCCTTTTTTTGGGAATCTAGATTCCTTTGCTCTCTAGGCTTTGGATTGATGGAGGACCTAAGAAGTGAGACCTGAATAGCCCTTGATGTGGTCAGTTTGAGCACAAGGTGTGGTCCCTACCAAAGTAGCAAAAATCATCTTTATTTGATGTATGGGATGTGCATCAGAAGAGGAATCTACATATGTAGAGAGGTGCTGGAGGCCCCATCCCTGGAGACATTCAAGGTCAGGCTTGATGGGCAGTCTGTTCTAGTGTGAGATGTCCCTGCTTATTGTAGGGGGGTTGGCCTAGATGACCTTTAGAGGTCCCTTCCAACCCAAGACATTCTATGATTCTGTTATTCTAACTCTGTCATTATAACTAAAGAGAAGGTTTAGGTAGCTAGGCTGAAAATAACAAACCTGTTGAAAATACTGAAAAAAAGTATTTGGTTTTTCATTTATTTTTAACCCAGATGTTTTATCTCTGAGCTCCCACATATGCAAGGCAGTTTGGTGGATAAATTACTGGACCTAATGCCCAGACTTGTGACATCCAAACCTTCAGAAGTGGTGAAGATCCTTCAGACCACGCTGCGACAAAGTACCTTCCTCCACCTTCCTCTGCCAGAGCAGGTCAGTTTAACACAGAGAATTAAAATGCAGACTCTTTCAGCATCTGACTAGTTCCTAATACACCACTAAGCTTTTAGGGTTTAAGTATTTGGTCAGTCCCCAGTGCTCCAAAGGCTTTCTTTTTCCTACCTAGCATCCTCAGGACAACTGCTGAAAGTGCAGAAAACTGAATTCCTGGCTGTATTTAAAAGAATCCAAAGTTCATGCACAACTCAAATAATGATTGTTGGGGTTTTTTTTTTTCCCCTCTCTTCCTTCCTGCTCCTAATTTTTGCCAACTGCTTTGCCCCTAATAGCTCCATAAAGCTACTGCAAATATCATTGAGCCCACTGGTGAATCTGATAATCCTCTGAGGTTTACATCAGGGTTGGTGGTGGCGCTGGACGTTGATGCAACTCTGGAGCACGTGCAGGATCCCCAAGGAACAGTTAAAGTTCAGGTAAGCAGTTGTTTGGCAGAAGTACAAACAAGGTGGTACCTTAGGGGGAGTTTGCTTAAGGGTGTCAATACTTCTACGTTGCAAATAATTATACAGATGATTAGTAACAATGTTGGGTTGCTGTGTTTTGACCACACCTTCTGGAACCCGCTGGAATGTCACGGGCTGAGTGGGTCTGTCTCCAGTTCCTGAGAGTTTACTTTTATAGAATCATCAAATGGTTTGGGTTGGAGGGGAGCTTAAAGGTCATGTAGATCCAACCTCCTGCATTAGCAGGGACACCTCCCACTAGATCACATTGCTCAGAGCCTCAGCCAACCTGCCCTTCAACACTGCCAGGGATGGGGCAGCCACAGCTTCTCTGGGCAACCTGGGCCAGGGTCTCCCCACCCTCACACTAAAGAATTTCTTCCTGATGTCCAAACTAAATTTCCCCTCTTCCAGTTTTAATCCATTACTCCTTGTCCTCTCACTACAAGCCCTTGTAAACAGCCCCTCCCCAGCTTTCCTGCAGCCCCTTCAGGCACTGGAAGGTGCTCTGAGGTCTTCCCAGAGCCTTGTCTTCTCCAGGCTGAAGAGCCCCAACTCTCAGCCTGCTCAGAGTGCTTTGAGCACTTAGACACCATTCTGTACTCCACATGGGGCTTCCACATGCACTGGGTACATTATGGACACAAGCACAAACAAATGCTGGTGAACTTCCAGCTTGTGTTGTAGGAGAAGGAGGAGCAAAAGATGCTGTTGTGACTGGTACAGAAATATCCAGGCTCTCGGCTCTTAGTGGTTACAACTTAACTTTCTTCCTGCTGCTAAATCACTCGTTTGAAATGCAGCTGAGGAGGTAGGTGGGGTATGATGCCAAGTAAAATATTCACTGCATAACAAAGAAATTTAAACCTCTGTTTATAAAGCAGAGGAAGAAGCTGATGTCCATGTACATTCTCCCCCTTTGCCAGAGCGTGGCCATGAAATCCAGGGCAACTGGACTCCTGGCTCCAAGATAAACTACACCTTCCTGCCTTCCAGACTCAAACAGGAAACACCAAAATAACTGCAGATTCCCAGTCCAGAGTTGTCATTCAGTTGTTTCTTTTTTGTTATTATTTTTCCCCCTCTTCCAGGTATTGTATCCAGATGGACAAGCACAAATAATCCATCCCAAACCAGCTGACTTTCGAAATCCTGGTCCTGGAAGGCACAGGCTGATAACTCAGGTTTACCTCTCACACACAGCCTGGACAGGTAAAGTGCATGATACAAGTTGATGTGACTGCTACTGCACTTTGCTAAGATAAGAGTGTGTCTTGCTTGATCCCAGTCTCCTGCATGTAAGACATACCCACAGATTTGGGGGCTTTAAGGATCTTGGAGTCCTCATTTAAATCCTCATTTAAAAGCAAGGAGTCCTGGTAAACTGCCTGATTGTAGTTGATTGCTTGAGATCTGACAGGAATTTGAGCATGGCAGAGAACCTTTGAACTGTGTGTACTCAACAGTAGAATTTCACTGCTGCTTAAACTTTCACCCTTTTAATGCCTTAAAAAAACACCCTCTAGCTCTGATGAGTTCAGTAAGGACTCCAACATTCCCCTTCAGTCCCTGGTGGCATTCACACCTCCCCATGAAAGTGCTTCAGTAATTGCCTGGTGGACTTCAAACAACAAAAGCAGAGGATATTTGTTTGCAGCTCCTTTTGTCCTGTTTTCTTTTAATCCCTTCACGTTTATTCAAACCTGGGTGTTTTTTTTTCTGAACAATTTTAATAGGATTTGGTGATTTATTTTTAACCAACAGTTTTGTTCAGTGCCATGTTCTTTCATGTGCTCCTTCCATGGTGTACTTGATCATCCTGTGATCTTTGTTTTGGATAAGAAAAAATGATGATGTTTTTACACCTGGAAGTATCTGGATTGAAAGGTTCATCCTGTACCAGAGGGAGCTGAGCTAAGTCTTTATTTCTGCTTCTGCAGTGTTCACTGAAAGGGCTCTGGAAGTCTGACCCTAAGGGGTTCTGTTCTGCTGTCTCTCCCTGGGTCTTCTGTCCTTCCCCATTGTGTTCTGTCTGGTGCTGGGGAGGTCTCAGCTGGAGCATCACTGCCCTTCTGGGCATCACATCTTAAAATTAATGGGTTGCAGCACAGGGGGGAATTCTCCTCCTTTACTGGGCTCTCATGAGACCCCACCTGAAGTTCTTTGTCCAGTTCTGGAGCCCCCAGTGCAAGAAGGACATGAAGGGATAATGGATTGAAATTGGAAGAGGGGAGATTTAGGTTAGATCTTAGGAAGAAATTCTGCAGTGTGAGGGTGGTAAGACACTGGAGCAGGTTGCCCAGGGAACTTCTTGAAGCCCCATCCCTGGCAGTGTTGAAGGGCAGGTTGGATGGGGCTTGGAGCAACCTGGTCTAGTGGGAGGTGTCCCTGTCCATGCAGGGGGCTTGGAACTAGATGATCTTTCAGGTCCTTTCCAACCCAAACCATTCTATTAAAAAAAAACCCAAAATGCAGTGCCATGTGAGCCACTGGGAAGGAAAAATAACTTTATTCCAGCCAGAACCAGTGCAAGTCCGTACAGAAATCCTAAAGGAATCATGGTTCTCAGTCTAGAAAGGAAAATTTTGATGGGGATATGGTCCAGTGTGCTGCTCAGCTGAATGAAAGGCCAAAGTTGTGTTTTCAAACCCCAGACTGGATCCTGTTGGCCCAGAGTGGCTCTGTGCTTTGCCCAGCACCCGTGAGAGAATTTCATGGATTTGCACCATAAGAAAAACTGAAGGTAGCAAGCTGGAATCAGAAATGGGATTCAGTGTCTGGGCAAATAAATCCTGTAAGGAGCAAAACCAGCCAAGCCCAGTATTTCATAGTATCACAGAATCATGTTGTTTAGAAAAGACCTTAAAGATCATCCAGTCCAACCCTTCCCCCAGCCCTGCCAAGGCCACCCCTGCCCCATGTCCCTCAGCACCATCTCCAGGGCTTGGAAACCCCTCCAGGGATGGGGACTCCCCCCCTGCCCTGGGCAGCCTGGGCCAGGGCCTGACAACCCTTGCCAGGGATAAATTGTTCCCAAGATCCAACCTCAGCCTCCCCTGGCACAACTTGAGGCCGTTTCCTCCTGTTCTATTGCCTGTTCCTGGAGAGAAGAAACCAACCACCCACCCCACTGGTTGTTCACTGTGCAATGACCATCAAGTTTGGGTTGTTCTGTTTCTTTGTTTCCTCTGCAGAGCCCTGTCAGATTGAAGTGCGGTTGCTGCTGGCTTACAATTCCAACGGGAGCAAAGCATCTGCTAAAATTCCTAAATCTACCTGGAGTGAGAGCTTGGAGACTCTCCCACAACTGGAAAATGGGATAGAGGGGACCATTCCCTTCAGCAAAGCTGTCAAAGTCTATATCATGCCCAAACCTGCCAGGCGGTGAAGTCTGTCTCTAAAAAATGTGTTTATGGGATTGTTGGTGACATGAAAACAAAATGCAGTGTTCCAGGAGAGGGAACCAAACCAAAATAGCTTTATACTTGCAGAAAAAAAGAAGTCAACCATAGAAATAAAGCTGCTGAAGAACATCTGGTCTTCTCTGTCAAGAGGCAGGTCAACCAATATGGGAGTTACTCAGCTGGGTAAGAGAAGGGTGAAGAAAATGCAGGTGCTGCTACATGGAATGAATAAAATCAAGGCAGTTCTCAGCTCCCAGTCGTGTTTCATTTGCCCCTGTCTTCAGTTTTTACTTACCAAAAGTTTCTTTTCAAGGCCTCTGGGTTTTCTGCCACCTATTTACTATGTAAATACTGAGGCACATAAGCCAATGTTATTTTTACAGTACTCTGAAGCTAAGGAGTTGGGGGAGAGGGGGTTGTTGGGTTCTTGGGTGGGTTTTTTTAATGTCTAAAACTTGTGTTTTGGTACCTAAATTCTTAATGTGAAAAGAAATACTGGTGTTCTTGTGTAGGAACTCCACGTCAGAGTCAGTTGCCTCTTGCTGTCAGCCAAATCCTGAGTGTGTTTACATCCTGTCCAGCTGCACTGAAGCTGGTGCAGTTTTGGGGAGGGCACAGGTTGCCCATCTTGGGGTGTTGGAGGAGGAGGAACCCGTTGGTGCAAGCAGCAGAACTTCAGCTGGCAGGATGTGGAAGTTTCATTGAGTTACACCTACAAAACAGTGTGTTACTTCTTTAGTTTGTTTACTTACAGGGAGTCATCTCTGAATTGTAACCCGACTCTCCTGTTGAGCATTTCTGTCCCTTTAGGAGCCATGGGATTAAATACAAGGGGTTGGAAAATCAACTAACCCCATCCCACTAAGTTTTACAGAATCTGTTTCTGCGTGGTGAGCTTGGCCTCAACCAATCTGACTGAGATGAGAAAATCTGGTTAGTTTTTCAATTCAGCAGCAGTTTTGGCAAAGCCTTTCTGATCAGCTGAAGTAGCCAAACGTGCTCCCAGTTAAGCAGCAGTGAGACAGCTTGTCCATGTTCCCCTCAGCAGGTGATCTGGGAGTACAGAGGGACAGGAACTTCCTGCAAACATGATCCTTCTGGCATTCCTGCTGGAAAGGGTGTCTGTGCAAGGCTTCAGCAGGCTGAGGAACCTCCTGTGATTTGTAACAATCCTTTGGTAGGAATTTCTAGGAGCCAAAAAATCTTGTATTGCAGCAGCCAAATGTTACCAGTGTTCATAAACCAAATGTAAAAACAAAAGTGTCCAGAGATCAGTGTAAATATTGACACAAGATCCTTATGTGCTTTCCTAGAATAAAATTGGAAAAATTCATGCTAATCTGTTTCCTCTTCATTCAATGAGTGAACACACATGCCCACGTGGTCTTGGGCTCGTAAGAGATTCCTGCAAGTGTTTTGTGATACTTACTTTTTAGCACTGACAGGTTGTTATCTGAAGGCTCATAACTGTAAACCAGTTAGGCTGCTCTAGGTATTCTGGAATTAAAACTCCTTTTTTAGTGCTGCTGCTCTAAACTGCTTTCTGGTGTTTCACCTTGAGGGCACAGCTTTGAAAACCTCCTGTATGTCTAACAGCCAGATTGTTACCATCTGGCTTCTCTTGGGCACCTTCAGTTGAGGGATGTAGGTGGTTGTAGAGTCATCAGGGTTGGAAGGGACCTCTGAAGATCATCTAGTCCAACCCTCCTGCTAGAGCAGGATCACCTACAGTAGAGCCCATGGGAACATGATGGGTTTTGAATGTCTCCAGAGAAGGAGACTCCACAACCTCTCTGGGCAGCCTGTCCCAGGCCTCTGTCACTCTCACAGTAAGTTCTCTTAGGAAGCTGTGGCCTGGTGGATACTTGATGAGTTGTACCTTGTTAGAGACTTTTTTCCTCCTGTCTCTGTTTTACTCTTCACCAGGATTTCTGCAGCTTGTCATCCCAATAAAGACTTGTGATGAAGTGGTGCCCATACTCTGCAGGCCAGGACTGATGCTTTGGTAGGCAGAGCAGAGCCAGGGGCTGAGGGAAGGCCTGGTCAGGGCTGAATGCCCCATTTTCCTGCTTGCATCTCTAGCTGTTCACCACTTGTCCTTTCATTTAGGCTGAGTGCTGGACTCCTGCACTGCAACAGCCTAAAAGATGATTAATCTCAGAATGAAAAGAAAAAGGGGCTGTACTCATGGACAAAGATAATTTGCATCTTTCATTGCCTAAAAAGGTTGGACCAGATGATCCTTGAGGTCCTTTCTAGCCTGGTGTTCTGTGATTTCTGTTGGAGAGGGAACAGAGGCCTTCAGATCACCATCACCCAACTATGGGGAGATTCTGGTCCCTCAGCTGTTTGCAGGTGGAAGAACACGGTGCCAGGGCAGAGCTGCAGCCACAGGGAGATGGAGCAAGAAGCAAGGGCAAACAATTTGCTAAACCCCACCCATGTTCAGACACCCCTCACTGCTGCCCCGTGTGGTTCACCTCCTAGTTGGGCGTAAGGTTAGAGGGTCGATCTGGCAGAGAGGAAAAGGCTGAACTCTCAGAAAAAAAGGGTGTAATTAGTGGTTTCAAAATGTGTTGGCCTATTTGCCATTAACTTTTCAGCTTTAATTACAAGTGGCCTCTGTGTGTGGGGGAAGCCTGGCTCTGAGTGCTTCGATGGGAAATTCATAATCAGCTTGTTCAGGTCCACTGAAATTCATGAGGCCAATTCTTAGAACTTTGCTAACAAATGATGCATTTATTAAGTCAAGAACCCTTAAAACAATGCATAAGTGTATTGGGCACAAAGTTTGAAGCTTATGAGATACTTACTCAAACCTGGTGTGACTTTCACATCTCTTGCTTTAAAATGTACAGAAAAATGAAGTGGGTAGATGGACTCACTGCAGAAATGCAAAGCAAGTTCTTGGGAAGATGAAAGAACTGGGCATGCGTTTAAATCGGGACCATACGCCATCATCTTGGGTTCCAGCTCATGGAGATGGGTCACCTCTGGATGCCTGTCTTCCTTGTTTGGCTTCTCACACACAGAATGGTTGGGGTTGGAAGGGACCTCTGGAGATCATCTGGTCCAACCCCCTGCTAGGGCAGGATCCCTTAGAGCAGATCCCACAGGAATACGTCCAGGTAGGGTTGGAACGTCTCCAGGGATGGAGACTCCACAACCTCTCTGGGCAGCCTGTCCCAGGGCTCTGTAACCCTGACAGTAAAGAAGTTCTTTCTTATGTTGAGGTTGAACCTCCCATATTCCCATTTGTGACCATTTCCCCTTGTCCTGTCACTGGACACCACTGAGAAGAGTCCCATCCTTCTGACACCCCCTTACATATTTATAAGCATTGGAGAGATCCCTCCTCTCTTCTCCAGGCTCAACAGACCCAGCTCTCTCAGCCTTTCCTCACAATTCCTCAATTCTTCTGACCAGGCCAGTGATACCATCACTATTTTAATCTCATTTCTCTCCAGTCTGTTGCCAGCAAGCACCAGGAATTGGGGAGCTGGCTGCCTTTCTACTTTTCATCTTGGTAACAACACAGTGTGAAGGGGGGACTTCAAGTCAGGAAGCTCCAAGCCACGAGGCTTTGCACAAAGGCTGCCTGGTGTCCCTGAGAAAGGCTGCTCGTGTTGCTTTGGTGTGTCTGTGAGCTGTTCTGTGGCCTGTCCCCCCCTGGCTGCCAGCTCACATGTGCTGCTCCACAAAGATAAGGGCTGGGGACGAGCCCAGTTGGGTGGAATCCTCCTGGCAACCAGCCCAGCCTGGCTCTGCTTTCATCAGAGCCTGGGGTGAGGGGTTCACTGCCCACTGGGAGAGCGAGTCCCTGGTGAGAGGCAGAGAAATGTGTGGGGGGGGAGAAATCCTGCCCTGCAAAAGTGCATTCCCATGATTTGGGTGATGAGCCTGATAATTTTAACAATTTATTTCTGGCTCTGGCTGAAAGCAGCGATTTAATGAAGCTTTGAGCTCTGGGTGAATATTTTCTTTTTGATGAATCAGTCCCAGCTGTTCCCACCATGCAGCAAAGTCATTTCAGGCACCAAGGAGGAAAACTGGGCTGTCGGTGACTGGAGCAGCCCAAGTGGACCAGCCACTTGTGTGGGAACTGACAAAGCTGACTTCAGGAAGCTGTGACCAGGGCAGGAACAGCAAATAGGGATGGGAAAAGACTTGCAGCAGATTATCCCCTCGTTGACACCAAAACGTTGGAGTGAGGGTAGCAGAACTTAAGTGCTTTACCTTTCAAAAGGGAAACTGGTTTCTCTGCAGGCTGCAGCTCCCCGTTCTGTGAGTGGAACCTTCTGTGTCCTACAGGCTGCCAAACGAAAGGAACAATTAAGAGGCTGCAGCACAAAGCCGGGTAGGACCCACCTCTGGAAGTCACCTGGCAAAACTGGCTCCACCCCTCTCCTGCTTTTTGGGAGGACAAAACACGCAGCAGCAGCGCAAGGAACCCACCGTGTTTTGTCTCCAGTGCAGGGCCTGGGCTGAGCAGTTTTGTTGAATGTGGCTTCATCATTATTACGAAAATAGAACAACATAAACCAAAAACCTGGTGGTGAAAGATCAGGTGGTTGCTCAGATCCTTCCAACATGTACTGCAGCACTTAGGAAACCAGGATTGTCCTCTCAGTACAAGCCTTATGAAGCCTCTTCCTACTCTAGGCTGCCTCCAGGTCCAAAAACCTCATGAACTAAGGCCAAGACACGACTGTGATCAAAAGAATCAAACCCCCTCTGCTACAGCGTAACAACATTGAATGCAAGAAGTCTCCACACTCTGTGGATTGGTAGGAACTGGTTCTACTGGTGCTCCTGTGGGATGACACAGCCTTCCGGGTCAGTGGGTCGCCTTCTGCTTCTCACCATGCAAATGAGCTGAAATAATGTCCCAGCAATTATGACCAGCAAGATCCTGGCTGCTGTGTCAGAGCACACAGCTGCAGCAGGAGAGGCAGCTCTTGCTGGTTTAGATAAGACGTTGCCTCAAATATTATTGCTACACTCACAGAAAACATTGCTCCACTGAGGAGACTGCAGGCTCAGACTTTCAAGTGTTCACTTTCCCTTTGCTCTTACACCACACTGTATTTTATCAGATTCAAATATTTCAGTTATTACTACATCAAAATAAACAGAACAAGAAGGTGGTATTTTCTGAAGGGTTATTTGTAGGTCTTGGGAAAGCTGTTGCCTTCTCAGAGCAATCTAAGCCCCCTCTGCTACCCCTAGGATTGCTCTGTGTGCCCCAGAGCTTGCACAGCCCAGCTTTGGACTTTCCCTAACACACTCACCATGCACAGATCCAGAACCAGATCCCAGATCCAGTGAGCCTGCTGTAGCTCACTGAAACTGGTACCAGTAACAGAAGCCCACCAAGAACAGCAACTATCTCACTTCTCCAGCTTTCAGTGTAATAAATACACTTGTTGGCACAAGGTTTAAATCATCAGATAAAGGATGATGACCAGTGAGAATTCCCACATCCATCCCCAGTTTGCCAGCAGCAATTTGGACTGATTTCCTAACATTTTGTGTTGCAAACTCTACTTTTGTGACAAATCTGATGACTTTAAGCACGTAGAGACTTTTTGAAGAGATCTGTATTGCACAACTCAGTCCTCACAGTTCACAATGAACAGGAAAATTCTTTAAGGCCCCAATTTTGTTTATTCCCTGTAGATTTTTTTTTATTATTATTCCATTCTCCAGGTTCACTGTAAACTTTAAAAGTGCTAAATCATGTGATGTTCTTGTATCCTCACAGATCTGTGTAGCCAATATCTCGACTGAAGGCACCAGCTGGAGTGCAAAGTTGTATGTTCTGGGTTCGCTTAATAATTTATTTTATTCTTAAATTCTTTATAGAGTGGTGGTGAAGTCCTTCTTTGCCACTGCTTCATACCCAATGCTTGATTGTGCTCCTCAAATCTTTTATGTCTGCATTTCAATAGCAAATCATGCAACTTCAGGCCATCTCCTAATAAAAGGACTCACAACCTAGTATCTTAATTTAGCCAACAGGTTAAAAGTACCCAGAACACAGACAGTCTTCAGAGGAAAACTAGGCCAACCTCAAGAATGCATGGAAACAGTTCTATATTGAAATGATTTTGTGAGCACTCTGTTTAAATCCCGAACTAATAAAGTCTCCTTCCCTTTTGGATTGCAGGGCACAAATGCTCTGGCTTGTAGGCCCAAGCTGGGCTGTAACCTGATGCAGCAGAGAGGTGTGGGCCAGGGAGGGCACTCTGAGCTGCAACACTTCAACAGGTTGAATGGAAAACTCCCCCCACTTTGACACCCTGAGCAGCCAGGGCATTGTACTCTGCCACAGCCTTCTCTGTCTGCAGGACCAACACGTCAACCCCGTTCTTCTTCAGATACTCCACGGTAGATGGTGGAACCTCAGAAGAGAAAAGGAAATGGGAAGAGCAAGTATTAGAGTATTTTCCTCTTCACACTCACAGACTTAAAGAAAAACAGGTACTGATGCCTTATGTTAGTAGATAATATGCTCAGGTATTTCTAAGATTGACTTTATTTCTCTGCAGTAAAGCTGTTTTTATATACACATCTCCCATCTCTCCTTAACACATTTAAAATGCAGCCTTTTCCTTACAAAAATAAACAGAACTGGAGCTAAAGATAATGAATCTAAATAAGGTAGCACTCACCTCACCAAAAAGCTAAAGAATTGCTTCTCATGAAGTGAAGCTCAGCACTTCTGAGCTGTCTGTGGCTGGTTTCTCTGCTGAAATGACACCCTGCCAACATCAGTAACAAAAAAGCCTAATTATCAAAGTACTTAGAGCAGGCTGGAGACCTGGTTCATAACCTATTCTAAGTGGGAGGGGCTTTTCACCAGAGAGAGCAGTGATAGGACAAGGGGTGATGGTTTTAAACTGAGAGAGGGGAGATTTAGGTTAGACATCAAGAAGAAATTCTTCCCCATGAGGGTAGGAAGGCACTGGAACAGGTTGCCCAGGGAGGTTGTGGCTGCCCCCTCCCTGGAGGTGTTGAAGGGCAGGTTGGATGAGGCTTGTGCAGCCTGGGCTGGTGGGAGGGGGGTTGGAACCTGAAGATCTTCAAGGTCCCTTCCAACCTTCACCATTCTATCACTCTATGATAATAACACTGTAAAAAAATGTTCCATGTTTAAATTTAATGGCAGAACACAAACCTTTTTACTGTTTGATATGGATGCTAATACAGAGGACCTCAAATCATGTTTCTTGCAGGAGGAGAGGGGCTCTTGGCAGGAGCTCAGTCATGCAGATTCAGCATCCTGAATTTTTTCCCCTCTTAGTAAATAATGGAATCACAGAATGGTGAAGGTTGGAAGGGACCTTAAAGACCATCAGGTTCCAACCTTCTGCTATGAGCAGGGACACCTCCCACCAGCCCAGGCTGCACAAGCCTCATCCAACCTGCCCTTGAACACCTCCAGGGAGGGGGCAGCCACAGCCTCCCTGGGCAACCTGTTCCAGTGCCTTCCTACCCTCATGGGGAAGAATTTCTTCTCATGTCTGACCTGAATCTTCCCTCTTTCAGTTTAAATGGATTTTTCCCCACCCCCCCCCCCAATCAGAGGAAGAAAGAAAACAGTTCTAGTTTATGTTTATCATGGAACAAAAACCTACCTGCAAAGCCTCACTCATGCCACGACCAATCACCATGGTTTTGACACCCTTCTTGACAACTTCTTCAAGGTCAGCTGGTTGCACTCCTGGAGAATGCTAAGTGTCAGGGGAGGAAAATAACAGTCTGTACTGACAGCAGCAACCAGGACAGCTTCCTCAGTATGTTTTGAAACTGTCCACAGAGCAGCAGGGTAAATTAGCAGCACCAAAATGTAATACAACCCCCTTTTCAGCATACACACAGTAGATAACACTGGTAATTAAAAAAGGTATTTTATGTGCAGATGAAAGATAATAATTAATCAACTGATGGCAATATTATTATTTATTAATCAGTTAATTAAAAGATGCCCTACACACTTCTAAAACATCTGTCTAACAGCAAGCCTTTTATAAATACTAAAAGTTAAAGTCAAATCAATAAATTGCAACATTGTGACATTTGTTTTCAAATGAACAACATCATCTTGTAATAAAGACTGTGGTAAGCCAAAGTTTACTCGCTTCAATTACAAAGACCTCCTCAAATAATTAAAATTATTAAATTCTTTCCCTGTTTACTTTGCAAATCTCATTGAGTGGAGAGGACTGAACCATAGTGGTTGGCTTCATTTGAGTTGACAGTTTCAACTTCTGCACTATTCTGAATTTTGAGAAAGGAGTATTTAAAATTAAACTCCTTGAAGGGAAAAAGAAGAACTTCCACAGCATGTTGATTGAGTTTTTAAGGAATTATATCAATTTACTATGTTTTAAACACACAGATCCACAAATACACCTATAAAGTAAACATAAAACATTATTATGTCACACTAGTTCTCTCCCCAGACTCAATTTCAATGTATCTCTACATGGCCAAGAGTAAGACACTGTACAACCTCTGGCTAGAATTTGGCCCCTCTGTGGTGTGCCTTTTTTTTAAGCATAAATACATTGCTTTGTTGTTTTTTTTAAGATTCTTAAGTGCTTTTAGAGGACTGAGATGAGTTTCTTCCTTGAAGTAGGAAATGCCATGGTGAACTTCTGGAGAATGTTATTTTTATGGTTTACCCCCTATGCTTCCAGAAAATACTGCAGTCTTCCAATGAATTAAGGTCAAAGCATGAGCTTAACAACTGGCTTCTGCTGCACCATCAGTTTGTCAGTTTTACTCTCTGATGTCCTTGGCTCCTCTTCTCTTCTTCCCCTGCCCAAGTCATCAGCAGCTGATGGTGCAGCTTCTCCCAGGGCGTCAAAGTTCTCCTCTCAGCCCTGTTGATGCTTTAGTTTGGTGGACAGGGCAAGACTTTCAAGATGAAATGACCACAGTAGCTCCTGAAGTTGCAGGTGAGGGAAACCTACAGTAGAGTGTCACTTCCAGTGGGTGGATTAAACATATCATAGAATCATAGAATGGTTGAGATTGGAAGGGACCTTAAAGATCATCAGGTTCCAACCTCCCTGCTGTGAGCAGGGACACCTCCCACCAGCCCAGGCTGCACAAGCCTCATCCAACCTGCCCTTGAGCCCCTCCAGGGAGGGGGCAGCCACAACCTCCCCGGGCAACCTGTTCCAGTGCCTTCCTGCCCTCATGGGGAAGAACTTCTTCCTGATGTCTGACCTCAATCTCACCTCTTTCAGTTTAAAACCATTACTCCTTGTCCTATGACTGCCCTCTCTGGTGAAAAGCTCCTCCCCAGCTTTTCTGGAGCCCCTTCAGGCACTGGAAGGTGCTCTGAAGTCTTCCTGGAGCCTTTTCTTCTCCAGGCTGAACACCCCAACTCTCCCAGCCTGTCTCCAGAGCAGAGCTGCTCCAGCCCTTGGATCATCTTCATGGCCCTTCTCTGGACTCTCTCCAACAGGTCTCTATCCCACCAGAAAGTCTTTAGCCAGGTTGTTATCTGGAATTTCAGCACTGTAGATGGTTCACCTTTATGGCTCTCCAAGCAGTGTTCCCTTTGTCCATTTCAGTGTGATACCCACACCTGGAATGCAGAGGTCACTTCAACATGCAGGGCTTTCTCAGACCAAAACATGGCAAGTCAGTGTTTATGACAGGAGAGGCAATGCTTCTCCTTTGGGGGGTTTAAAGTAGACTCAGACAAAAAGCACTTGTATGGTTTATTGCCATTCAAATGATTAGATTGCTGGGGCAGGTTTGCTGTCATATGATCAGTACCCCTGAGATGTGAAAGCCATGAACAACAGCAACTTCTCTGGTTACACACAACCTTTTGATGCACAGGCTTCCACATGTTTTGTAGGAAACCACTGTCATTAAAGGAAATGTAACATGAGGGAAGAACTGTGTGATTGCTGATTTCACAGCTGGAGGGAAAGAGGAAGGGCAGCAGAATTTCTTGTGTGCTTTGTTCTCTGATTTTCCTTTCAGGATTCCTGCTTCTTTTTTCCTGTTAGCAGGTGGCACTGTAATGCAGCCAGCCAGGGAGGCTGCCTTCTGTCCCCAAGGGTAAAGGCCATCAGAACAACCTGTGCTTGGTTACAGAACCTTGCAAAGCCAGTTGTACCATTTTCCTGATGGAAGAGCTACATACAAGACAGAAGGCTGATAGCAGAGAAGGAAAGGAAGCCATTTATTTCCAACTAGAGTGTGGGACATGACCAGCAACTGCTCATGTCCCAAACATCAGCTCCACCTACCCTCAGGAAGAACATACTCAAAGCAAGCAGGCACTCTGTAGCCTGAAAGATGCAGAAAATACACCTGGTGAATCCTACTATTTCCAGTGCTGACTGGATGAACTTTTTCACTGTTCTTCTAGAGCTGGAGATGCAGTCCAGGAAAGCTCAGTTCTCTTCTCACATTTCTTGCTGGTTACTCACTTTTAAAGCAAGTCACCTAACTCCTTACAGCTGCAAAGGGGACAGAACTGACCTAAAGCAGGATCTTTAAAAGTGACCTACATAAGGCAAATCCTAAATAGTATTTTTTACTTCCTGATGATATAAAAAAGATGCCAGAAAACCTACCTCTCCAAATAACCCATTTTTTTCCCCTTCCTCTGATTTTACTGTAACATAGACTCCTTGTTTCAGCTGGGAGGACTTCTCTAAGAATTTTTATGGACTTGGAGCTTTTACCTGTCACCTGAAAACATCCATTGTTTCAAACTTTAAAATGCAAGCGTGGCCTCTTAAATGCTGGTAGGTGGTTATAATTTGAAACCAAAGTGGTCAGAATGAGTGTCAGGATGATTGAGCTTGGAATTCTTCAGATAGTGTTCTGCTTCTCCAGTCATATGTGCACATAAACCAGGAGAACAATATTGTCAAACAAACAAAAGCGACATCCCACACCACACAAACCATCCCACCCAAACAGTAAACTTCATTTTTTATGATCAGTCCATACTTGAAATATTTTTAAGGAAAAGTCACATACACAGCTATCTTTCACCCTGTAGTGTACAGATACCTGTGCATGACAGCACTACCTTTCTCCTGGCATCATATAGTCCATATAAACTGAACTCTGACAACTCTGTTACCCCAAGATTAGAGATGAAGGTACAAAACCAAAGGTTCTGCCCTTTGGTTATGTCAAAACGCTGTGTCTAGCAGGTGCAGGGAGGTTCTCCTCCCCCTCTGCTCTTCCCTAGTGAGACCACACCTGGAGTATTGTGTCCAGTTCTGGGCTCCCCAGTTCAAGAGGGACAGGGATATGCTGGAAAGAGTCCAATGGAAACTACAAGGATGATGAAGGGTCTGGAACATCTGTCATATGGGGAAAGGCTGAGAGACCTGGGGCTGTTTAGTCTGGAGAAGAGAAGACTGAGAGGGGAACTTATTAGTGTCTATAAATATCTGCAGGGTGGGTGTCAAGAAGGGGCCAGTCTCTTTTCAGTGGTGCCTGTGACAGGACAAGGGGAAACTGCACCAAGTGACAACACAACATGAGGAGAAACTTCTTTCACTTTCCTGTGAGGGTGACAGAGCCCTGGGACAGGCTGCCCAGAGAGGCTGTGGAGCCTCCTTCTCTGGAGACTTTCAAGACCCACCTGGACACATTCCTGTGTGATGTGCTCTAGGTGATCCTGCCTGGCAGGGGGTTGGACTGGATGACCTTTTGAGGTCCCTTTCAACCCCTAAGATTCTGTGATTCTGGTCCCCGAGTGTTCCTGCTGCAGCAAAGGGGTTGGAATCAATGATCTTCAGAGGTCCCTTCCAACCCCTATGATTCTATGATATTTATTATTTTTTTTCTGGCCACTACAGCTATAGCCTTCATGGGGGGGAGAATTAACCAGCAGGTTCCTAATGCAAGAGACATTATGCTGCTTCTAAATGTGGAATGTCAATACTATTCCATCTAGTTTTACACAATTCTGACAGCATGATTCTATGAAAGTTTAAAAACTGGGAGAGCAAGCTTTTAGGATATGGCTACCAAGAGAAGCCCTTGTCTGGTTAGCCAGACTGTGAGCTTTTCACAGAGAAACTAGAGCATCTGACACTGCATATGCATATTTTTCCTGTGAAATAAGTACAAGGGACCCCAAGTAAAAGGCTATAAAGTAAAACACATGCACTGTTGTCTTCCAAGACATAAGGTCAGTTACTGTTGATTTCTTTTCACTTCCCATAACTTTTTTTTCCCTCTCTGGCTCAAGACAACTTTTGTTTACAGTCTGAAAAAAAGGTTGTTACCAGCACCTTATGACAACTGCACTCTTCATCAAACTCAAGAGTGCTGCTTGAGAGGTCTAAGGTATGTGAGAGTGGTCTGGTCAGGGTTGCTGTGAGGACTGATGGCAAGAGTCACCACACCCTGTCACCCAAAGGACCTGGTATCTCTGCAGTCCTCCACCCTCAGTCACTTCTGAAACACACACTGAGGAAAAATCTAGCAGTTAGATGAACACAAAAGGCAGCTCACTGAATTTCTGACTGGAGCTTTAACAATTCTTCTCTGGACCATTTTCAGAGTCCTGTTTAAAATGCAGGTTGGAGAGTAAAGAGCAAACTTACATTAGTCCCAGTCTCTCGCCAGTCCCAGGTTCTGCTTCCTCCTGGCCACACTTTGCAGTCCTTGTAAGTCGTGGAACAGCCTTTCACCTTCATCTGACCCCAAGAAAGGGAAGCAATTTCAGGGGAAGACATCACAAAGTTGAACCAAAGTCTGGAAAAAGGATATTTAACACATAACATCAGGCTAACACATGAATAAAATTCTGTCTTTGCCCCAAGAAGATGGGAAGGAAACACTATTACAGACTTTATCCATCTGATTTTGTGACAAGCAAACTGAAGACCAGCAGACTTGCTGAATTACCAGTCCTCCTGGGGATTTTGTGCAAGATTTTGGGCAAATCATTGTATGTGCTAAATCTGCACAAGGACTGGGTGCTCAACTTTTAAAACTAGCAGGAGGGATCAGGTCCCAGAATATCCTCTCACATCAGCATTTTCATCTTCTCCCTAAAACGTTCAACAAAGACAATGATCTCCTAAAAGACCTGGGAGATACACTGTTTCTTTGGCTGCCTTACTAATTAAAAACAGTAAGTGAGGTTAAAAAAACACTCCAAGCAAACCAACCCAACAGAAAAGCCATGAACAAACCTATGGCATTGCCATATTCCTAGAGCAATCAAGACTTTCAGAGACCTAAAGCTTTCTCTCCCTAGTCACTTCCCACAGAAGCCAAATCTCCCTGTGTAGCTAAACACCCAAATGATATTTCTAATGTCTGACCTCAATCTTAATTATTTCAACTTAAACCCATTATTTCTAATTCTCTCTGTTGTGGACAAGGAGAACTGCTTCATCTTGGTCTTTTCCACCATCTTTTGTTTTCCTGAGGACTTAAGGTTTTTTTTCCTTTCTTTTAGATTGAGTTCTCTTCCCTTCAGTCATGTTTTCTAAATCTCTGCTTGTTTTCTCCTTATTTTCCCTAGCAGCCAACCATTGGCATCTTTCTCTGATGTCTGTTGCCTGGAATTGGAGCACTCCAGCTTATGGCTGGTCCCTCACCTTCCTCAAGCTGGAAGAGATTTTGGGAGCTGAGAAGAAAGGAATCACACAAGGATACCCTGGAAATGTGTTGGACAACTCCTGACACAGCTCAAGGGTAGAGTCTGCTTTCTGCCTTTCCAGTTCAGAAGGAAGAGGATGGTCCAAAATCCACATCTCAAAGAAAGCTGCTTGTTTCTGCAGTTAGAGAACTCCACTCCTGGCTGACCCACAAAACCTCAGTGGTGGATCCTTCCAGATACACAGTTTCTCATCCTTTGTTTTTTTAATTGTTCAAATTCACCAGGAAAAAAAAAACAACAAAACAACAACAGCTTGATCACAGGAACCCTGGCAGCATGAATTAAAGAAAGAGTGCTCAGAAAAGAAAAACCCTTGGAATCCCAGGCTTCCCCCCTTCCTGTCTTGCACGTGCTCCAGCAAACCACAGCACGGCCAGACAGGACATGCTCTTTTCCAGTTGCCAGGAGCAGATCCCAGTGTCTCACTTCAAACAGTGCATGAAGCCACAACTGCATTACTTAGGATCTGGCACAGAACTGGGCTGCCAGAGCTGCTCCTTCCACACAGCAACAGGGCAAGTCTTGTCCTTCTTGCTCCTCCATGAAGTTAGTGGCACACATGCCCTGCCAAATAGGAAGCCAGGCAAGCAGCTTCAGGGGAGAGAAACTTGCCTGGACTCATAGATTCTAGATCCTTTCATGACCTATCCACAATTTAATGGATTCAAACACAGGTTTCTAAGACTACTTTTCAAAAAAATCTGCATGAAGGGAGATTACAGCAGAAGAAATGACCAGCAGTGGTCCCAGCAGAATGGAATCCACCATAATCAAAGAATCAAATAATCAAAATCACCTCAAACCTGGTTCTGAAGAATGAAAACAATTTTTGCCTGTGCTGGTTTTGAGAGGAAAGAGACCTGGAGGTTAGAGAGAAGTGAATGAACAATAAAATGATCAGGAATATCATATTTCCCAATCCAAATAGGATCACAAAGCTGGGGCTGTATAATCAAACAGGGACAAACTGCAAATGGGAGAGCAAATTCAAGATTAGGGTTCCACAGTATCCTCTCCAAACAGCCCAAAAATGAGGAAGCAGCAGAAACAAAGAGAAAAAACTTAAAAGCCATTAATAAAAGCCTGTAATCTAAAATGATTTCCCATAACACTGCCAAAAAATATCAGTAAGTTACGGTTATTTGAATTAATAAAAGTGTATTAAATTGGAGTAAGAATGAACTTTTAAAGAGGAACTCTGGACATTCTTGATGTAAAGCAGGGTCCAGTTACCAATCAGCAGGAAAATATGTCCCAAACAAGTTGTCTTTTTAAAAAATTATTCACTGTGACAAACATCCAGTACCAAAATATACAGCACCACTTGAGATCAAGAGAGACCATGAACTATACAACTCACAAGTAAAAACTAAAACAGCAAGTTCTGTAAATTGCACTAGTCCAAACACAAAGAGATAAGGAGAAATGGGTTCAGGAACCTATAAGCAAGGTTATGAGTTTAAAAACCACAGGAAATAAAGGAAGCAGAAAAAGCTTAAAAAGGAGGCAAAATAAAAGTTGATACAAGGAGACTACACTGAAAGAAAGAAATGAAGTAGTTGCTAAGGATGGCAGAATTAAAAATAAATAAATAATAAAAATATAAATTAGTAAAATAATTTTAAAAGTAAGGAATTTGAGATCAAAGCTCAAGTAGGAGGATTTTTAAATTGCCAGCACACCCATCCTCTGTGAAGGTAAATGTTTCTTCAGAGTAGCACCCACCAGGAACAAACAGAATAAAAGAGGTGAACAAGAGCCAGAGAATATTTTATTAAGAGGCTGCAGAAGGAAATAACGTTTTGTAAAATCCAAGGTGCAACCTGAGATCAAAGAGGACAAAGGTGAAACAGTCAATTGGGGTATGTCAGGCTTCAGGCAGAAGAAAAACTCCTGTGAGGTATCAGAAGATGATGCAGTTCCCCAGCAGTGCCTGGAAGTGGGGTCAGCAGGTGAAGGGGGGTGACTTCCATGGGGTTGATGCAATTCCTGATGGGATGCAGCAGCTACAAGAGCAGGTCAGGATATAAAACCTGACAGCAAAAAGGACAGGCTGAGCGGAAATGAAGTGGGCAGGGAGGGGGGGGGGAGTGTCAAGTTTCAGAAGTAGGAAAACGTTTTTTGGGAACTCGGGTCGTCGGATTTTGCTGAGGAGGTGAGAAAGGTGAGTCACTGGGGGAGGTGAGGGAGGGTGCTTGTAAGAGGAGGGGGAGGACGGCGTTTTTAAAGGAATCACAGAATGTCCTGGGTTGGAAGGGACCTCTAAGGGTCACCTACTCCAACCCCCCTACAATAAGCAGGGACATCTCACACTGGAACGGACCAAAGAAGAGGCGGTGAAGGAGGAAAGGAGAGAGAACCGAGAGAAGCATCGCACAGGGGGGTGCTCAACGGCGAGCACACGGAAGGCCGGCGGGACCAGAGGGAGGCGGGGGACACAGCCCCCGAGCCCCCCCCGCCCCAAACAAGCCGTGACGCTCCCCAGGACTCCGCCGCCTCGCCCCTCAGCGCGGCCGGGACGGGAGCTGCCCGGGAACCCAACCGAACCTGGCTGAACTGAACCCAGCCGAGCCGCCCAGCCTGTCCCCCGCTGCCGGCCCCGCCTGTCCCGCACTCAAGCCCTGTCCCGCCTCGCCCTCCTCAGACCCTGTCGCGCACTCAGGTCCTGTCCCGCCTCGCCCCCTCAGGCCGGTCCCGCACTCAAGCCCTGTCCCGCCTCACCCCCTCAGGCCCTGTCCCCCCTCAGGCCGGTCCCGCACTCAGGCCCGTCCTGTCCCGCACTCAGGCCCTGTCCCGCCTCACCCCCCTCAGGCCGGTCCCGCACTCAGGCCCTGTCCCCCCTCAGGCCCGTCCCGCACTCAGACAGGTCCCCCCTCAGACCCTGTCCCGCACACAGGCCCTGTCCCACCTCACCCCCCTCAGGCCGGTCCCGCACACAGGCCCCTCAGGCCCTGTCCCGCACACAGGCCCTGTCCCCCCTCACCCCCCTCAGGCCCTGTCCCCCCTCAGGCCCTGTCCCCCCTCTCCCCCCTCAGGCCCTGTCCCCCCTCAGGCCCTGTCCCCCCTCAGGCCCCTCAGGCCGGTCCCCCCTCAGGCCGGTCCCCCCTCAGGCCCTGTCCCCCCTCAGGCCCTGTCCCCCCTCACCCCCCTCAGGCCCTGTCCCCCCTCAGGCCGGTCCCCCCTCAGGCCCTGTCCCCCCTCAGGCCGGTCCCCCCTCAGGCCCTGTCCCCCCTCAGGCCCTGTCCCCCCTCAGGCCCTCAGGCCGGTCCCGCACTCACCGCCGCACGCGCCCCCGCCCCGCCGGCCGCAGCCTCCCCCCTCTCCCCCCCCCCACAAGCCAAGGGGCGGGAGCGCCCTCCTGCCTTCTCATTGGCCAACGCTCCCCTCCCGCCCCGCCCCCTTCCCTCTCCGATTGGCCGGGCCGCCCGCCAATCCCCGCCCCCCCGCGGCGGATAACCCCGCCCCCCCGCCTTGTTGTCATTCCCCGGGCCGCACGCGCCGGAGGGGCGTCGCCTCGCGGCGCTCTGGCTGCCGCCCCCTCCCCTCGCCGTGCCCGCGGTGCACTGTGGGACCGTGGCGGCGCGGCCCGGCAGCGCCCCCTCCCTCCCTCCGCCGCCCCCCCCCCCCCCCCCCCAGCTCCTTCTCCATCCCCAGGTCCAAGATGGCGGCGGCGGCGGCTCCTCCGGCTCCATCTCCGCCTCCCCCTCCTCCGGCAGGGCCCTGCTGCCCGGGCTCCTGGCCTAACTTCGCCGTCGTCTGCTCCTTCCTCGAGCGTTACGGGGCCTTGCTGGACCTGCCCGAGCTGCCCTTCCCCGAGCTGGAGCGCGTCCTGCAGCCGCCGCAGGAGCCCGGAGACCAGGGTGAGCGGCCCAGATCACCTCCCACACCCTTATATCCTCCCCCCCCCGCGTCCTCCTGCAGGCTGAGGGGGGCAGCGGTGCGGGGGACGGACTGGGGGGGGGGCAGGGGGGGGAACCGGGGCTATTCCTCCTCCCGGCCCCGGGGGTGGAGCGCGCTGAGGGAGAGGAGGGGCCTGGGATTCCCGGAGCGACGCTCCAGGGGGGCTGGGGGGGGGGGCGGCCCCGTCCCCCCTCAGCCACACAACCCGCTGTTCTCTTGTAGGGGGGGAAGCGGCTGCGTGTGTGAGGGGAGCTGCCTCCCCCGCACAGGGGAGCTCAGGAAGGAAGGTGGGGGGCACCAGCACCCCCCCCTTTCTCGGTACCGGCTGTGATTCCCCCTCCCGCCTTCTTTCTCTGGGTTTAGCTCCCGACCTCTGTGCCAGTGGGACTTCTGCAGAAAGGAGGATAAGCTGAAATAACTATTTTTGTTCAGGCTGGCGCTGGCAGCGGGGCTTTTCCATCTCCTCCCCTCCCCCCACCCCCCGACTTGGGGCTCCTGCCGCCCCCCCCCCCCCCCATGTTTTTTTACTTCAACGAGAAAGCCATACCCACACAAGGCAACGTCCTGATCCTCTTTCACCCCCTTCCCCTTTCCGTTCTGTATGTGGGGTGAGGAATGGAGGCAGGGGGGGGGTGCACAGAGAAGCGCTGAGTTTCTCCCCCCCCCCCCAAGGCTGCAGTTGCAGGCCATCTCCTCCCCACAAACAGACAGCCATTGTGTGCCATCTCCATCCCTCTCTTCTCCTCCCCCTCGTCCCCACTTGTAGCTGGGGGGGTCTGGGAGGGGGGAGGGAGATAAAAAGCTCTCAGCTTGCTCTTTCCCTCCGCCACCTGAGCTGTGCGAGGTGGAGGGGAGGGTTGTGCACTCCACTGTTCCCTTTCAAGCTGCTCCTCCTCTCTCCTCTTTTCTCCAGTAGCAGATTTTCTTGCCAGACTCTCTTAATTCCTTCTCCGTGTGATGGATGTGGGAGGGTCCGGGCCAAGAGAGCAGCCTGGGGAGGAGGGTTGTGTGGAGGCGGCGGTAGGAATATAAGAGGGGAAGGTGCTTGTTGCTTTTGGTCTCTTGTCTCTATTATTGGTTTGGTTGGTGCCTCTGCACTCTTGCCACATCGGGAGACTGTGCAGCTCAGGGCGCATGCTCGGCAAGGCCCCATAGAAACTTCCTGCTGCTGGAGAAGCCCAAGCTCAGGGCTGCTTTTTGGTCCAACGGCCCCGGCTTTTCCCCCGAAATGGACTCGTTCTCACCCCCCTCCCAACCAAACCCACCCTGTGTGGGGCAGCGTGTGGTTAAAATCGGCCTGTAGGTGCTTAGCCTCCTGGAAAGGAAGCTGCTTTTTGGCAAAGTGCAGGAGTCCTGTCGGTGAGTTCACAGCTGAAATGCCAGGAGATAAGATCAATGTACTGTCTCCTCGTCTTATCTGGTGCCTAATCAACATAAAGAATACAGGTGAGATCCACTAATTTCTGAAAACACGGTTAACTTCCTGAAATAGAATTAAAAAACTTATTCATAAAAAAACCACCAACACACTTAAAAGTTTGAATTTTTAATGGAAATCTTCCTTCTGAAGTGATGTCTGTAAAGGAAACCTGTGCTTTTACTGTGTGACACAATGTAAGTGGTGTGTAAGAGTAATGCTTTTGTGTGCACTGCAGAATAAATTAAAATTAAAGGGTGAAATAGTGTCTTGTGTTTTAAATATATTACACAAAAAAAAATCCTGTCAGTTTCTTGCATGATGGGACATCAGTCAATAGGGCAATGATTACTGCATAACCCTATTCTAAAAAGCTTCTAAATTATTTGTCTTAAAGTGTCTGCATTATGTGTTGATTTTATAGTTGCCAGATTTTTAAGCTTTTCTCTGTATTGCCCTTCCTGTTTGGCAGGGGACAGGTTATCCTCACTGCTTTAGAGCAGTGCCCCCAAGTTCTGAAAACATAATCTCTAAATTACTTGGGGTTTTTCTGCTTGTGTAGAGGTGGTGTTTGCCTGCATCTTCTCCTCTCTGAAAATGTGGAGGTGTGAAAACCCAACCTGGGTGGTTCTTGATGCTTTGGGTGGTAACTTGTGTGTGAGGGAGTTTCTTTTCCTTTGGTACAACCAACTCCTTGGGATTGGTGTGTGGTGCCAGTAGCTGTTCCCTGGTATATTTTATGCTTTTGGAATAATGGTTGCAGTGACTAGGTTGTTCTGTGGGATTTTTTTTTCAGGTAGTCTCCAAAGTTTGTTTTTAAGGGTACAAGTCATAAAGTTGCTAAATAATGATTAAAAATTGAACTAGTCCTTTTAAAATTTTTTTTTAAACATCTGTTATTTACCAACTCCGTGTAGTTTTCCTTGGATTGCAGAAGGGATTTTGATTTCAGTTATATGCATTCAGTTTTACTTTTGATACTGTGTTGCTTGACAGTAACACAACAAAATCTGGGCAAATAGCTAGGAAACCTCAAATTGGTGTTGTTTTCTTTTTTTCTGAACCTCTTAGAATCTGGACCAAGTTTTAAATCTCAGCTGCCAGGTGATGATTATTTAAGACTCCCTCCATATTCATTTTGCAATCAAGGAAGGGAATCGATAGTTTGGGGGTTTTGTTGATTACCTTCAACACTGGCTTGATGCTCAGCAGTTTCAAAAGTGATTTTGGTGGATTTTTGCAGTTGTTGTTTTCTTGTTTTTTTTTAAACATGGTCTGTGTTTCCTTGTCTGGAGAGTTACTGTTGGAAGATACTAGTAGAAGTTCTCTTCTTCACATCAGGAGCCTCAAGGAGAATGAGGAGCTCAAGTTTGGATGTTGCTCAGTAGTTGTAGAAGAGTAATATTTTCTTTCCTGATAATTATTAGAGCAAAGAGCTTTTTCATTATTAAGGAAATAAGGTATGACCTTTCCTTGCAGGAAGGGATGCTTTGTGGATACTGAGCAGATGTTGACAGCTGGGAAGTTATGAAATATATGTTAATGGGTTTTTGGATTTTGTTAATATTCAGACAGCACTTGAATTTGTCATAATACCTCTCCTACCCATTAACTTCAAGACAAATAGTAATGCCAGCAGTGTGTGAGGGTGAAGTTTTCCTGAGTAGTTTGACTCGTTCAGGTACCAAATGAACCTGTATTAATAGTGGATTAGATGTTTTAATAGTGTGTACACAGGTGTGGTCTTGTCTTAAAATGCTCAAATTTTAAAATAATTAAAGAAAAATAAAGTGTTGTTTGGGATGGGTAATGTAAGTCATGCTTGGATAGGAAGATAAAGTGGTGTTGATTTGGAATGGTGGGATGAGCTGTGGAAATAGTCTTGCTTCTTAGGAAAGCTGTACAAAAACACAGCTTAACTTGTCCAGCTGGTGGTTCATTTGTAAGTTGCAACTATTCAAACAAAATAATGAGACCACTGGTTATCTGTTGAAGATGTTATTTTATGAACAATAATTTTCTTGTATTTATCCTTGCTTTGTCTAAAATGCCATGACTTTTGTCGCAATGATGACAATCTTCCACTTCTTTGGAAGGAATCAAGTTGTGTGTCAAGATAGTGAGAGTGTTAACTCACCAAATTTGCTAGCTGCTGTGTCTAAAAGTAAATCGTTTCTTGTAGGATTTATTAAAAAGCAACCCAATGTATGATTTAAACTGGAACTTCTGATGGCTGGGAGGTGTCATTAACCTGCTCCTTTAGATGCAAAGCTAAGGTAATGAAACAGATCACCCTGCAGTGTGCTGCAGTTCCAGATCTCTTGCCTTCCAAAGGCAACACTGTGCTAACTGGAACGAATCATCACAGGAGAGCAGTACTTGTTCTCCTTGTTCTAACAAATGTATGCTATATTTTTAACTAAGAGTTTTACTCGAAACAGAAGAGCATTTGCAAATTTAAATAGCAAATGTATGTTATAGAGGAGAGCAAGAGCTCTATCTGTAGTTAGGGTTGTGTTTAGGGAACCAAGATATCAAATCACCATCTCCTTTGTGTTGGTAAATAGCTTGAGAATCAGTATAAATGTTAATTAAGCACTTGGTCTCCTGTGAATGAAAATATTAGGAGAACGTTAGCTCGCACAACAGAGGTGTGATTTTACACATGACTACACCAAGCACTTGCTGGTTTGCCAGGTTCCCCAGGGTGTGAATGGGAGAACCTCTCCCAGAGGTCAACTGCAGCTTCCGAAGTGTGTCAGGCTGAGGTAGCTCATCAGTTTTGCCAGGCTTTTCTGAGCAGTGTGGGCTTTGATTTGCTCTCAATGGAAATGGTAACAAGTATGAATGCTTTGCATGTTCTTTTAGCAAAATAGTCAACTTGCATCCACATCTTGCTGGTAATGGTCATGCTAAAGGTGATCTTTGTGTTTTGCTTTCCAATTTGAGGCACTTTTGTATCCTCGCTGCAGCTCAGACATCTCCATCTCCTTTGGCTCTTGACAATCACCCTGACAGATTGACCCAGCCTAGAAGTTTGTCACTTAATTACAACATGAATGTGTTGCCATTGTTTGGAGCTTGATAATAAAAACATTGTTTGCGTGTTGTCTCTGGTTTAAATGGTGTGAAGAAAGACAGGATGAGATGCAGATGCCTGGGAACAGGCCCGTTTTTGTAAATCCTCTCTCCCTTTTTAAGTGAGAATTGAGGGCTTGTAGCTGGTGGGAAACCTGTGCAAGCTATTTATAGTTTATGCCGTTTTTATCAGTAGAGAATATTTGATGCTATGCTGTAGAACTGAAGAAAACCCATATAGTCTTTGGAGCTACTGTGCTTCAAGGCAGTAAGTGTCTTCTATAAGTTGCTCATTTTTTCCTAAGTCTAGACACCTGACAGCTCTTCTGTTCAAAAGGAATTTAGGTGCTGAGGTCAGTCATTAGTTTCTGTGGGTTGTGTCAGGTTTTTTCATTGTTGTTCCATTACCTCTGGAAGGCTTTACAGCACTAAGCTGAAGGGTTCTTAGCATTCTCTGAAGAAATTAACAATTAAAGTTGACTTAAACTGCTCTTGAGTATCTGTATGGAAGAAATACATCTGAAGCTTTGTAGCTGTTTAGTACAGCAAGCAAAAGCCAAACATACCTAATGACAAGGAGTTTGACAGATTCTCAGTCTCAAGATTAGGTATGTTCCTAATGAGGAGGGTAGTGAAGCAGGATGTTGTGTTAACATGATTGATTTTCCTTGTATTTAATGTTGGATATTAAGCATGTTTGTGTACTATTGATTAGAAGTGATGGGATTTGATTTGGCTTTCAGGTGAAGTTGTGATATGTTGCAGTAACATGTAATATCCACAGTAGATTGGTTAGTATTAAAAGTAGGTAATAAAAGTGATATGGGAGTACTGTCTAACACTATTTCACTTAAAATTTAATAATTGGTACTGTTCTTGAGATTTATGAACTGGTTTCAATGCAGAAAGATTAATTCATGTGGTGTCCTCTCATGTAAACAAAGAAGTTCTGACATCTGATGCTGGTTGAGTCTGTGAAGCTGGATGGGTGGAGTGTATTCACACACTATATATTGCTGAATCTTTTTCATCAAACATACCAAGTGTGTGGATATATTGACATCACAAGCTTGCTTCTCCTGTAAAACTGTATCAGCTGGGCAGAGGTAACACTTCTTATCTGCTCTTTGAGTCTTGAGTGTTCCTATTTTATCACACCCTTTCCTATACACGAATAAGAAATTTAACTGCTGTTCTGAATCAGCCCTGTAGTTATCACCTGAATGCAGGCTGAACTCGCTTGTGTAGTTGTGGAATAGCAGTAGATCATTGCTTTCCTGCTGCACTTCAGGACTGAACCAAATTTTGAAATGTTTTTGTCAAAGCCATTAATCCACCTGTTAGTAAAATGCCAGTACTTTTGGCTTAGCAATAAGCTATTGGGTGGTAAAAGTGTAGCTGGTAGACATTTGAATGTGGTGTGTTGCTTCTGGGCTTGTTTCTCTTTTGAGTATGATGAGGTTCTACACTTCTAGTTTATTTAAATTCATAAAACTCCATGTTTCTAGCCATGAAATTGACTGGCTTTTTGAAGGCAGACTTCAGCTTGGAGCAGAAATTCTCAGACAGCATCACAAGGTGAAATTCTGAGAAACTCAGTAGCAAGGGTAATCATTTCTGTACCAACTTCATTGTAAATAAGTCTCTGGTGTAGAGTAAACTTCTTGCCTACATTTCAGTCACTTCAGATTCATGTGACTGTAAGATCACCATTCCTTATCCACAGGTGCTTTTCAGTTACTCATTTCAGAAGTGGATTAAAATTACCTTGGAATTACCTCATAATAGAGTATGGCTGCATATCTATTTACCTGTTCCTATTTTGTTAATGTTTCTATGGGGAGACTTTATATCTTCACATGTGTTCATCTGCTGGTGTGTCAGCTCACCTGAGGGCCCTCTTGTATTTGGACTGGCAGTGTCAGATTTAACTAGGCTCCATCTTATGGTCCTTCATGGGAGACAGGAAAACACTGTACCTCTGGGGAGACAAGCAGTTCAGTTTCTTACTAGTAGCACTGGCTGTCTGAAAGAGATGACAGAATGCTATGTAGGATGGAAAAAAGGAACTCAGGATGCTGCTCTCCAGGCACAGATGAGCTGTGGCAGGACATCTGAGACCTCCTTCCAAAGCTCACCACTCCATGGGGTTATGCAGGTTCTGTTGGACCATGTGCCTCCACTGGGGAAGGGCAGAAGGCTTTTGGTAGGTAGCTTTGTGGAATTCTACCACATTTTGGATGGTACAGAACCACTGGAAAAACTTCTGGCGTTACTTCCAAGTCACAGTCTTAAGGCTTCTATCAGGATAAGTGTGTAATATAAGGGAATGATGGTGGAAACGTTTGTGGCCAGTGCAAGATGGTGTTTACTGAAAGAAGCTGTGTTGTGGGGTATCAGAGAACTGCATAAACATCAAAGTGAGTTGTGTGACACCATCCTTACATGTGAGCTGGAAGTTACATTTTGTCCAGCAATCCATTGTCATTGGCCCCAAGCCAACTTCAGAGGCCTGCAGAAATTTATTTAAGAGTTTCTCAGAATACTCTCCCTGCATCCATGTTTGTAGCTCAGGGGCTTCCTGGGTTTTCTACACTCACTGTGAGTGCAGCTTTTTTTCTTATTTGGGATTACTTCAAGCTATTATTGTATAGTGCAGGAACAGCCTTTGTGCAATTCGTAGTACTCCCTGCATGGTACACACACTTCTGAGCCCATCCCAAAGCTGACATTTAGAGTAGCTTGTTTATGGCCTGTACTAAACTGAGAAGCTCATGGGAACTTTTGGAAAACTCATAGTATTGTTGAGATCTAGATTAAAACAGAATAAATATTTGTGGTGTGTCTGTGCTCTTCAGTAGCTGATAGACTGCATCCCTCAGGCAGAAATGCTGTAGATTTGGGGGGAGAAAAAGAAGCTCCTTAGTCACTTGGTAGTATTATCCTGCTGGAGGCAGAAGACAATGACAGAAAGGCTTCCTTTTTGTGGTGTGAAGGAGAGGACAGAGGTTACTGAAGTACTGAACTGGCAAGAAGGGGCAGACAAGGGGAAGATCATAAATATTCTCCTGAAGAGTATTGTGGCTGTGTGCTCTCTGCTGCCTCAAAGCCAGCTGCCTTGCAGTTCTTTGAAAGTATGCTATCCAACACCAAAATATCTCTCTGGGCCATGCAACACTTAGTAGAGCTGCCTTCCTCCTGGTTTATGGCAGTTGGTGGAGATACTCAAGACTTCTTGTATGTCTGCCATGTCCTCTGGTGTCCTTACAGAACAACCTTGGCTCTGCTCCTCTGGGAGGATACGCAGGTGTATGGGTGGTGAGAAAGCTGATGTTGTGTTCTAGGTGTATCTCCTGCTGCAGATGGTCTGCACTGGGACTGCAGAGACCACCCATCCTATGGTAGGGAATGTGGCCAGGCTGCCTGCCCAGGCTGCAACCGTGTGGAGCATCCTCTTGTGCTGCCATTCCTCTTCATCATTCCCTACTTGGGCACCAGTGTTAGGGCAGAATAGTGCATTGGTGTCCTTAGCTGTGGAGTTAGGGAAATAATCTGGTTGGTTCCAAATATTAAAATCATTGAGAAACAGTGAAACTCATACAAAGGTATGTATATTTATTTTCTCTAGCCTTGCAGTAAAACCATTGTTTGTTCCAGTTGAGGAGTAGCAAGGTCTCTGTGTACATAAGATTAAGATGGTCTTTCCACCCTATTTCATTCCCCTTTCTCCTCGCTTCTCCCCAAATCAGTGAACTCTCCTTTGCTTCAGTTGTTCTACAAAGCTCAACAAACACTGCAGCATTAGCAAGTATTTTTTTAGTAGCCTCTAGCATTTGTCAGTCTCTCATATATGGAGTTTGCTATCAGCCTGATACAGTTATTTCTCTTCCCCAAGAGCCAAACAAAGCTCTTAAAGCTCAAGCAGCAGAGAATTTCTCAGAACTACAGTGGAAATTGTGACCTTGTTAATGTCTGTAATGGTCTGGGGAAAACCATTTCTCAAACTGAGGGAAGGTCTGTTTTTTCAAAGATTCCTGTGTTTCAGCAGCTGTGCTTTAGTATTCAGTTCCTTTCCATTATAATCATTTAGATCTTGTAGTACCTTGGAGAAAAGTGCTTCTTACCCTCAAACTTGCAGCCTTGATTGATACTTGAAGAATAGGTAACAAACAAGTCAGATCTCACCAGTCGCAGCCTTGCAAATCCCCTTTTCCAAGAAAGTGGAGGTTGTCAGAGTGAAGCTTTGCAGCTTTTTTGGTTGCCTTAGGCTATGCCATTTTTCTACCCTAATGGTCAGTAGTGGTTGGCAAAGTCCTGAATCAGTAGTATGCTGAATGAAGTTGGTTGTTTTAAGTTTTTCTGTGAGTAATCACTTGATTTCCTTCTTCACTCACTGTCCCTCTGGTCCTGCCCTGGCTGTTCTCCAGCTCATCTGCAGCTATCTAGTAGCACAAGTGCCAAGGCACGTTCATTGCCTTTTAGTATTAATGACTACCAGGGTTATAATGGTTTCCTCCTGAGAACAAACTGAGATGCTTCACAAAAGCCATATTAATTAGTGCATGATAGAAGGGTGGAAATTGCAGATTGATCCCAGAGCCTGTGCTGTGGTCTTCTTGTAGTTTCCAGCAATGTGTTGCAAGAAAGCATCCAAAGTGGAGAGCTGCATGACAGGATGCAACAACAATAAAACCCACCCCCAAAAAGCCCAGTATTGCTTGGAGGTGGTAGTTGAAAGGGAACTAGCTTAAGCTGGCCTGAAGTGGCCATGTGAATGCCCTGCTTTGCAAAAGGTACGTCCAGTAAGTGGCAAAACTATCCCTTGAAATATATATTTAAGCTTAGATGAATTCTATAGCAGACAGTACTAGGTGAACTCCCAAATAACATGTTAGCAATTTGTATGAAAGTTAAAGTTTAGCAGTAGGTAAGAAAAATTGATACGATAACAAGGGAGCTTTTGGGAGGCTTGACCTTAGTAGGAAGGGCGACCAGAAGGACTAATCATAAATTAAGGAATAAAAACACTGAGTCCTAGAGAGGACTGGGTGCTAGGAGTAGCATGGTGAAGATACCTGTAAGGGCTAGATGCCCAAGTTTATATGCCATGTAGAGGTTGTTTGAAAGGTGGGAATCTAACCCTAGTGAAGTCCAGGAGGAGACTCTACTCATAGCTGGCAGTAGAAAGAAGGAAGCTAGAAATTCCAACGTGGATTTGGGGAGCATGTGGACAGAGAAGAGTTTTGTGGAAGAAGAAAAAAACTTTAGTAAATATGGGTGTCTAAAATCATTAGCTACAGTGCAATAAGTGAAATAAGTACATCGCTGAGAACTTAAATAACTTCTTTGCATAAGGTGTCATTTTTGGGCTAATTTATCTTTATTCTTGTTATGCTTCCTCTCTGGCAATAAAGATGAAATATGATAAAATTGGTGTGTTAGGAAATAATTTACTGGAACACACTAATAATGTGAAAGCAAGTTGAGCCTTGAGACCTAGGTACTTATTTGGCTTTCTGAAAGAGTTTAGAAATATAGTTGGCAAAAATACACAAACTTGGAGCACAGGAGAGGAAAAGAGAGTGACTGATGCATTTTAAAGAGTATTAACAAAGATTTAGGGAATCAAAAGCAAAGAGCTTTTACATCTGGTTCTGATAAACTTTATGAAATTGTAATTTCATAGTTCTGATAGTTGTATTACTCTCCAAAGGAAAAGATTCTGCTGTTTTCTTTGGAAAGCATGGGCAGTTCTTTTGAAGGGTGGATATATGGATCATCCCTGGCAGATACTACATATAGATGCACAGCCTTTGAAGGAGGTCACTGATTAAAGTGGTTGGCTTGTGTTCCTCAGCAATCTTACCTGATAGGACTAGAATAGACACTCTCAGGCCCAGCCCTTTCTTTGACACTATTCTTTGTGGCAGGAGGAATCAGGTGAGCCACAGAGTATGTTTTAACCACTGCAGTCTACAGCCCAACATGGGAATGCAGACTGATGTTGCCAGGGGTCTGTGTTCATGCCATTTTAAGTTAGGACTAGCTGAGGAGTGGATTTGCTTTATGTCCATCCCCAATAACCCTCCTTGGCAGAAGGTTAGAGGAACGTCAAGGGGTGCATCACTTAACCATTCCAGTTAAGTCAACCACTGACTGAGGGAAAGCATCATCATAAACCTTGAACTGATTAACTAGCAGGAAGTTGGTTAGGAAAAGCTTTTTGTTTGGTTTTTGGTCACTGTGGTATAAGTACAGTAGAATTCCTTAATTTTTCTTTATGGCATGGGCAATTAATCTGATTTGCCAAGAAAACAGGAAGGAGATGGGTGGTTTAAAAAAAGAAAATCCAAGTGGAAGATGGCAAGTCTGAACCAAGGGAAAACACTGCTGTGGGTAGAGTATTCTTGTGAGTGGGCAATGGAACTGCAGATGAAACAGTAATAAGTATCTGTTAAAAGGGAAACTGTTAATGAGTAATACAGAGTCACAGAATTCACAGAATCATCCTGGTTGGAAAGGACCTTGAAGATCATCAAGTCCAACCATAAATCCTATATATCCCAGAATATTTAAAATCAGCTGTTAGTTCAGCACAACATTCAAGGTAGTATTGTGATTGGTCAGAGGAAAACATCAATATTAACATGGAGCTAGTGTTCAAAAATTAACAAAATACCAGATAGCATGAAGGATGGGCTGAGAATCATATGTAAAACTTGGAGGGTATTTTATTTTGGGTATGTGTGTGTACATCCCATCCAGCCAATTGTTTGCCTTCATCTTGATTTTAGTGGTCAGTTGTGACAACTCCATCTTGAAAGATAACGCAGCCAGATGAGTAGACTAAGGAAGACTGTGGAAGTTTCTGCAAAAAAAAATTGTTAAAAAGGGTACTAGTAACTTCAGAGGAGGTATTTTAAAGTATATGAGGCAAAGGTCCTAGAGATTTGTAATCCTTTCATGTTGTAAAACCAGAAAAATGGGGTATTGAATGAAATTTAAAAGTAATGCAGGTTTAAATGCCTTTTGCATGTTTTGTAATTACAATTGATTGCTGCAAATTATTACTGAGGCCAGAGCTCAAAAAGATTTAGATGCTAATGAATATTGAGTTCTACTGAAAATACTTAAAAATAAAGTGAAGACCATGAAGTGTCTAAGTGAAGCCACTCTCTGACTAGGAAGAGGATTTAAAGACAACCTGGGGGCAGGTAATTTCTTACATGTGCTGTGGGGTTTCATCACCCATGTTCTGAAGCAGCAGATGGTGGTCACTGTCAAACCTAGTTGGCTCATGATTTTTATTTTTTTTTTTTTCTTCCATGAGCTGCCAAGGTTTGTTTTCCTTTCTACCTGTTTTGTGCTGTGCAGGAAGGGAAGGATCTTCTGCTGTCACAAGTTTTCTGGTTTTCAGCTACTGTTGAGTTTTTGGGAAGCTGGTTTGGTGGGAAGACTCAGGTGTGCATTGTGTTGTGGCACTTCCCTTCTGCCAGGCAAGTCTCCAGCTGCTTCCCTGGGAGCATCTAGAGTTGGTTGGAGCATTTGTATCTCAAGCAGGAGATAGAGAGTAGATAATGTTGACCCCAGAGCTATCAGTCTTGGCTACCTCTGTGAAACTGCAACAGCACCAAAGTTACAACTGTTTCTTGCAATTAAAAGAATTATGTTAACAAGGGTAGATCTTTTGATAGCGTTAGCAAGTCAAAACATGAGTTTGCTCATGGAAGTTTGTTCTTAGGAGTTGAGTGTTTCAAGGAATGAAATGTCTCTGAATCCTCACTTTGTATGAGATTCTAATACCAGCTTGCATAAGGACATAAGTGGTTTGCTTTGTCTTTAAGTCTTTATTTTGGAGAATATTTTGGAGAAGATAAGGCTTTGATGAGACCTTAGAGCACCTTCCAGTGCCTGAAGGGGCTGAAGCAGGAAAGCTGGGGAGGGGCTTTTCACCAGAGAGGGCAGTGATGGGACAAGGAGTAATGGTTTTAAACGGAAAGAAGGGAGATTTAGGTCAGACATCAGGAAGAAGTTATTCACCATGAGGGTAGGAAGGCACTGGAACAGGTTGCCCAGGGAGGTTGTGGCTGCCCCTCCGTGGAGGTGTTCAAGGGCAGGTTGGATGAGGCTTGTGCAGCCTGGTCTGGTGGGAGGTTGGAACCTGATGGTCTTCAAGGTCCCTTCCAACCTTCACCATTTTATGATTCTATGATTTTAGACCTGAGGTTAAGAAGGTTGGTCAGAAACCACACCGTGTTTTTGTGCTGCTTTGTCATGCAATTGTCTGGCACAGTTTTTCTTCTTAAATTTCCATTCTCACTTGTTCTCTGGGTTTCTTTGAAAATAATGGAGAAAAAGTTGCTCCTAGCTGTGAAACCATTTAAAACAAGCCTCAAATTCTGTGCTAATTGGATTAAACTTGTAAAATACTTGGTTTGTGATCATGAATTCATCTGCAGAGTGACTTTCATCCAGCAGTGTGACTGTTGCCTTTCACAGAAATCTTGGTCAGCTGCTAAAAGTGTTGCTCTCTTGTATCTGTTCTACCCAAGTCTCTCAAATATGTTGTCTGTCTGTATATCTGGAATTTTTTAAAAATAGCTGAAATTTTCACTTGCACTGCTGATAAATTAATGAACTGAAATGACCTTAGAGCACAATAAACATGCAGTTACTTATTTCCAGTTGATGGGGAAGTGTGTTCTGCATTGCAGAATGATTCATGTTGGCTTCACCTTCTGAGTTTGCTTATGCTGATCCTTAAAGAAAACTTGTGCTCACATCATGCTGCTGTTTGTAAAACACCAAATGCTTGCTGAGTAGCACTCAGTTTTTCTACACCAGTCAGTCACTGCTGAATGTTTTGCAAAATGTAAAACATACAACTGTGTAGCATGGTAACAGTCTTGTATTTCTGTTGAGTCCAGTAAACTGAAATTATTTTATTGGGAGACCTGAGTTTGCAAGACAAAAGTTTTCAAGAAAAGTTGTGTGCAAGATTTGGCAGTGACAGAGAAACTGCCAAGGAACATTCACCTGTTGATATAATTCAGTAAAGTTTTGTAAATGAAAGATGCAATGGTGAATCCCAGAGGGAAAGTGAAACTTATTTGATGTGCAGATGGAATCACCAGTGACTAGAGAAAAAATATGCTGTTTTTCAAGTTCAACCTGAAAAAGGGCAGAAATAAATTTGTAGTGGATCTCATTTGATGTATGAAAAAAGGACAACTATTTGTGCTTGTGCTGTGTTTTGTGGTGTTGTTGTTTTGGTTTTTTTTGTCACTGAAAACTGAGGAGTGAAAACCTCTAACCTTGAAAATGAAACTTGTTTAGAAAAATGATTTTTATTCATCCTGCTCTGATTTGCTCTAGGCACATGGTGTGATTTTAGGGGTGCCCTACACAGGAGCAGGAGTTGGACTCCATTATCCTGATGCGTCCTTTCCAACTCAGCAGGTTCTGTGATTCTATGATTTTTTTTTTTTAATACTGCCTTTTTATTCAAGTGAGAGATATGGCAAAAAGTGATTTTATAGTATAATCAACATCTTTCTGCTGTTAATGCTGAAGAAAACTCTGCCAGTACCTGAGAAATTTAGCGGAGTTGACACCAGAATGGTGTTTCTAGTAACTAAACAAAATAAGGAATCAAAAGGCATTTAGATTTTTCCTTGTTTTCATATGTTTTTCAAAAGGAGCTTGCATTCAACTTATCCTCCAACAGAACACATCGAAAGTAGCTTGTTAATTTGTTACATGAGTGAAGCTAAATGAATCATAGAATCACAGAATGGTTTGAGTTGGAAGGAACCTGAAAGATCATCTAGTTCCAACCCCCTTGCTTAGGCAGGGACATCTCCCACTAGACCAAGTTGCTCATGACCCCACCCAAACTATGTATGCATGTTCATATGTTTAATCTTGATTTTTCACTTGCTTCACTACACTGGGGATATTTTAATTTGGTTTAATATAATAGGATATATGCTCTTTCTTTTGAGATTAACTGCTGCCATGCTTAGATAATTGATTTGTCTGCCAGAAGTGTCTGTGCATGGATAAACCTTATGAATAGAGGTCTGCAGTGATAATTCAGTACCTTAAGGAGAGCATAAAAGTTTAAGTAAAAGGTTTAAGAACAAGAGGTACTCCCAGTAACTGGTAACACTCCTGTATCTCCAAGACCTTACATACATTGATTTTCACTGGAAAAACTTGTCAGACACTCTACCACAGAATTAACCTAACTCAATGTGTTTAGCAGAGCTCAGATGTTTGCTTTAGGATGAACTGGCTCTACCTAAAAGTCTCTTGTGGACTATAAATGGATTATATGAAACTAGCTCAGGTATAAATGTCTGCATTTGCTTAGGTGGATCCTACTGCTGTGCTGCTGCCCTAGCCAAGATCTTAATGGCAAGGTACCTACCAAATTTTGGTTGCTGAGAGTAAGGACTAAAACTCAGGCTCCTTTTTGACAGGAATTAGGCTCATCCTTCCTTTTCTTCTCATTTCTTTGCACTCTTGAGTCCTGCATTTCTTCTCTAGCTGCTTGCCATGTGGCTGGGCCACCCTCGTAAGAGTGAGTGTTGTAATTTTTAACCTTCTGAGAGCGAACAGAGGCATTGAGTTTAATTTTGATTTTTTGAAAGCTTTGTAACTGCTTAGTTTTAGCTCAGAAGGCAGGCATTGCCATCTCAACAGGTTTCGCTTTATCTCTTCTTGGTAAGTATGAACTTCTATTGCTGTAACAGCCAGCAGATGCCTCAGTCCAGACTGAGATCTGGGTGTAAATCTTTGTTTTCATAGAATCACAGACTGGTTTGGGTTGGAAGGGACCTTAAAAGTCACATAGTTGTACCCTCCCTGCCATGGGAAGGGACACCTCCCACTAGACCAGGTGGAAGTTTTGCTTCTGATCCCTCTGGAGAGGAGCTGTGCTTCTGGATTTGTGCCTCTTCAGCATTTCCTGTGGTAGAGTTGAAGAATCCCATCTGATCAACCTGCCTTTTTTTTTTTTTTTTTTACTAGGGCTCCTAACCCCATGCTTTGTGTAAGACACCTTGGTGCCTAACACAGGCAAAACAGGGCACCTTACATCTCTATAGTGTGGGCAAGTGCATTCTGCATCCCACTGCACAGCCTGGCTCCCAGTGCCCATCTGGGCATGCTGAAGCCATCCACTGAAGCTCTTCCCTACTTGGGTGGTCTTCCAGTGGAAAAAAACAAGCTCCTAAAATCTCTCTGAAGTGCCCTTATCCCAGTGTATCATAAAGCTGTCAGGGTGCATACTTGCACTGAGGATCAGTGGAGCACTCCCAGAGTCCACTACTGAAATGTAATCTTCATGATTACTTTTCACTTTTGTCCTACCTACTCTTTAATTGGGAATTATAATGCCACAGTTCAGTGCTGAGGAGGGAAATGAGGAGAATTTTCTACTCGTAGTGTTGGAAGTCTTGGTTACGTTGAAGATTGAGATGCCTCAGCAGGTAGAATCCCAGAGTCATTTTAGAAGATCTTATTTCCAGATTTTTACTAGCCGGAATGAAATATGTGGTGATGCAGTGAGTGCAGAAAAGGGCCACAAAGATGATCCAGAGTCTGGAGCACCTGTGATGTGGACACAGGCTGAGAGAGTTGGGGTGTTCAGCCTGGGGAAGGGAAGGCTCTGAGGAGACCTTAGAGCACCTTCCAGTGCCTGAAGGGGCTACAGGAAAGGTGAGGAAAGACTTTTTACAAGGGCATGGAGTGACAGGACAAGGGGGAACAGCTTCAAACTGGCAGAGGGAAGATCTAGATGAGATAAGAGGAAGAAATCCTTTTCTGTGAGAGTGATGAGACGCTGGCCCAGGTTGCCCAGAGAAGCTGTGGCTGCCCTATCCCTGGAAGCGTGCAAGGCCATGTTGGATGGGGCTTGGAGCAACCTGATCTGGTGGGAGGTGTCCCTGCCCATGCAGGGGGGTTGGAACTGCGTGATCTTTAAGGTCCCTTCCAACACAAACCAGTTTGCTTCCACAGGCTGTGGTCGCAGCAGTTTGAGGGAGTCAAGTCCTTGCCTGTGCATGAATTGAAGGGTCAGCAAGTCAAGTGCTCTCCATTTTAGATGGTTGAAATGCACGGTGTGGTCACTGCAAGGGATTTAATGGTGAACAAGTACAATCTGTTACAATTTCAAATGTTTTCAGTACCTGTTTGTCAGTGCAGTCTGCTTGTTTCCATATTGCTGCCACAGCCTGATATTTCTCCCTCCATGTTCACGTGTTCAGAGTTTGTGGACTGGAGCCCATTTTTTATTCAGTACCTGTTTTGAGGCAGTCAACTGGGCTTTTATTTGCTATCTTTCCTTTTCTAGGCTGTTTCCAGTTTCTGAAACAGATTACGTGCTACTTTTTTCCTGCATTGTTTTCAAAGTATTCTTTCTTTTTCTGCCTCCATTTCTCTTGGCTCAGTACAGCATGCATTGCTTCCTAAATTTTATACTTTATTCTAACACCAGTCCTGCTTGTTTTAACCTTTCTGCTGTTGCTTAATACACTGGTTTTAAAAGCCCTCAACATTACTAGGAGCTTAATAGCCAGAGAATGAAACAGAGGAGACTTGTGAAAGATTAAAACACCTTTAACTGCTATAGGGCTGCTGACAAACAGCTGTGCAGGAAATTTGTTTAGATCACTATGGTCTTTAACTTGCATGATTTCTTTTAAATATCACTTTCAGGTATAGTGACAAGGTGACTTATGGCAGTGTGGGCATGAGAGAGCACAAGCAGAATCAGGTTTATTTGTGGGCAATGGAAAAGAGGGTACAGTAAAAAAAGGGAGGGCAGAGGGTGCTCAATAGCAGTTTTGACAAATAGGTGATAAATTCTAAATACTTGAAAATAATTTTATAACTCATATTAGAGCTGAATTTTAAGGTCACAGCTTGGTTGCAGCCAAGTCAGTATGCTACTCTGATAGCAAGGTCTGTTGGGTTGGTTGCACAAGTTACTAACAGAACTGGGGGTGGAAAAGGCTTTTTGGTTCCATTTTAAAGCACTGTCCACATGGATCACAATTAACTCTCAGGCAGAAGTGAAGGAGATGGTGTCTTGGGATCCTTGCATGCGGATGGGAGGAAAAGGGTTTCTCAGCAACATAAAAGTCTTAACTTTGCTGGGTAATGTTAGAGTGGCAGGTGCTCTGAACAATCCAGGCAAGGGGAGAGTCTTCAAATAGGTATTTGTGCAGATAAGAGAGATAGAAGTTCTTGGATATTTGTATGAAAATGATGTAACTGCTGGGCATCCAGATTTCAAAGTGCTTTCCTAGGATAACAATATAATTTAAATGTGAGTGTGGTTTGTTTGTTTGTTTAATGCCTGCCAAAATCTTTCTAGGAACAGGATATAAAACTGCTGCTTGGTGACTTGTTCTTTCTGTTTTGATCCTCACTTTAATTACAGCATGTTTGATTGCTCTTTTCATTCACTTGGGAGGCAGAGCAGTTACATTTTTTCCCCTTTCCTGTGTGTCTTTTTAATGAGCATAAAACTTGGTTGGATGATTATATTCATCAAGTGACTCAGCTAGAAAATAAGATCTTTAGATTGTCCTTTGGAACAGCTACTACTGCGTTTTCATGTTGGGAAACACTATAGAGGTCAAAAGGTTATTTTTTTAATGCCAAGCTTTCTGCATGAACATGAGGCTCCTTATTACTACAGTTGTTTGTCAGAGGTTCACTGTGGTTTCTTGCCTGGTTCATACTAGATGTTTTGTCCTTCCATTTTTTTTCATGTCAAGTTTGTCCCAAGGCCATCATTTTTCTCTGTGGTCTATAAACTTTCTAGTAACACATCCCAGGTGTAGGGATCTCCCATTTTCCTTATACTAAGAGTTGGGGTGAGAATAAAGTTAGGTAGTTCCTGGAGAAGAATATTTATGTTGGTATAAACCAGAACTGCTGCTGAGAGATCCTACCCCCTTTCCCAATAGTTATGCTAGCTATTCAATGAAGCAGACAAGGAACATGCCTTTGTTTGAAACTAATCTAGAAGACAAAGTGTTTGCTGCCTCAAACAGCTCATGAGACTTCAGAGTTGCACAGAAAAATGAAGGGGAATATTAAAGGTGTTAGAAATGTGGTCACTTGTCTATTGGATACTCTTGTGCCTTTCTTAAGGGATGCAGCTGGCTGCTTTTAAGTGAATTTATGGGTAAGGGCTTGTCTGTGAAGGGAATGAAGTGTGTGGTTAGTATGTGCTGGACTAAGAGGTAAATTTGCCATGTAGTTTGCAACTCATTGTCAGGTACCCCGATGGGTGCTCTTGCCTTTCCACTTCTAGTTCAGCTCCCTCCAGCACTAACAGCAGAGGGAGCTGGAGGTGGTGGAAGCTGTCGTATGGATTAGCTTGCCACTAGACTCTTTGTGGGGTGCCAGTAGCTCATGCACATCTGTGTTGTATAGGGTGCTGTGAGTTACCTTCCCTACTAGAAAAGAAGGGGAGGTGGGTGATGATTAATGATCCCATTGGTCTCAGCTGTCCACCTGCTTAGCATGATTGGAGCTGACAGAGAGGTCATAGTGTGTCATTATTTTGGTCGAGGGAGAAAGATGAAAAAGAGCAAACTGCTAATGGAAGTATTTACCCTGTATATCTTACAGGTAACTTTTTTTTCTTCCACTGGCCAAAACAAGTTAGCTTGGAAAATGGTTTTGCTAGTGTAGCTGGGGAGGCCTGTTTGTGTCTGTGAGCCATGGAAGTTGCCAGCAGCCTCTGCATTCCATAGTACTTGTTCCTTTCCCCCAAGTCCCCCAAGAGAGGAGGCAGAGGCTTTGCAAGCCACTTCAACACCAGGGACTCTGCTCACATGGTGGTTCTGATCTTCCTTTCAATGTCCAGCACTCCAGATCTGATACAAAGCTTTTTTTCACTTGTAATCATTTTCCAAATACCGAGTTCCCCCTATCCTCCCTCCAGACTCACAGCTTTGTCTGTCACCTACGTTTTCTGTTTTATCCCTTTATTTCAGTTTTGTTTAGGTCAGTGTTCAGCTGTGAGCATATGAATTGTGGCAGGGGAAATAAGCAGAGGTGAAATGGGGGTTATGGTTATATGGGAAGGTGTTAGTGGGTACCCACAACTAAGGCTTTCCTCCATGGTCCTGCAGGTATTTGAAACTACAGCTTTTCTAACTAGATGATGGGCTTTCCAGGTGTTGGTGCTTTTTTAATTTCAATTTTCCATATTTCCCAAAGCTGTTAGAAATGGGTGAGTGATGTCTGGGATGTTCCCTGAAATGCTGGAGTAGATAGAAGAGTGTTCAAAGGATGTAGTTTGGGGCTCAGACAAGAGTCTGCCCTCCAGGAAAGTGCAGGACTTAACCAATGGGCTAAACTCCACCCTATAGTTATATATAAATTATTCATTCTTTCTGACTCATGGCTTCTTCCTATGATAAGTCTATATTTTTTACTATCTTGCAGATGGCACCATGTTTTAATTGCTGCTTTGAGACAATTTTTCTTTTAAAATAGTGCTGTGCACAGAGTCTTGGTGTTTTCTCTGCCATGTAAGTGTATTCTGTGAAGATTTTAGAGAGCTGCTACGTTACTTTCCAGAGAAAGCAAAGTTGTATGAAAGTTGGACATTATAGTTCAGATTTACATTTTTTTGGTACATGTTCCATCACACTGTTTTGGCTATTAGGTAAGATGCTGTGTATTGTTCCTTCCCTTCTGTGAAATTTTAAAAAATGCAAACCAGCCTTAGTTTATTATGCAAGTTGCTGAAATGGGTGGTGCAAGTCATACTTGAATGGAAATGGTATTTTACAAAGGAGATGATGGTCTACTGTTACTTAAAAAAACGCCAAACACCACCAAACCCTAAAAGTATTTACATCTTATGTTCTTTGTCTTTGGTATGCTACAAGTGGGATTAGGAAAGTGTTGTAAAAATAATCCGTATGTCCTGCTTCAACACACTCTTGTCAATAATTTGTCTGTATTCTGTCCAAAAGTAAGTTAATTTAAAATTGTGGAGTTCCATTACGTTTCTGAGATGACAGAAACATTAGTCTGGTTTACTAGTGCACTTCTACTCCTTGCCAGAAAAGTGTTTTGGGAAAGGATGGATTTTCTGCCAGTCTTTAGCCCTCCTGCCACCCCTGCCTGAGCTGGTGTTTCTGGGTAAGTTGGGTGCACACAGCTTCATGTCAGCTATATATTATTTCCAGTAACTTTAATTTCAGTACAGAGTTCTCAGTCCCATGGGCTCTGCTCCTGCAGTAGTTGTGGCACCCTGGTTGGTCAGGCTGCACTTCATATACTCCCTAGTTTGTGCCTGCAAACTGGACATGGGTTTTCTTCTCTGCAACTCCTATCTTGCTCCTTAGAACAAGGAGGATAGTGTGTGATTCCTCCAGGGGCTTACTAGGGAACTGGTGAAAAGCCAGCCTAGAGGTCTGGTTGTTGATATTGTTACAAGACACGAGAAACATCCTGAAAGGGTAATAAACAAATGGAGAATAATTTGCAATGTTTTGTGAAGTTTATTTGTGAAAATAACCACAACGATACATCATCAAGATCCTAGAAATGCAAGAGCTGAAATGCTGGCATCTTAGAGGTACTAACACAAATCACAGTAAGTGCAAAATGACTTCCCTGTTTTTAATTATATTTTTAACATTCTCCATTTCTTCTAATGCTAACATGTTAGCAAAGGTTTTTTTGTAGTGTGTGGGTATTTGGTTATTCGAAACAAATCACCCGTGCTTCTTCAAACTAGGATTCCAATCAGTGTATACCCATTCAAGAGATCTGATTAAATACCCAAAAAAAAGATGCAGAGCAACACCTTTGATCCAGCAAGACTGTGAATATTCTGGCTCAGTTCCATGTCACAAACACAAGATGATGTTTCATTGTATGAGTTGACTTCGATAGAATTGCTCACGTGTACAAAATGCTTTCTGCTTAATTGTGCCAAGTGCTTGGCACCTATTGGGGTTAAGACCTTTGATCTTGTTCATTTTAAAATATGTGGTCGTTTAAAATGTTCAATTGCATCAATTTTCAGGAAAATCAGGGAGTTCAGTTAGTTTTTTTCAATATGCACTGGTAATGGAAATTATGAATGGAATAAAATAGAGATAAAAAGGATTAGTTTAGATTTGCTTACCAATTGTTTACACTTAAAGGAGGTGTTTGTTTTTTTTTATTTGAGTACCTGGCTGCTACATTCTGTATTTATTGAAGAAGTGAGTTTGTGTATTAAATTTCTGGCTGCAAACCAGCACTCATGATCTACTGCTGAAATACAGGCTGAACTTGCCTTGTTCACCTGCAAATACAGGCATTTGATTGAAAGGCAAATATCAGGTAGGTGAAATCAAGTTAAATATTGAAAAGATTTGACACAGATATTCAAACGTTGTATGAAGAAATAGCATGTCAGGAATATCTAGTTTAGCAAACACGTTTGGTGTCCCACCTGTTTAGATTGTGTCATGTAATGCTACTGGACCAGCAGAAAAAAAATATAATCATAAATTATGATCATAAAAGTTACTGGGCTTAAAATTTTTTAAGCATGTGTGCAAAGTTACTTCAGTAAATAAAAAATGTATACAAAGAGTAAAGATATAAAAGTACTTGAAAAGTTCATTTGGCTTTTTCTCAGCAAGTTACAAATCATGTCACTGAGCGTGTAGAGTTGCATTCATCATTATCAGGTCCATATTTTTAAAATGTTGCACTCCTCTGTAGCTTATAAAATTGATGTTCTGCAAGTTTGCCACTTGGTGGTGCCAGAATGATTTATAAATCACAGATGTGAGCTAAGGCGAGATGTTGAAGTTGTGTCTGAGGAGTGTACACTAAGAGGTAAGTAAAATTTGATTGGAAAACTGATTGTCTGATGGCTCTGGTGCAGCTCTACTCAGCAGTGGTTCTGGCCTCCATCCCTCAAGCCTCAGATCTTGAGTCCCTCTCTGTCCCTCAATACAAAAGAAAGTAAGTATATGGCAAAGCTACATCTGTGAGGACAAAGTTTCTGGAACATTTCTCCCATACCATGTCCCCAGCCAAAAATAGCTTGGGTTCGGTGATATTCCAGGATGGCCTTGGGGTTTCTGGAGGCAGCTGCAGATGTGCTGCTTGTGGTAGTATTTTTGTAGGTGTTTGACTGACTGGTGTGGTTCCTGTCCAGTTCTTGTTTTAATGCTGCCAACCTTTTTACGTATTTACCACAGAGTTTTGTTTCCTTGAGTTTAAGGAAGGGCTCAGGAAGGGCAATGATCATGTAAATGAATCTCTAAACGAAAAGACTTGGTGACAAAATTAATCTTCCTCCATCTCTCAGGTGCAGGGCTGCTCTTCAGCAGGCTTTCAGTTACTGTTTTTTATAAAGTTTCTCAATATGTCAGTGTTTCTATATAACCAGTGTTTAGCATTGAAGTATATTTACAACACACTTCATAACTTCTTTTTTTTTTTCTCTCTCTTTCTCTCTCTCTCTCTCTCTCAATCCTGCAGTTCCAAAAGAACTGGTGGAGCTCCACTTGAAACTGATGAGAAAGATTGGGAAGTCTGTCACAGCAGACAGATGGGAAAAATATTTGATCAAGGTACAATATGTGTGTTGTTTTATTCTGAAGAGCTGGAATTATGGTCATGATGAGCTGTTGTGTCAGCAACCCCTGGTATGAATTATAGAGAGCCCTGGGCCGTGTTGTGGCCAGCAATGGTGTGTGTGCCCAGACTCAAGTTGCATAAGAGCCCAGCTTAACTTTCAGGCTGTGTAAAAAAAAATATCTCTGAAAACAGGCAGTATCTTCTGCATGTCAAAGAGTGTGCACCTTCATACCTGGCAGTAAAATACATTTTTTAGGCTCATAGAATCACAGATTGGCTTGGGTTGGAAAGGACCTTAAAGATCCTCTAGTTCCAACCCCCCTGCAGGGTCAGGGACACCTCCCAGTAGACCAGGTTGCTCAGGGCCCCATCCAACCTGGCCTTAAGACCCTAAATAAAGCAGAGGGTGTAGCAGCCTGCAAACAGGCTAAATTGAGCAGAGAGATTTACACAGTAACAGTTAATTTGTATATCAATTGTCTGGATATAATTTAACTGTTGTGATTTGGTTGCTATTCATACAGGGTTTTACCATATGGAGTTCTTGTAGCATGTGTTAATAATAAATGAAAGTATTGCAGTGATTTATGTCTGCATGCTCAGAATGGCACAGCTGAGATGAAAATGTAGGTATGCCTCAGTAAAAATACAGCATCCCATTGGTTTGTATAATTCTGTATTGGTGTTTTAACTGTGTCTGTGCCATGGTTGGCACCTTCCATGCAAAAATTTTCAGTGTGAAGAATTTCCATGGCTTAGGAAAATAAAAAGATGCATAATCAAATGAATAGGTTGCCCTTTTCCCATGGGATATGTTCCATATGCCTTTTTTTAATCCACAAAAAGGTCTTCTTGGTATTGTCTGTGCAGTCACAATCTCATCTTACTCAGAAATACAGAGTTATGGTAATAGCAATGATACGAATAATGACACTTGGCAAACCCAGTTGCAGGTTGCCCCCTGAAATGTTATCTTTACAGGGACAGAGATTTGTCTTGAGGTTTGTGTTGCCTTAAGATGATGTTTTTAGGACTTGCAGTATGTCTGGAAATATGTCTGAAGGGCCTTAGGTTAAAATAACCTCTTAACCAATTGTTAATTATTTATGATTATGCTTTAAAATAATAATGCAATAATTGATGTCACTTTTGTGTACTTCCTACGGAGTCCTGTGGTTACTGAATTTTGTCACATTCCTTAATATACCAAAAAGCCATTGCAGCAAGCTGAGAAAGCAGAGAGAAAAGCAAGCTTATGAGGGAGTAGTTTGGAAAATCTTCCTTCAGCAGACAGTGGAAGGATGGGAAATTGGTAAGGAAACCCTCCCACACAGTCCTGTTAAGACCAAGTGAGCGATAATGAATTCAACTTCATTTAACAGTCTCTAGAGCTAACTTGAAGCTCGTTCTAGTCAGTGGTTCAAAGGAACCTAGAAGAACAAAGGAATTTGAGTATAATTAATTAGAGAGGTATGCTAGTATTGTGCCTGTTTTGAAGGGGTATAATTAATTTAGAATATTGGGAAATGCCACAAAAATCTGAAAAGATGTGGAACCAGGGAGAGCATTCTTGCAGTATTGTTTGACAGAGTATTCAGGCCATGTTCACCTGTCTTCTGTCTGCTAGAAACTGCTAGTGTGTTTCTTCAATAAAACAGGGTTTGATACATTCCAGATGTGACCATTTTCTAATTTCAGAGGAAACTAAGTGGAAAACATTCAAACTTACATGGTCTTACTATTTATGCATGTGTATTTTAGTAATATTTTGCTTATATGCCAAGTGTTTATGAGTGATGCTTTGTTTGACTGCCATCCTAAGTAATTGTCTCTAAGCTGTGGCTGGAATTTTGACAGATGAATATATTTGGGATATGAAGTGAACGTGGCAGTTGTGGGTTTTTTCCTTTCCCTCTTCTGATGGTGAACCCCCAAGTTGGCTCACCAGCATTACACACTGGCCTCTTGGGAAGCAAATGCTGTAGGAGGCTTCAGGAATCTGACTTTTTGCTGTGCAAAGAGTTATAGAATGGTTCAGGTTGGAAGGGATCTTAAAGACCATCAGGTTCCAACCCCCCTGCCATGAGCAGGGACACCTCCACCAGACCAGGCTGCACAAGCCTCATCCAACCTGCCCTTGGATACCTCCAGGGAGGGGGCAGCCACAACCTCCCTGGGCAACCTGTTCCAGTGCCTTCCTGCCCTCATGGGGAAGAACTTCTTCTGATGTCTGACCTAAATCTCCCCTCTCTCAGTTTAAAACCATCACCCCTTGTCCTGTCACTGCCCTTTCTGTTGAAAAGTCCTTCCCCAGCTTTCCTGGAGCCCCTTCAGGTACTGGAAGGTGCTCTAAGGTCTCCCTGGAGCCTTACATAGTTATGTGTGGCCAGAGTAAAGGCTTGTCCTAAACATTTTAACAACAAAGAGGAACTGTCCAGAAGTTTCTCTTGAGAAAGTCGTGGTTGGGTTAATCCAGACTGCACTGTCTCCTGACAATGCTTTACTCCACTATTTTCAAACATATTTTGCATTTTTATACAGGTAAGATTTCCCTGGACTGATCCATCTGGAACCTTCAACCCTGAAATCAGCACGTTCTGAACACACTGTTGTTTCTGCCCCAATTATTAGAATTCAGGTGTCTCTAGCCTCACCCAAGCAGTCTCCTCTGCTGTGTCTTTCACCTTCCTGTTTTCATTGTTTAAAGTGAACATTTGGAGCATGGTAATAGGAAGTGTCCTCACAGCTGCTGTGGAAATACCTGGGAGAGGTTTCAGTGTCTCTCCTGCAGGGTACTGCCTCTGCAAGCTGCAGGCTTCTGATCCATGTGAAATGTCCCCCCTGTGAAGGCGGAGACCAACATTTCAGCAGAGCCTGAATCAACGAGATCCATAGTTGAGGGTTGTGACAGTACTTGTCAAGAGAAAGCACAATCATCTGGTTTTTAATTGTCACAATGCAGTCATTTCAGTTTGAGCAGATGCTTCATCAGCTCTGATGTCTCTGAGCCATTGCTTTGACAGTCACACACTTCTGCAGCACATGAAACTTGTCTTTATTGCTTTCATACTTAATAAGTAAAGAGCAGAGACTGGCACATGCCCTTAGCAAGGGGTTTGATGCATGGTCTCCCAGGGTTCTTCACACAATATTGTTGAAAATGAGAGAGCAAGCAGTGATTGTCTCTCTGTGAGCTTTGGCTTTGCAGCAGGGAAGTACCTGTGTAATGTTCCTTAACCTTGGAGCAGCAAAAACTCCCTGTGACCAGAGTGCTCTCTTCACCATTCTGTCTAGGTTGCAGCATAAAGTCAGAGCATGTTTCCTGTTGGGGTTGGGCTGCTCTGATTGCAGGCTGACTCCTGGGTCCCTGAAGAACCAGTGTCAGTGCCAGGGGAGGGCAGGCAGCACTGACATGGGGACAGAGAAGGGGGTAGAGGTACCTCCCTTGCTAGTAACCATGTGGAGTTTTACAACACCAACCAGCTGATTTGCACCGCTGGTGGGTGACGCTTAAGGTTGGGCTAGATGATCTTTCAAGGTCCCTTCCAACCCCTAGGATTCTGTTATTTTTGTTGCCATTTCCAGAGAAAGTTGCTTTCAGATGTGACGGACAAATTTTGAAGAAGCATAACGACTGTCTTGTGTTTAATCATAATTTGGCGACTGGGAGACCACACTGTTTCGATGGAGTTCTTTCAGCAGGGCTTTGCTTGCTTGCAGATTGAAGGGCAGCAGGACCTCGTGTGCTAGTTTGGACAGTTGTGGTTCAACACTGACACTTGAAAATTATTTCAAGTGAAGATGCAGCTGTGATTGGCTTTAGCCTCCTCCTGATGGGTATTTCCAGTAGAACAGCCTCACCAACTGGAGATCCCACTCTTTGTCCTCAACTGATAAGCAGTTCTGCTCTCTTCATGAGAGTTGTCTAAAGTGTCTCTGAGTTGTTCAGGAGGAGAGGGAATTCCTCCTCTCCCCTTATTATTTGAGCTCCAGCTGACCCAATCTCTTTATCCTCTACTGCCACATTTTTTTCCTGTTCTCTTTTTCCCCCCCCCAACATATTGATGTAATTGAATTTATTTGCTTTAAGTAAATTGAATTTTATACTTAGCATTTTACACTTAAAATCTTTAAAAATATTTATCAAGCAGCTGGAAGCCCAAGATATTTTTCTGAAGAGCAGTAATTCCACAGCATGGGGTAAATATCAGTTGTGTGTTATCTGCAGTGCAGTTGTAGGACTTAGGGGGTCCCAAGGGAGCTTGGCAGCCTACATGCCAACTGCTGCAAGGGCATTTAATAAGGAATCAGGTGTACCTGAGAATTTATATTCTAAATAGACAAGTCAGGAATAGAAAAATGGGAGATTTTGCACAGCAAAGACAAGAAGACCTTCCCAGTTCAGAGTTGTGCTGCCTAATTTAAGAGGTTTAGAGGAGTTGGTGGTGTTTTGGGCCTCGATGATACAGTCTTCCATGGAGATCTGCCCATGCTTCCCAGCCTACTCCAGCATTACTTTTTGTTTTTGTTTGGGAGTTTCTGACTTGCAATCCCAAAGAGATCACATATAATTGTTAATGCAGTCAGGTGCTATTAATATAAAAGTTTAAAGCAGCTGTTATCCACTAACTCTAGCAATCTTGTTTTGTTTCTGACAGATATGCCAAGAATTCAACAGCACTTGGGCTTGGGAGATGGAAAAAAAAGGATACCTAGAAATGAGTGTTGAATGCAAACTGGGGATTCTGAAGGTACATATCCATCAACTGATCTTCTAAATGACTTTTTGCTCACTCATTTAAATATCTCAGAGACTGGGCTTTCTCTCTCACTTAAAATTTCTGGCAAATTTGGCTTGACTGAACCATAAATGGGTGTTTTACATGTGGAGCTGATCTTGTCCCAGACAGGATGTTCATGGTAGTGGGATGGGCCCAAACTGAATGTAAGACTTTGTATTTTTCACACTTTGTATGAAAATTGTTTTTTGCTCACTGTTCTGTCAGTTGCTGTTTTGGCCTGTGTGGTTCACTTTGAAAAATGTTGATTAGCTTGCAATTAGATAAACTTACCTGAATTCCAAAGGCAAGGATGGGACTTCAAGTCTTGAGAAAACTGTCAGGGTTGGTTCTGAGTTAGATCTCTGTGTTACTGTAGAATGACTCTCTGGTAGGGGGTAAAAAATAAATATAAAACTAAACTTTCTCAACTGGCCAAAAAAAAAAAAAAAAAAGGTTTCTTACTTAAAACCAACATAGTCTGGAAAAAAGGAACAGTAGGAGTAACTAACTCACAGACCCAACAGAGACACTTGTAAGGAAAAGATCCAAATGACACAAAAAGGAAGAGAGCCTGTTTTCATATTTCTGTTCATGTGTTGATGTTTTAAGCCTTTCTGCTTTTTCATGTTGTCAGTATCTCTGTGAATGTCAGTTTGATGACAATCTGAAGTTTAAGAACATCATTAATGAGGAGGATGCCGATGCCATGCGCCTCCAGCCCATCGGTCGAGACAAGGATGGCCTGATGTATTGGTACCAGCTGGATCAAGAGCACAATGTCAGGATGTACATAGAAGAACAGGATGACCAGGATGGATCCACGTGGAAGTGCATTGTTAGGTATTCCCTTTTTCTTCTTTTGTTTTTTTTCTTATTTTGTAGGGGTTTTCATAGAACCATAAAATGGTTAGTTTTGGAAGGGATCTTAATGATCAGGTTCCAACCCCCCTGCCATGAGCAGGGACACCTCCCACCAGACCAGGCTGCACAAGCCCCATCCAACCTGCCCTTGGACACCTCCAGGGAGGGGGCAGCCACAACCTCCCTGGGCAACCTGTTCCAGTGCCTTCCTACCCTCATGGGGAAGAATTTCTTCCTGATGTCTGACCTCAATCTCCCCTCTTTCCATTTAAAAACATCACTCCATGTCCTGTCACTCTCTGATGAAAAGCCCCTCCCCAGCTTTCCTGGAGCCCCTTCAGGCACTGGAAGGTGCTCTAAGGTCTCCCTGGAGCCTTCTCTTCTCCAGGCTGAACACCCCAACTCTCCCAGCCTGGCTCCAGAGCAGAGCTGCTCCAGCCCTTGGATCTTCTTTGTGGTCCTTCTCTGGCCCGTCTCCAAGAGTTCCATGTCTCTCCTGTGCTGAGGGCTCCAGAGCTGGACACAGCACTCCAGGTGGGATCTCACCAGAGCAGAGTAGAGGGGCAGAAGCTCCTCCCTGGTTGTGCTGCAGCCCTTTTTAGCAGTTTTTAGCTCTTTGTGACTAGGGTTCAGAAATTTATTTCTATAAATGTCTGTTCCTCATGGAGTAAGATTCATCACAGTGGGATTTTCTTCCTTCACGTTTCACTTTTATTGAAAAACCAAGCTCAGAAAGAGGCCACTGCTTTGTTGGAAATAGCCAATGTGTAATTTGTTTTCTGGTTAATCAAGCAACAATAAATATATGGAAAGGATACCAAGAGAGGACACCCTTGAGGTTGGTGGTTCTGTACTGCTCACTGGCCTGCTAAATGCCTTAGAAAATGGAGGATGACTTTCTTCTTTAATTTCTGCTCTGTTAAGACAATTGCAATTGGACATTGTTGTTCTTGGGGGAATACATTGCATTTTTAACTTCCTGCAACTACAGAATTGTTGAGAATACAAATAGGCACAAAAAATCTTCTGGACTAGAATTCAGCTCATAGATCACTGCAGATGAGGTGTGTGACATTGATCAGACTGACAAGTACATGAGTCAGTGCCCCTGGGTCTCAGCTCCTGCAGATTGGTTTGAAAATATTTTAATCACAGAATCACCATGGTTGGAGAAGGACCTCTGAGAGTACAACCATCAACACAAAAAAAACAAACCACAACCCATCACACACCCCACCAAAAAAAAACAACCAACCTCAGCCACTAGAGCATGCCCTGAAGTGCCACATCTACATGTTTCTTGGACACCTTCAAGGATGGTGACTCCACCACCTCCCTGGGCAGCCTGTTCCAGTGTTTGACCACTCTTTCACTATAGAAGTTCTTCCTAATGTCCAATCTGAACCTTCCATGCCACAACTTCAGGCCGTTTCCTCTGATCCTGTTGTTACTCCCTTGGGAGAAGAGGCCAGCACCCACCTCCCTACAGCCTCCTTTCAGGTACTTGTAGAGGGTGGTGAGGTCTCCCCTCAGCCTCCTCTTCTCCACACTGAACATCCCCAGTTCCCTCAGCCACTACTCTGACTTTTTCTCTAGACCCTTCACCATAAAATGATATTTTAGGTTTAGATTTCTGGGGTTTTTCTGTGATTTTGGTTACTTATTTTAACTTTCCTACTCTACACAGAGTACACAGTATTTTTCTTACTGGAAAAAGAATTAGTTGTTTTGTTTTTTTTTCATATCCACCATTTAGCCATTTTTAGTTTATCTGCACTTAAATGTCTTTTTTAAAAAATCTGATTAACTCCAAGTGGATTTTAAACTGGACTCAGCAGAATCAACTCTGACTTAAAAAGCACATAGAGATGTAAAAATAAATCCAAAAAAAGCCAAATGATGGGGTTTTTTTTCTGTTTGTAAATTTTAATTTTTATATCTGCCTCTTATTTACATACCCATACCTTTAGTAACCAGGGAAGTAACAAAACTCTTTAAACCACTGTAACAGGCCACAAACTGTGTTACCACCAGTGAAATTTAGCTGTTGTGGGTGGGTAAAGTCAATGTGTCTAAACAAGCCAATCAAGAGCTGAGTGGTGTTTGTCTCTTCGTGCTATAGACCCCAGAGTTCAATGCCAAAAGAAGGAAGAAATCAGGCTTGGGGAAGGTTCTGACACTCCACACTCACAGTAGGAAAGCACAGTAATCATTGTAAAATCTGAGAAGGTTTTAAACCCATGAGGTTCCACACCCATGAGGTTCATGGGTTGTTGCAATTCTAAGCTTCCTTTTTTTTTCTGTAAACCTGAGCAAAACAAATTACTTTCAAGAAAGAAATGCAAGAGCCTTATTATAATTAATAATAATAATAATAATAATGAAAACAATTACTCTCTTTGATCATCACAAATTCATTATACCTTAAGGTGGTTTTTCCTAGCTAGATGTCCAGTTCAGATACAGAGTTATGGTTAGATGTCCACTTCATAAAATCACAGGATCATGGAATGGTTTGGTTTGGAAGGGACCTTATAGATCATCTATGTTGAGACTCCCTGCATGGGCAGGGACACCTCCTACTAGACCAGGTTGCTCCAAGCTCCATCCAACCCGGCCTTGAACACTTCCAGGGATGAGGCTTCCACAACTTCCCTGGGAAGTTCCAGTGTCTAAGTTCTATAAGGAGATTTGCAGGCATAAAGATTCATGAATGTTTTCTCACTATCAAGTAGTTTCTTGCGTAACTCGAGTAGGTGGAGTTTCCTAGACACCTTTGTAGTGTTCACTAAATGTGTTTAGGATCTAATTTGCTTAATTGCTTTTGAAAATTTCACTTGAATGATGTGGTTGTTCCTTTGGTGCTTGAGCAGAAAGCTACAACTTCCTCTGTGCTGAGAGGAAAAAGAAACAGCAAGAAAAGCCAGTGAGGATTAGTGAAAGGATGAGTGGCTGGAGAGCTGCCCAGCAGAGAGAGACCTGGAGGTGCTGATTGACAGTGGCTGAACATGAGCCACTGTGTGTCCAGGTGGCCAAGAGGGCCAACACCATCCTGGCCTGCATCAGGAATAGTGTGACCAGCAGGACCAGGGAGGTGATCCTGCCCCTCTACTGAGCCTTGATGAGGCTCCACCTCTAGCCCTGGGTGCAGTTCTGGGCACAGCAGGATAGGAAGGACATGGAGGTGCTGGAGAGGGTGGAGAGAAGGGCAACGAGGCTGATGAGGGGTCTGGAGAACAGGCCTGATGAGGAGAGGCTGAGGGAGCTGTGGCTGTTCAGCCTGGAGAAGAGGAGGCTGAGGGGAGACCTCATTGCTCTGCAACTACCTGAGAGAAGGTTGTGGTGAGGTGGGTGGTGGCCTCTTCTCCCTAGTGACCAGCAATAGGACAAGAGGAAATGGGCACAAGTTGCGCCAGGGGAGGTTCAGGTTGGATACTAGAAAAAAATTATTCACAGCAGGAATGGTGAGGCCTTGGAACAGGCTGCCCAGGGAGGTGGTGGAGGCACTGTCCCTGGAGGTGTTTTGGGAGATGGTTTAGTGGTTGAGAATTGTAGGGTGGATGGTGGGACTTGATGATCTTGAAGGTCTTTTCCAACCTTGAGTTGAGCCAGACACGGTCCTTACTTTGGTATGGTTAAGTTGGAAGGTTTTTGTTTGTGAAGCTGCAGCCTCTCTGGTGGGACAGGCTTTTCACTGTGCTTGCCTAAAACGTTTTCAGGGCAGTGTTCATTTCAGCAGATGGTGTTTGTTTATTTTTTTTTATGAATCCCTTTGGGTTAAGTGGCTTATCAGACCCTGGTTTTTCCTCTCTCATCTAGAAACCGCAATGAGCTTGCTGAGACCCTTGAGCTCTTGAAAGCACAAATTGATCCTGCCCTGTTGAAAAACAACCCCTCTCAGCAGGAGAATTCATCACGTGAGAGCCCAAGCATCGAAGATGAAGACACCAAAAAGGGTGAAGAAGCATCTACACAAGGTTCTCTGCCTTCTTTTCTCACATTTTAAATGTTGTGCTGTGACAATGGTAGCATGTGCAGCTTCATGACAAGTGACTGTGTTAGATTAGGTCTAGAAAAAGAGCAACAATAAATGTTTCTGTTCAAAGTAAATCAGGTCAATATTGAACACTTTGAAATCCTAAATATTAATGGAGGTTTTTTAGAGCATATTTAGGCTGAAGAGTTTATAAGAAGAGATGTGTGTAAGTTGTTTTCTAAGTAATTTTATTTTTACTGTACATTTTGTATAATATTGTAAATACTCCTCACTGTATGTTTCTGTGGAGCCCTGAACTGTTGCCAAACTTTTCCTGTTCTAGCAACATTAAAATTTTAAAAAGAAAAAATCCTGTTTGTGCAATGCCATGATTGAAATCAATGCAGTGTTTGGTGTGTTGTTTGATTTTGAGTTTGAATCAAAAACATCTAGGTTCTTTCCTCAAATGTGTCATAATGCCATGATTTTTCAAGGAGACATGAGCTTAAATGAAAATATTTTTGTCTTTTAAATTTTTTTAAAAGTGAAGTGGTTCTTAGCTGCCTGCACTTTTCTTATTAACAAAACTTTTTTTTGCTTCCTTATTCTCATGTCATTGCACATATTTAACAACTTTCCTGACTTGTTTTTGTGCACTGGTTTTACTTAGTATTGGTGCCAGTTAATGTGAAGTGTTTTGTGTTGTAAGAATATGATTTTTTTAGGTTATGAAAAGCTAAAAGCTTGTTATCTCAAGTAGTTTTACCCCAGTTACTACTTGGTATTATCATTTTGTTAAAATACAGGAAATATTTTCACAGTGAGAAACAAGATTTAAGGATTCCAGTATTTTAGTATGTGTTTCTTCAAATCTATTTAAGTTAATTGGATATATGGAATTAGCCAAGGTCTGTCTTGGCTCTGAGTATCAAAGAGACTTGCTATCTTATTCACATTCATTGCAACAAATAGTGTAGAACAGAAGAAATAAGTAAAACGTTTCTATAAAGATTTGAGCTGTTGTAGAAGCATTAAACTGCTGTAGAAGTAAATTGTGATTAACACCAGCAGAATTGTCTTTCAGTCTAAGGCTTTTCCAGCCTCTTAACTGTGCATGGAAGTGACAGCACAACCTGTGTGGTTACTGACACTGCAGAACTGATTCCAAGTACTGATCTTGCCTTTGGTTCACTAAGAACTGGTCAAGCCACCTTAAATATCTAATCCAGATCTCTGCTCAGACATGTTTTTACTTTACCTTGAATTCAAGAGGAACCATTTGAAAAGACTTAAATTCATGTCCCCACTGCAGATAAGTCCCCAAATCCTGTGGTACAGTCACCTGGGGCAGCAGTTGGATCAGGCTGTGTGTTGATGCAGTTTCACTCCTAGGCACTAGTTGTGTGTCTGTAATGAATAATGAAGTTATTTACGTGTGCAGTGATTTCAGTGCAGTCAGTGGATTCACAGAACACTACTTGGAGCCTTTCAGTTGAGAAGCTTTAGTATTTCTTCCTGTTAGTCCAAGGACTGCAGTCAAAGCCCTTCTAAGGTACAGTGAAAACATCTTGGAGGACCTGATACCTCTTTGCTTTGGCCACTTTTTAACAGCATTAAATTAGTTCATACAAAATTAAGGCAAACTCAACCAATGCTTATGGGTTGTGGTGGTTTTTTTACCAGCCTGATTGACTCAGTGTTAAGACAACTTGAGTATCAGCTGAGTCATGTGGTAGATGTGAAAGGCTTTATGAGCACCTTGGGGAGTTAAACTATAGAACAACTATTGCTTTTCAGTACGGAGAAGTTTGGGGATTCTGCTGATCTTTGATCTTGGGAGAAAGCAGTAGGTGATGGGAAGAAATGGTTGAATGAAATGTAGACAAAGAAATTAAAGGAAAGGTGGAAGAAAATGGACACAGAAAGAATACCTCATTGTCACTGTACAGACAAATGTCTTGAAGAGGCAGCTTTTGTGTTACAAAGGCTCAGAGGGGAGAGCACTTCTGTGAAGGGGGTAGAAAGAGCCCTGAGCCTTCAAAATGTAATGACCTCCTCAGAGCTAGATCTGTCACTGCTTAGTTGGATACCTGCTTTGGATTTGAAAAGATAAAATCTAGGAATTCTTCTTCACCATTCTTTTAGTTTCTAAAATACTTATTTTCCTAAACATAACTCAGTTAACTGTCATATACTTCCCCCTGTGGATTTCAAACCACTCTGGGAAGCTCTCACCTTGGAAAAGAATTTCACTAGTGTGGAGGGAGAGGGGCAGGGGTGATGGAGGAGGAAAAGTAATATTTTTATTTGGAGTTATGGCATTCTTGGAATAACATCTTTGAGAGGATAGAAGATGGTGTTATGGTATATGTAGTGCTATTATATTTTCTTTTTTCTAATTAGTTTTATCCCTAGCTGACTCAAAAAGTACAGGCAAATGAAAAAAAAAGAGACATTAAGAGGCTGTGGAAATGATCAATAGGCTTAAGTACATAGTAACAAAAGAGATGTCTGGTTTCTTCTGGGTACTTTAAGCCCTAACAGTCTGAAATTAATTTAGCAAAGTAGGTATAACCTAATTCTTTAGGCTCTGCAGGTTTTTCTGATCTATGCTACTCATTCTGCTCATGTAGAAACAGAAGATAAAGTGATGTAGAATATTGTCTGTTAGGTTGTGATAGTCCACAGAGTCACAGAATCTTAGGGGATATGTAGGCATTGTCCAGAGAAAATAGGTAAATTTTGCAACAAACTGTGATGTTGAATGTCTTCTCATTCCTCTGAATTGTTGAAATGCAGTAGTTAAGTGTTTCTTGAAATAAAAATATGTGCAAACAGGGGGCTGGTTTTGATGTGGAATTTCACTTGAAGACTATGGAATCTTACATTCTGGTTTGTGAAGTAATTCAGATACTCAAGTGAAAGTTGAAAGTTGATGCTTTGTGCTTCTTAAAGTGCATCATAAACTGCTTGGGTTTTTTATCCTCTGAAAAATAGGGTGGTGGTACTAAAGAAGGGTTTGAGATGTCTGTATAAGGAAGGGTAAATCTAGAACTCTGCTGCTTGCTTCTGAAATTTAGGAATATTGGAATTTAGGATATTGGTGTATAATTAAACTGAACCGTGGTTCTGTAGCTGTAAGTTGGCAACCCACTTGTTTAATGAGTGTTAGACAAGCCAGACTCCTAATAATTCCATGAGATGAGAAGATTCATTTGCAGGGGACTTTGGGTTGTTGGGTTTTTCAGATAAGCCTTTGTTTTGGTGGATGCTTTTGGTAATCCTGTAGGTGCTTTCGTTGTTTCATGGTTGTTTTTCTCTGTCAACAGAAAATCAATTAAAAATCAAAGAAGAGAAAGAGGAGGTGGAGGAACAGGCAATGGAAATGGAAAGCCCCTCTCTTACTGTTGTTAAAGAAGATGAAAATATGAAAATTGAGAAAGTGGAAGAAAAAGAAATCATAAAATTGCCAGTAATAGTAAAGTTAGAGAAACCCTCAGAATACAATGAAGAAAAGCAAAGTGTCAAAGAAGAGAGTGACTCCTTTAAGGAAAATGTCAAGCCTGTTAAAGTAGAGGTGAAGGAAAACAAAACAGAATCAAAAGACTTAAAAGAAGTAAAAAGCTGTACAGACAAAATAGCAGTTCATGAGCCAGAGAGGTTAGAATTTTGTGTTAATGTCAGAACTCCCCAAGAAATGGTGGAGAAATCTGTGGAAGAAAGTGAGAAACTTAAAAATGACCAACAGGCAAAAATACCACTTAAAAAACGAGAGATCAAGCTGACAGATGATTATGACAGCCCCATAAAGGGGCCCCTGTGTAAATGTGTTACTCCAACAAAGGATGTCTTGAAGGAAGAAGGGAAACTAGAAGAAGAAGCTTTTAAGAGAGTCCCTACAATTACTGCTTTATGTCCTGATGGGAAGGTGCTAGTAAATGGAGAGGTTAGCTGTGAAAAAATAACCCCAAGTGTCATACAAAATAATAAGGCAGAACACTCTGCTAGCACAAAGGAAGAGAGCAGCTCCTTAAAAGAGAGAAATGGAAAGAGTGGAGAAAAGGTATCAGACTCCCTGAATGTATCAGACTCTGTTAGTAAAATGATAAAAATGTGCGAGGTTGAGAAAAATGCAGTAACTGTGGTGAAAGAAACAGGGACTGTGGTCTCTGAGGTTTCTAATCAGAAAGTGCCTTTAAAGGAGGAATCTAGTCCTGTGGAAAAAGAATCCCTTGACAGCACAACTACTGAGATGGTAGTGGAAGAGTCTTCAAGCTCTGAAGAGTGTGCCAAAACAACTGAAGAGAAAGTAGCCATGAAAAATAAAAAAGACATACTACTGTCACCCAAAGAATGTTTAGAGAAGGTAGAGAAGTCCCCAAGTGTATCTGCTCCTGCAGAACTGCCCAGGCTTACACCATCTGATGAAGAGACTTTGACAAGTAAAGGTGAGTCTGAGGAGAAACCTGATCCTCCAAAAGCTGCTGAGACAACTACATCTACTTCTGCTGTTACTTTAGAAAAGCCTGTTTTGGAAAAGGAGAGCTCTGAGGGCCAGGCAGAGAAGGAGAGCTCTGAGGGCCAGGCAGAGAAGGAGAGCTCTGAGGGCCAGGCAGAGAAGGAGAGCTCTGAGGGCCAGGCAGAGAAGGAGAGCTCTGAGGGCCAGGCAGAGAAGGAGAGCTCTGAGGGCCAGGCAGAAGAGGAGAGCTCTGAGGGCCAGACAGAGAAGGAGAGCTCTGAGGGCCAGGCAGAGAAGGAGAGCTCTGAGGGCCAGGCAGAAGAGGAGAGCTCTGAGGGCCAGGCAGAGAAGGAGAGCTCTGAGGGCCAGGCAGAGAAGGAGAGCTCTGAGGGCCAGGCAGAGAAGGAGAGCTCTGAGGGCCAGGCAGAGAAGGAGAGCTCTGAGGGCCAGGCAGAGAAGGAGAGCTCTGAGGGCCAGGCAGAGAAGCAGAGCTCTGAGGGCCAGGCAGAGAAGCAGAGCTCTGAGGGCCAGACAGCTCTACCTGAGGAGAGCAAAGTAGAAGAAAAATCCAGCCCTGAAAAACAAGAGGAAGAGCAGGAAGCTGCCAAGACAGAGCCAGATAGATTAGATTATGCTCATGCTTCTAATCTAGAGGACTCCTCAGAGATTAAAAAGGAATCTCCACTACCTAAGAGCAAATTTAAATATAAGCTAGTTTCTGAGGAAGGAAGCTGTGAAACAGATAATAAAGAAATAACTTCTGAAAGACAGAAAGAAGGAATTAAATTAACAATCAGGATCTCCAGTCGGAAGAGAAAGACGGAAACACCACCAGAAGAGGTCAGCGGTGGCCGCACGTTGAGAAGATCTCCAAGGATATCCAAGCCCACTCCAAAGGTTGTGGAGACTCGGGATCAGAAACCTGACAAAAAACGACCTGAAGAGGAAGAGGAGAAACCTGCAGCAGCACAAAAACCAGAACGAAAAGAAGATGCAAAAAAACAAGAGAAGGAGTCAAATTCTAAGGTTAACAAGGTAATACATTTTTATTACCCTGGAATAGCAAATACCCACAGTCTGCTTTTCACTGTGGAGAAGAGAAGGCTCCAGGGAGACCTCATAGTGACCTTCCAATACCTGAAGGGGCTCCAGGAAAGCTGGGGAGGGGCTTTTCACCAGAGAGAGCAGTGATAGGACAAAGGGTGATGGTTTTAAATGGAAAGAGGGGAGATTGAGGTCAGACATCAAGAAGAAATTCTTCCCCATGAGGGCAGGAAGGCACTGGAACAGGTTGCCCAGGGAGGTTGTGGCTGCCCCCTCCCTGGAGGTGTTGAAGGGCAGGTTGGATGAGGCTTGTGCAGCCTGGTCTGGTGGGAGGTGTACCTGCTCATGGCAGGGGGGTTGGAACCTGATGGTCTTCAAGGTCCCTTCCAACCTTCACCATTCTGTGACTCCATGGTTCTGTAATGAAGCCTAAACTTAAACAAATGCTATCATGGATTTTAAAGTACATTTATTACTGAACTTTAGTGAATAGGAAAATCTGTAAAGAGCTAGAAATTAATGTTAAGAACCTGAAACTAAATGTAACCAGGGTGACAAATACTACTTTGGTACTTTGGTCCTGCAGGAGAAATACAATACTTTGTGTATTTTAATTTGTTCAGCTTCATCAGGTCAATTTGTTTAGTCAAAACTGAAAAAAATGTTCTGAGTTGAAAAAGCTAGAAAAGTTATTTTCCTTTTTCAATGTCTGTGGGATGGGGGTGACAGGAAGAGTTGTGAGAGAATGTCTGTGAGAAACAAGATGGTAAAAGGGAAGAAAAGTTGCTTCTGTGTGGTATGTTGGGAAAGTAAATTAACTAATGCAAAGTAATATTCTCAGTTTTAATAAAAATCAATTTTTCACTCATAGTAAAGTGGTAGAAAGGGGTAAATGCCCCTTTGCTTAGCAAAAAAGAAGCATAAAATGGAAAAGTATAAATGTGAAAGAAGACCTAGGTATAAGTTACCTGCTTAAAAGGTGTGGTGATTTGATCTCAGGAAAGTATGTCCATGTTAGAGAAAAGCACCACGTCCTCTCAAGAACTGAAGAAACAGTGAAGTTAACATACTTGTTAGAGTGCAAGTGTTTTTTCCTAAAGCAAAATAAAAGGCATAAACTGCATGGGAGGAAAAAAAGAGAAAACATTTTATCTTCAGGAAAGGTATCATCAAAAAGTTGGAAAGTTGAAATGTGGAATTTAACATGTTCACAAGCAAGTTCACCTTGTCAAAATAGAAATAAAGGGGCTGAGTGACAAATTTTCTTCCTGCTTTTAAGTCTTGCTTGAAAATCTCTTTCTGCAGTTAGGTATGTGGGTTTTTTTTTTTTTCCCTTGCCTTTATTATCTTGTTGCATTTTAAGGCTTTTTGAAGGTTGAAATGCTCTGCTGTAAATGGCTGCAACTGTTCTGATTGAAATTTCATCACTTCACTATGGAAAAAGGTAATTTTTTTTAAGGTCTGGGAAGAAACTCTCAACTTTTTGTGTTTTCTCTCTGAAATGGTCTGGCTCAGAGAAGCAAAGTTCGGTGGACAGGCACACGAACACGTGGCAGGTGGAAATACTCAAGTAATGAAGACAGTGAGGACTCGGAGAGTGAAAAAAACTCTGAGGAGGAGGAGGAAGAGGAAGAAGAGGAGGAAGAAGAAGCTGCACCTGCTGATGACGATGAGCCATGCAAGAAGTGTGGCCTTCCCAACCACCCTGAGCTGGTAGGCTTTTGGGGAATGCTCCTGTTGGCTGTTGTGTCACATTTGGTGGGTTGGCTTTGGTGGTGTGTGAAGGCCCACTAGACTTTGAGGTATGGAGGAGTAGATGAGTTTAGATTAAATAAGGAGGAAAGGAAGTTATTTTTTTCTGTTTACCACCTCTGAAATGTGATATTTTTTTTTGTTATGAGGTGTAGCACAGCTCAGCCCCTTGAGAGTTAATTTGGGTGAAGCTTTGAGGTGGTGCCTGCAATCTCTATGAATGCAGAGGAGACAACATTAAAAAAACCACCACAGCAACGAAACGTGTGCACTTCAAGTCCTGTGACATGGTCACAGCTGCATAGCCATCCGTGTAGGATACAGCTCCACATCCCCCTGAGGACTGGGCACAGCAAAATCCCATCCAGAAAGAGCACAGTGAGATTCCACTACTTCTAATGTTTAATGGTTCTCATTCATCAGTGGTAGATATCATCATGAATACCTCTCTTTATCTGGGAAATCATAACATGCAGTCCTGCTATGAAGGGACCTGGACAGGCTGGAGAGGTGGGTCAGTGCCAACCTCATGAAGTTCAACAAGGCCAAGTGCGGGGTCCTGCACCTGGGTCAGCACAACCCCAGGCACAAATACAGGCTGGGGGGAGAATGGCTGGAGAGCAGCCCTGAGGAGAAGGACTTGGAGGTGGTAGTAGATGAGAAGCTGGACATGAGCAGCCAGTGAGGGCTGGAGCCCAGAGAGCAACTGCATCCTGGGCTGCATCAAGAGAAGTGTGGCCAGCAGGGACAGGGAGGTGATTCTGCCCCTCTACTCTGCTCTGGTGAGACCCCACCTGGAATACTGTGTCCAGCTCTGGAGCCCTCAGCACAGGAGAGACATGGAGCTGTTGGAGAGGGCCCAGAAAAGGGCCACAAAGATCATATGATGCAAGGGCTGGAGCAGCTCTGCTCTGGAGACAGGCTGAGGGAGTTGGGGATGTTCAGCCTGGAGAAGAGAAGGCTCCAGGGAGACCTTAGAGCACCTTCCAGTACCTGAAGGGTCTCCAGGAAAGCTGGGGAGGGGCTTTTCACCAGAGAGGGCAGTGGTAGGACAAGGGGTGATGGTTTTAAACTGAAAGAGGGGAGGCTTAAGTTAGATATTAGAAAGAAATCCTTCACCATGAGGGTAGTAAGGTGCTGGTATAGGTTGCCTAGGAAGGTCGTACAAGTCCCCTCCTTGGAGGTGTTCAAGGGCAGGTTGGATGGGTCTTTGTGCAACCTGGTCGGTCTAGTGGGAGGTGTCCGTGCTCACTGCAAGGGGGTTGGGAACTGATGATCTTGAAGGTTCCTTCCAACCTTCACCATTTTATGGTTCTGTGAATGCTCAAAACAAGCATCCTCTCAGGTGACAGAATGTTAGAGATAAATATTCCAGTAGATACTAGCACAGCTTGTGCCAGCTTTGCTCCTCAGTTTTAATGGAAAAAGGATATCTCAGTTTTTACCCAGCTAGTTCTGTATAGCCCTAAGAGTCTGCAAAGCTTTGCCTCTACCATCTTGGGACATAAAATCATCCTGACTGAGAAAAGGGCCAGGTTTCCCTAGGGTGGACATGGTCCCACCACATCTTGTCCAGATACAGTTTTCCTCTTAGTCTGGGATCTGGAAAGCATGACCAGGATTCCACACTGTGGGCACACAGTCTGTGTAGTACTGAGAGCCTGAGAACACATAATTAGAGGAAATCTGGTTTTAAAACAGAAAACTGTGATATTTAAACCTCTCCATAAAACCCACCCCTGTTCCTGGAAGCATTTAGTGATAAGTGACACAGGATTTTTGGGGGGTTTGGCACAGTCCAAACTATTAATAAAGCACTTCTGTGTTGGCTGGGGAAATGGCTCTGGAGCTTGTAAGATGTTGTGAATGCCAGAAAATGTTAATGATTCATTTTGTTTCCACAGATTTTGTTGTGTGACTCTTGTGACAGTGGGTACCACACAGCCTGTCTTCGCCCTCCCTTGATGATAATCCCTGATGGAGAGTGGTTCTGCCCACCTTGCCAACATGTATGGTTCCTCTTTGACTTCACTCTTCTGCTCTTCAGCTTTGTTTGTGGCTTGCGGTTTGGAGTTTAACAAGTTCTTTTAGTATTATTATTATTCTTTTTCTGTGAAAATAAACTCTGCTGAGTGGTAAGGATGCTGCTCTTCCCTCTTGTCTGTTAGTAAAACTGAGTTTTGTTAAGTGATTTTCCTTTCCCTTTTTTCTGCTAGTGATGAATGACTTGAATATGTGTTGCTGATTTGTAGATGAGAACCTCCAACCGGATGATCTTCACCCATCTTTGGTTAAATTACCTCCAAACTAACATATTAAAAGAAGCATGTTTCCTGAAGGGGGAAGCAGGAGGCAGTGAGGGATGGCAGCAAAGCCAGGAGCTGTTTCTGAAGTGCTGTTCATTCTTTAGAGATACTTGTTGAGAAGCTGGTTAGAGAGAGCTGCTATTTCTTAGGAGTTTCATGGTAGTTTGCCTCTGCTGGGAAAGCCAGCATTGTCCTTGTCAAGTAATTGACAAGTCTAATCACTTTTTTTGAAGGTTAGAAGCTGCTTCTGCAAAAAAAAAAAAAAAAAGTGCATGTGTCCAGTTTCATTTCGTGTACATCTAGAATAGCAAGATTTATAGGGATGGTGCTTGGGAGGATAAGCCTGACAGTGTGTGATGCTGTTCTTGGTAAATTAGCAGGGAACCATTTATGCACATCTGCAGAATAATCCACCTGATCCCAGACTCCTTCCTTGCTTTCAGAAAAATCCTTTGCCAGAAGGGCTGTTGCCCCATGGAAAACTAGTCACAGGGGGCATGGCACGACACAGCTGCCCTGAGCATCCATTTTTAGATGTCTTCTGAGAAGTATTTAATTATCTGTAGTACATGAATATCCAAGATTGTTTTGCCTGCACAGTTTGGGATGGCAGCTTGCAATTAGAAAATCTAGGTCTCTTGCTGCTTAGTAATTTTTAATATGAAATCCAAAATATTTGTGTGATCGTCCTTGGAAATAGTATGAGAAGGGCATCACCATAGAATAAGGCACAATTTGTCCATAAAAAGTAATTTTTAGATATGGCTTCATGAGTATTAATTGGCATTTTAAGATATGGTATGTTTGGTAAGGAAATTATCCTGACCCCCCTTCTTTACTCTGAAGGTAACAGCTCTGGGACAGGCTGCCCAGGGAGATTGTGGGGTCTCCATCCCTGAAGACATTCCAAACCCACTTGGGCATGTTCCTGTGGGATCTGCTCCAGGGGATCCTGCTGTAGCAGGGGGATTGGAGCAAATGATCTCCAGAGCTCCCTTCCAACCCTAAACCACTCTGTGATTCTGGAACGTATGCCTGTTTTTACTGGGGTGTCCACAGACCCTTGTGTTCTCCAAAGATTAAGATAAGGGATTTAGAGGTATTGCTGGGTGTGTAAGCACTCAGAACCATAGAATCACAGAATGGTTCGGGTTGGAAGGGATTTTGAAGATGATCTAGTTCCCAACCCCCCTGCAAGGGCAGGGACACCTCCCACTAGGCCAGGTTTCACAAAGCCCTGTCCAACCTGGCCTTGAACACCTCCAGGGAGGGGGCATCTCTCAGCTTTCTCTATGTAGGCTGTATATGTCTGTGAAATCCTCAAGTTTCCCTGAGGCAAAGTTGTAAATACCAATAAAAATGTGGCACTATCTTAGAATTGTGTTTATTGTAACCATCTCTTACACTTGTTTGAGGCACATTGCTTCCTACAGTAAATGGAGGAAGCACTGGAGGATGCAATTCTGCAGCAGTTCATGGTGAAGCACACGTGCTTTAGGAAGACAAGTTTTTGTCATAAAACCTTGTTCTCTGAAGAGGAGCCATCAGGCTTGGAAGGCACTTACCTTCTAGACTAATACAGAGAGTGAATGAACTGTCTGAATGTTAGTTCAAGTGAAAACAGTTTGTTAGGAAAGAAACTAATACTGTGTTTCGTTCCCTTAGAAATTGCTCTGTGAGAAATTAGAAGAACAATTACAAGATCTGGATGTTGTCTTAAAAAAGAAGGAGCGTGCAGAACGCAGGTACTGCTGCTTGGTTGTGTTCACAGGAAGCTGCTGTGAGGAGGGGGAGCAGTCACTGAGCAAGCATTAAATAACAAGGGGGCTGGGGTGGAAAGTAGCAATGAAACTGGGAAGGTGCAAGACCAGTTTTGACTTCCCACTGATTATTGGTGGCACAGTGCAGGGAGAAGCTTGCAAGGAGGGAGAAAAAGTCCCAATACTTGAAGAAGCAAATACATTTGTGTTAAACTTTGGTTCAAGTGTCTGGTGGAAACTGATCTAGCAGGTCAAGGGAGGTTCTCCTCCCCCTCTACTCTGCCCTGGTGAGGCCTCACCTGGAGTATTGTGTCCAGTTCTGGGCTCCCCAGTTCAAGAGGGACAGGGATTTACTTGAGGGAGTCCAACAAGGGGCTATGAGGATGATGAAGGGACTGGAACATCTGTCTGATCAGGAAAGGCTGAGAGACCTGGGGCTGTTTAGTCTGGAGAAGAGAAAACTGAGACAATAATTCCAACTATTAATGTCTATAAATATCTGAAGGGTGGGTGTCAAGAAGGAGGGGCCAGTCTCTTTTTAGTCATGTCCTGTGAAAAGAAAAGGGGCAGTGGATGCAAACTCAAGCACAGGAAGTTCTTTCCTGTGAGGGTGACAGAGCCCTGGGAGACGCTGCCCAGAGAGGTTGTGGGGTCTCCTTTTCTGGAGACTTCCAGGACCCATCTGGATGCATTTCTAGGTGACCTGCCCTAGATTCTTTGGTGTTCCTGCTGCAGCAGGGGGGGGTTGGACTCAATGATCTCCAGAGGTCTCTTCCAACCCCTACCATCCTGTGACTCAGCTGTGTTCTTGCTCATCCCCAAGCATTATGTCACAGCTTTTTATCTCAATGGAAACTTCAGGTTTCACATAGACTTGCCAGTACATAGATCAAATTAATACCTTTTTTTTCCTGTTTTCCTCTGCAGGATTGGCTTGTTTAATTTGCTGATTTATTAAGCAGTGTGTACTTTGGCCAGGGAAAGGAAAGGTCTTGATCTTGAAAGCCTCATTGATCATGGTTAAAAACAGCTGAATTTTACTCATCATTCTTGTCTCTTCATATTTGGCATTACAAGACATGAGAAGCGGAGGAAACTGTCAAAAACACTTGCTGAATACTAAAATGTGTGCATTTCTAGTTCCTTACTCATTTAGCAGTTGCATTCCTTGCCTTAAGAGGCTATTTAAATTCATCGTCAAGAGCACAGTGATTTTGCACAGAGTGTGACAAAATCCTGCCTCATCCAGCCAGTCTCATGGTGCTTAGATGGATGAGGATTTCCATCAGCTTGGAGAACTGGCATGAGGAGACAAAACCAATTACTTAAATACACAGCCAGAAATTTCAGTCTAGATACACTGATACCAAGTTGTCAAAGTTCTTAGTCTTTTTGGCTGTAAAACAAACTAAAACCCATTGTGAGTCTTTGTCAGAATTGCTTTAGAAACCGTGCTTGCTCATGGTTTAAGAACAGAATATTATGCTGGATTATTTCTCCAGGAGGTTATTTGGATAAAAATGGATAGTGCAGAAGGCTACTCAGAAGACCAGCCTGCTGCATAGACAGTTCTTTGCTCCCAGATGTTTCTAGCATTGATTGCTCCTGCCCAGGTCTAAAATCTGGCATTTGTCCTCTTTGGATTGCATCATTTTTCCAAATCAATGTGATTTTTGAATTCCCCTTTTATCTTTCAGTGCCTCCAAGGCTGCTGGTAGCTATGGGTGACAGCATAAACCTGATTACTTTTTTCCAGTTGTTTTTCAATTGCTCTTTACAACCCAATTCAGGCATTCCTGTGGTGCCTGCAATCTTCAAGTAGTGTTGTTTGCCAGGACTCTTTGGGAATACCTTACATCGTGCATGCAGGAAAATGTAATCATATCAGTTTAGCACACAATTCCAACTAAAGTAACTGGTTTGAGTTGAAGCTTCCTCTTCTATGCTTCTGACTAACCACAGCAAGAGTTTTAAACAGTGCTAATTCCAGCTTTATTGTGGATATCTGCAGGCTTTCTGTAAGCTTGTTTTTTCTCTCCTGCAGAAAAGAGCGGTTGGTGTATGTGGGTATCAGCATTGAGAACATCATTCCACCTCAGGTAAGTTGCTGTGTCAGTGTTGTCTTACTGTTTTATTTTCCAAACTTCTCAGGGAAGTGTGTGAGAAGTGCTAGTAGCATCTTGGAAGGACAAATCAGTCTGTGTGCACGTCAGAAACAATTCTAGACCTTTTGTTTTAAACTGAATTGAATTTAGCAGAGCAACCAAGGGAGCTTTATTGTGTGTATTAGAGTGTCACACAGAGTCCTGTGTCAGAGGAGGTTTGCAGAACCACCTTCCTACCCACTAGAGCTGGGTTTTGAGTAGAGCACTCTAGCATCCTGTAGTTTGTAAAGGTGAATTTAGTTTCTTTAACTCTGGTGTCTGCTGTATAGTTATTTAGGTCTGAGCTAATTCTCATTGCTGTCCTTTGGAACTGGTGAAAACAAATGGGTTATGATTTGGGGAGGAATATGTGGTATCTACTAGAAGCCTCCAACAAACGTATATTGAAGTCTGTGGTTAAAAACCATAAATGTTTAGTGTGTTATTAACAGATGTTTTTATATGGTTACCCCTTGACAGGAGAGGAAAAATGCTTTTACTCATGGGAGAATGGCCTCTTCTCACTTCTGAAACACATTTTCAAGTGATTCCTTTGAAGTCTTGGCCAAATTCCTTTGTCTGAAATATAATCTGGTCTTTGTATAAGAGTTTAAAATGAAACTTGTTTTTATTTTAAACACAGACTTTCCACTCTAACTGACTGTAATAAAGCCAACTCTCTTCCTGCATTGCAGAAAAATCAGAACAGCTTTTACAAACTTGCAAATGAGTCTCTGCCTGGGAGCAGATATTTGACAAATTCAGCCTGGGGGCAGGTTTGGGGGGTTTTTGGGGATTATTTTTTGTTGTTGTTTACTTGTGTTTTTTTAAGTAGTAACTTGGAAACAGTATCATAAAATTAACCTGTGTGGAACTTCATTGAAGCTGCACCATGTAGAGTTGTCCTTGTGCTCAGTATGTAGAGATGCTAGGAACAATTTGTTCACTTGCTGCATTTACTACTCCTGGGAGTATCACCTCAGGCACATCTCAGAGTTGTAGCACAATCCCAATGATGCCTGAAACTCTGAATTTGTGCAATAATGTAGCCATTAAGGGCAGCACATGGGAGTGTTCACATGAACTCTGCTGTAACAGGTCATCATATTAGAAGCCAAAGTGTGTTGTGTTGGTTGTAGGAGCTTTCTAGATCGTTTGAGTATCTGAGCTCAGTCATGAGTGTGGAGGGAGATAAAGCTCCTTGACACTTCTGTCTTATGTGAACAGGAGCCAGAAATACCTGAAGGCCAGGAAGAAAAGAAGAAAGACTCCAAAAAGCCAAAATCAAAGCTGCTTGAAAGGAGGTCTACCAGAACCCGAAAGTGCATAAGCTACAGGTGGGCAGTTTGTTTAAATAGTTTGTAAATTGTACATTTAAATAGCTTGTCTTTTTCTTCCTCAGGCAACCCACCATTTCTCATGCACACTTGTGTCTTTGTTCCTTCTTGTTTTGAGGCTTGTGCAGCCTGGTCTGGTGGGAGGTGTCCCTGCTCATAGCAGAGAGGTTGGAACCTGGTGATCTTTAAGATCCCTTCCAACATTAACCATTCTGTGGTTCTGTGATTGTTTCCCCTGAATGCTGGTTAGGCTTGATGGTTGTAAAAGCATAAGAGGTAGCAGAATGAAGGGATGATTCCTAAAAAAATAAGATACATATGGTATTTTGTTAAGCAATACCAGAGAAGGTTCTGGTGTTACTGCAGTTCCTGGAGTATGATAAAACAGGTGAATCAAACCTCTCCTTTCTCTTGAAAGGGAGACTTATGCTTGTGTCTAAATGCCTTAAAAATCCCCTCTTCCTTCCCCCCCTACAGCTTCTTTACATGAAACTTAAAATGCAGTTATGAGGCAGTACATTTAAAAATTGTCTGTACGTCTCTGGAGAAAGTGTGATAAAAATGCAATCAATACATTAAAATTCCAACAATATTTAGTCTCTGTGCATTCTGAAAGTAGAACAGGTCACTAAAGTTTCAAAAATTTAGCATGATACTAATATTACCTTTCCTTCTTAGTGTATTAACAAGGTGCTTTATAAACTGTTTTCTAAATAATACTTTGAGATGCTCCATATCCTCTTCAGTCCACCAGGCAAGCAGGCTGCCTTTTGGGGTTAGAGAAGAATGTGAGAGCCTGCATGAGAAATATATATAAAAGTACCTTTCATGTATTTGGTCTTTTAGGCTTTTATAATCACAAATTAGAACATTTCAACTTTCAAAACCTTCCAAGAATAGCCATGGTTAAACTCATAGTCAGTCTGGTTTTTCTATTGAGGTGTTTGTATATGCAGAGTTTTCCAGTCTGTTCAGTCTGACCTTGTTTAGCTGTTGATTTTTGGTGGCTTTTGAAATGAACAGCAGAATCACAGAATGGTTGAGGTTGGAAGGGGCTTTAAAGACCATCTAGTTCCAACCCCCCTGCATGGGCAGGGACACCTCCCACTAGAGCAGGTTGCTCCAAGCCCCATCCAACCTTGAGCACTTCCAGGGATGGGGCAGCCACAGCTTCTCTGGGCAACCTGGGCCAGTGTCTCACCAGCCTCACACTAAACAATTTCCTCCTAATGTCTAACCAAAATCTCTCCTCTTAGAAGCCACAGTAATAAAAATGCCATTGCAGCTTTGTGCAATTAAGTATTTCTGTAAGGAACATTATGCCCTAGGCATATAGATTTGTTGTTGTGTTCATGATAGGTCAGGCAGCATCTGAGCAGGAGAAAAACAAACCTTGCCTGTAGAGTAACTGGTGTGACTTCAGCAGGACACATGTTGTACAAAGACAATAATTTGTATCGGAGATAATGTTTTGTATAATGTTCTGGAAAAATCAATCTTCTGATGCAGAGTAACAGCATCTTTCTTACAGACTCCATCACAGACATAACTTTGAGCTGTTGAAAGTATTACAGGTGTCAGTGTGTCACTTGAAATTCATGTCTGCAGTGACCTCCTGCTGGTGTCAGAGAATTGTGTGTGCTTGCCTTCAGCAGGGAGTGTCTTTCCTGTATAGTTAGTAAAATGTGGACTTTTGCATGTTACATCTCAAGGCATCTATTCAGTTACACAGGTAACCATATTTGTTTATGAAACCTGAATTCAGGATTGAAGAAACAAATGGAAGTCATCTGAGTGCAAGGACTGGATCCTTTTTCCCCCACTTGCTGTTCCCTTTAAATGAATTACTCAGCCTTATGCAGTTTTATAAAAGCTTCTACAGGACATACTCAAATGTTTTGCTTTTGTGTGTCCTACTTAGCTATGTAACATTACATCTGTATATAACTTCAAAGAACTGAGTACATTGTTTTAACTGCTCAGCTTAGGATGTTAGAGATCCATAAAGTATAATTACCACGAGCTTTACAGGGAGAAAGAAGGTATCTGAAATAAGTTTTCAAGGAAAATTTAGACAGGGTGAATAATTTTACTTCGACTCTAATAGGTGCTTTTCAGAAAGTCTGTTTTGCAGATTAGTAGTGTGTGTGTCATCTAATGAAAGGTGTGGAAAAATGACTAATACTTGGTGTGAAAAATGCCACTGATACCCTCTTTAAAGAACTTTTAAATTATATTGTTAAATTCAGTGGTATGCCATGTACAATAAAAGTGTATTTCTGTTGACATAAATCAGTAGTAAGACAACCAGACAGTGATAAATATCTGCTAGGAAGTAGAAATGAGAAAGACACCTTTTAAGAAATTACTATCATCAATCCCACCTATTGTTATTTTATTATATATCCAGGCCATTGTCTGTGCAGTGCCAATTCTTAGAGCAATTTTAGATTTGCAGGTATGTTTTAATAATATCATTGAATTAAGGTTCATTTCAAAGTGGTAAATGAAAGCTGTTACTTTTAGGTTTGATGAATTTGATGAAGCAATTGATGAGGCAATTGAAGATGATATCAAGGAGGCTGATGGAGGAGGTATGTTTCTGGTGTTATTTGTTCTTCATTGCAAGGGTGAGAGGGTTGATACCAAATTTATTTTGATCTGAGAGGCAATAAATACAATCCTCTCCATTTAACTTTGTTGTTTCCAGTTTTTACTCCCTGTTTTTGGACTTAGACTAATAATTTCCCTTGGGAATGCCCATCCCTGGCTGCCAAAAGATGCCAAAAAGTGTTTGGTCTTGATAGTTAAATGTTTTGATATATGAATGCAATGAATAAGCATATCAAGAAAACTCCTAAAATGAAGTTGCTAAGTTTTGGGTTTGAGATGGGAATGGCAGCCAGTGCTATGGACATTTGTCCCCTTGGGCACATCAGGTGGTCTGCAGTTGGGCCCCCTCAAAAGACTGGGTCTACAAAGTCATCTTAAAAATATTAATCCAGATCTATAAACACTTCTCAGCTGAATGTGAATGAAGTGAAACAATGTTCTTTGCTGCCTGTTAATGCAACACAGGGGATGTGGGGAACAGTCTCCCTTGGACCAAAAGAGAGATCTTCAACTCTGTATGAGAGATTTGGATGGTTTTATGCTTCTGCATCATCTTAACTTGCCATGAAATGTTCTCCCTCAGTTGTTTGGCCTGTGGAAGTCAATTAAGACCCCTGTTTTCAGAAGTGGTGTGCTCAGACAATCTGAAAATAGGGTGGCTTGTCTGTGTGACACAAGCTTTTCAGAAACTCCACTCTCTGGCCAAACAGCAACTTAAACACTTCATCTCCCAGGAAGAAGGATATTCAGTGCTATGAAGATGATGTCTTCTCTGCTGGCTGCCCTACTCAAAGGCACTGGTGTTGGTAACCAGCTGGGTTGGGGTTGAGTATTAAAAGGCTGACCTCTGCGTGGACCTCGTGTATTTCCAAGTGACCACAGCTGGGGCTGTGTGTGTCAGAAACAAAACTCCAGACAGAGTCTTGCATGACAAAAACAATACTCTGCTTCACAGAAAAGGAACTGAAGCTCGAAGCACGGAAGAAAGGTATGCAGAAAGTTAAACAAAAAATAAACTTGCTCTTTTTTTCCATTTCCAACACTGAATCCAGGCATTGGCAGAGGCAAAGACATGTCTAATATCACAGGTCACCGTGGAAAAGACATTTCCACAATCCTAGAGGAAGAAAGGAAGGAAAACAAGCGACCACAAAGGGCTGCTGCAGCACGACGCAAGAAACGACGGCGACTAAATGACTTGGATAGTGACAGTAACTTGGATGAAGAAGAGAGCGAGGATGAATTCAAGATCAGTGATGGGTAGGTCTGCAATTTAACTTCCACCACATGTCACAGACTGCTACAGGCTTCTGTGACTCTGCAGTGCCCCTGAAACAATCATTAGGAGCATGTGCCCAGTGCTGGAACAGGAATGAGCAGGGCCAGGAAAAGTCCTCCTGGCCTAGGGGCACATCATTGTCCTGGAAAAAGTGCATTCTGGATCCATGTGCTGAAATCATTCACTCTGTATTTTAGGCAAAAGATGTTCTGGAAATGTTACTGGTGTGTTTGAGGCCATGGTTATGTTAGTGAGGGAGCCAGATGGGCTCAGTCCTCTGACTGGTGTGACTGTTGAGCAGAAATCCTTACCAGCAGTGAAGCTAAAATGAGACTGGTTGTTTCCTCTTGAAAATATGTCCTGTTTTGTGGGATTTCTATTGGGCCTGATAGTCATTTAGAAATTGGAAGAGTAAGATGACCCCATTTAGAACATAGAGAACTTGAAATGCAGGTTCTGAAACTAATTTTTGATTTCTGCTCTCTAGGAGAGAGCTCAGAAACAGCCATAGAAGTGGTTTATATTGTAGAAAACAAATACCTATCCTGTGAAGCTTGAAATGCTAAATGAACATTCCTCTGGCTAACTGAATCTGTCTTTCCATGGAATTTCACATCATTCAGTCTGGGGAATTCCTAATGTCAAAAAAAGTAATAATAATTTTAGACATATTTTATGTGCCTTAATGAACATAATGGAGCATGAGGTCTAGGCTCTTTACCATCAACATTTAAAGCTTTACACCAGTCACTGAGTCAGTTCACTAAGTGTATGGATAATCTGTACAGCACAGATGCAAATTTAGAGCTTTGTTTTTCACTTACAACTGTGCTGAGAACACTCCAGTGGCACCCTGAATGGCCAAGCTACATGTGCTGGAAATTTCCAATCAATGAGTGTAGCTTGCAGAAGCCTCACAGAAATAATAGTCCATTGATTTGGTGAAGTGTGCTCATGCATTTTCAACTCCATCCTCTGCTGAGTGCCTTCTTGATGTTAGGCTGGAATTGACATTCAGTTGGTGGCCACCTGCAAGTGACTGTACCTTCAGAGCCCAACGGTTTGTAAAAAAGCATCTTCTCACTTTGGAAATTCTAGGAGTGCTACAAGCTGATAAGTTTGTGAGAACTGTAGAATCATAGAATGGTTAAGGCTGGAAGGGACCTTAAAGAGTTTCAACCCCCTTGCAGTGACCCCCTAGACCGACCAGGTTGCACAAAGACCCATCCAACCTGGCCTTGAACACCTCCAAGGAGGGGACTTGCACGACCTTCCTAGGCAACCTATACCAGCACCTTACTACCCTCATGGTGAAGGATTTCTTTCTAATATCTAACTTAAGTCTCCCCTCTTTCAGTTTAAAACCATCACCCCTTGTCCTGTCACTGCCCTCTCTGGTGAAAAGCCCCTCCCCAGCTTTCCTGGAGCCCCTTCAGGCACTGGAAGGTGCTCTAAGGTCTCCCTGGAGCCTTCTCTTCTCCAGGCTGAACACCCCAACTCTCCCAGCCTGTCTTCACATCAGAGCTGCTCCAGCCTTTGGATCATATGATCTTTGTGGCCCTTTTCTGGCCCCTCTCCAACATCTCCATGTCTTTCCTGTGCTGAGGGCTCCAGAACTGTACACAGTAATCCAGGTGGGGTCTCACCAGAGCAGAGCAGAGGGGCAGAATCCCCTCCCTGGCCCTGCTGGCCACACTTCTGTTGATGCAGCCCAGGACACAATTGCCCCTCTGGGCTCCAGCCCTCACTGGCAGCTCATGTCCAGCTTAAATGAGGGCAATAGTTCTGTCCTAAGACACAAAATTTGAATTCTCAGAGATTGTGTAGAACAGGGCTTGGTTCATGAAGAGAAGGTCATCTCTGCCAGAACATGGTGGGTTATTTTTTTTCCCTTCTGTAGTTCCTGCTCTGAAGATGTTAACATTGCATGTACTGTAGGAACCCTCTGGAATCTGTCCTGTGTAAATGTCATCTCCAGTCTCAGTTTGACAGTTTCTGTTCACCTGCTGCTCTGATTGCTGTGTAATGCACTGCAAAGCTGTATCCCAGGTGCACAGCTGAAACCTTATGCCAGTGAGGGCAGTTTTCTGCCTCTGGATCTTTGCCCCACGTTATGCATTCTGCCCTGCATGAGGAATAGTGTGACCAGCAGGACCAGGGAGGTGATCCTGCCCCTCTACTGAGCCTTGGTGAGGCTGCACCTCTAGCCCTGGGTACAGCTCTGGGCACAGCAGGATAGGAAGGACATGGAGGTGCTGGAGAGGGTGCAGAGAAGGGCAACGAGGCTGATGAGGGGTCTGAAGAACAGGGCTGATGAGGAGAGGCTGAGGGAGCTGGGGCTGTTCAGCCTGGAGAAGAGGAGACTGAGGGGAGAGCTCATTGCTCTCTGCAACTACCTGAGAGGAGGTTGTGGTGAGGTGGGTGGTGGCCTCTTCTCCCTAGTGACCAGCAAAAGGACAAGAGGAAATGGGGTCAAGTTGCACCAGGGGAGGTTCAGGTTGGATACTAGAAAAAAATTATTCACAGCAGGAATGGTGAGGCCTTGGAACAGGCTGCCCAGGGAGGTGGTGGAGGCACTGTCCCTGGAGGTGTTTTGGGAAACAGATGGACATGGTGTTTTGGGAGATGGTTTAGTGATTGAGGGTTGTAGGGCAGACAGTTGGACTTTGATGATCTTGAAGGTCTCTTCCAACCTTGATGATTCTATGGTTACTATAAGATTTGTGCAGGGGCTTTTTTTGAAAGACAGTACTTATTTTCCATAGACAACTTGCTTGTAAAATACAAGTGGTTTTGATCCTTTGTTCTGATATCTGTCTCCGTTGTCTGTGGTCTGTCTCTGAACAGATCTCAGGATGAGTTTGTTATATCAGAGGAAAATCTGGATGAGAGTGAAGATGACCCCCCATCAAACGAAGACAGTGATTCAGAGTTCTGTGCCCGCATATCCAGGCGACACCTCTCCAGGCCCATGAGGCAAAGCAGGAGGTTACGAAGGAAAACAGTCAAGAAAAAATATTCTGAAGATGATGAAGAAGAAGATTCTGAGGAAAATTCAAGCAGAGAGTCTGGTGAGTAGAACAAGTCCTAGATATATTCAGTACTCTGGACTGGAGAGAGGAAGGGTGGAAGTCTGGGTTTCCTGTCACGACTGACACTGACTTGTTTGCTTGCTTTGGTCAAGTCAGATGCCATTTTTGCTGGAGAGGAGTTTGCTGCTTGTTCTGCAGTGCATATTCTGCAGGAAGCTGGTCTTGAGTTCTAAGGTCTTGATGATTTCAGTAACTGAAGTAATGTAAAGGAATGCTTGTGCTATGATTCAAAAGGGCACCTTGGTGGACAGTGTAAGGTAGTCTGCACCTTGCTGTTTCACACATAATTGCAGGGAAGAAAAAGGGTGGAGGCAAAAACAGACTTCTTTATAGTTATGTAAAAACCTTCCCGACACCTTTGAAAAAGCCTCTGAAAGAAACATTTTCCCTGACTTTGTATGGAATAAAATTCCTTTGGTTTTATGGCATTCTGTGTTCTCTGCCAGGCTTGAAAGCAGACTGTAACACCTTGAATCTCTCTTTCTTCTACCATTACTCTTTTTATCTTTAATAACTGAAGACACTTGCATCACAGAAGAACCTAATAATTCACTTCATTTGTTTTCTGTTTTCACAGTTTCAAGTGTGAGAAAAGTACCTTAACCCTTTCCATCATTAGCATCTTTCTCTGAAGACTGTCCTTGTTTCTGCTTCATTTGAGACTCAGTCCTAGAAAGTGCCATATATATAAGCACTTATTTTAATGTATTTTCATTGTGAATTTAAGATGCTAAGTGCACTGGAGTATTAACTTCTTGCAGTGTGTGTTGCCTTTCCAGTGTTTTGTCTGTCTCTAGAATAGAGAGGATGAACATGTTGGAGGAAGTTGCTTTGAAGTACTGGTTTGCAGAAGAAGGGTTCATGCATGGACAGATGAAGATGGCTTTGTGCTATTAGTTGTTGTCTCCCTGTTCTGAAAGCATTGTTGCAGTTCTCATGAGTTGGTGTCAGTGAAGGCATTGACAGCAGTCTAAAGAGATTGCTCATTTGTTCTAGAATGCACAGGAGCAACTGTTTGTTCCCTGCTGGACACCCATCTGTGATAGACTCAGCTGAGTCCAGTATCATTCCATATATATCTAAGGGTATAGTCTTAACTGTGTTTTTCTCTTTTACCCCCACTGTTGTCCCTCAGGATCCTGCTTTGAGCCTATTTTGAGCTAAGGACATAAGGTACCTGTGAGTGGCTTTGTTTTCAGTCTCCAGTGATGGAGTTTCTTTCTGAAGGTGGTTATTTTTGTTGGCTTGTTCTGATTCTTTCTCTAATTTTTTAGCAAGTAAGGAGGATGCCACTTCTATCTGTGACTCCTATCAATTGCTAACTTAGGAAGAGTGTGTGACATGTCTAGAAATGGATCTTGGGATAATTGTTCTGGCACAACTCAGTGAAAAAGCAACTAAAAGTGATTCAAGGCTATTTTCAGCTGATATGCCTCAATTTTATTCTTAAAGACACTAGCTGCAGTAGACTAGTGCAGGAAGAACTGTGAATGATGCTGAGTTTCTTCTATACAGTTCCTGTTGAAGCAAACTTATGATCAAGTGAGACTGATTTTTTTATTTTAATTTAAATTCTATAACTTAGATCTCACTTGGAATGAGATCACCTGGTGATTTTTTTCATCTACCTAGTAGAGTACAATTTATTTAAATTTTAAAGACAGAGAGGACTTTCCAGTGTCAGTGGAAATGTGCATCATCAACTCCAATTCAGGAAGGTTGTTGCAGCTCTCAGGAATTGCAGAGGAGGCATCTTTGGCACCACTAGAGATGAGGGAACAAAAACACTGGAAGGAAACCTACTTCTGGAGGAGTTTGAGGGAGACAGGAAAGAGAAGATTCTAAAATCAATTAATTCTGCACTGGTGATGAATAGGGGAGCTGATGCATGAGCCTGGAAAGGGTCAGGGTAATGAGGTGTGATAGTTGAGACTCCTGTGCTGGAAGAGCAGATGATTCATTGGTGCTGGTCTAAAGCTCATCTAAATGGTGCAGTTTTGCTTTGATGGAATAACCCACGTCAGTGTTTTCTTCTCTGCAGAGAGTGGTGATTACTCAGATTACAGTGATGATGATTACCTGGAAACGAGGAGGAGAAGATCAAGACGGAATCAGAAGAGACAAGTTAATTATAAGGAAGATTCAGAAAGTGATGGCTCACAGAAAAGTGTCCGGTACGGGAAGGAGTTAAGAAGAGTTCATAAACGCAGGCTCTCCACTTCAGATAGTGAAGGTAAAATAAACAGTCCACCATTTGCAGGAGCTGGTACATGTCAGCAGTAGCATGAAGAGAAAACTGTAGATAATTGAGATTTCAGAGAATATTCTTTCTAGAGTTCCTTGATGTTTCTCAGAAACTGTTTCCTTCTGAAACTTTATATGCGCTGTTACGGTCCCTTCTCAGAGTTACCGTTGTCCCTGATCCTGACTTCCAGGTCTGAATTTACTGTTGCTGGCATGGAGTGCTGGGATTGCAAAATTGGCAGTGACATAACTGTTCCACCACTTTAAAAATTCTCTTTTGGAAGAGTAAGGGTATTACTTCTGGTGCCCTTGTATTTGTGCTGGTGGTGAAGACTCATTCCATCTCTGTTTGAAGGAGCTGTGATGAGCACAGAGGAAGCCTGCACTCAGCAATGGCAGTCACACCATGAGCAACTGGTGTGTGTTGTGATGCAAAATCAGCTTTTACAAAAGCAACCACTGACCTTGGGTGCTTTGCCTTCGGGGCACCCAGCCTCTGAGACCTTAGGTCCAGCTTTCAGAGATATGAGCAGTAGGGGTTGCAGTGGATGTCAGGCTCCCACAGAAAACTGGCTGTGGCTGACAGGCCCAGTCCCTCTGATTTGTAGGTAAGTTTTGGAAGTGCTGGCCTGAGTTTACAGAGTGTTGGAGGATCCTCTTGGATGAAGGGAAGCAAGTATGTAATGCAGCTGTCTAGTATCTAGAAACTTTCATCCTACACTTCAGTACAGTCTGCTCTCAGAAGTACTGTGTATAGGTGTAATACCAGGCTGGTGAAGGGGCTGGACAAGTCATACAAGGAATAGCTGAGGGAACTGGGGATGTTTAGTTTGGAGGAGGCTGAGGGGAGACCTCATGGCCCTCTATAACTACCTGGAAGGGAGGTTGTACAGAGATGGGTGTTGGCTTCTTCTTCCAAGTAAATAACAACAGGACCAGAGGAGATGGTCTGAAGTTGCACCAGGGGAGGTTCAGATTGGATACTAGGAAGAATTTCTATACTGGAAGAGTGGTCAAACACTGGAACAGGCTGCCCAGGGAGGTGGTGAAGCCACCATCCTTGGGAGGTGTTCAAGAAATGCATAGATGTGGCACTTCAGGGCATGCTCTAGTGGCTGAGATTGTGGTGGGTTTTGTGGGTGTTTTTTGGTGGGGTGTGTTTTTGTTGTTGTTGTGTTCATTGGGTTTTTTGGGGGCATGTTTTGCTTGGGTGACAATTCTGTGATAGGCTCTCTGTGAAGAATCTGCTGTAAGGCAGCTGAGGGGCGTTTGCTGCCTGCACTTGTGATTTTAAATAGTGCCTGGCTGATGGGGTCTTTTCTCCAGGAAATCCCATTTCCTTGGAGATTTCAGATACTGGCTTGTTGCATATTAAAATCAATGCCATTTGGTACCATTCCAGTCCTCTGGCGTAGTCGCCACAGTGTGTAATAAAATAACTAAAAGTGTTATGGGAAATGTCATCATGTTGAAAACACAGGAACTCTGACAGAGTCTCTGTCAACTTCAACCTGCGTTAAATAATAACCCTATAAAATGCCAATTCATGTGTATTTCTACTGGAAATCACAGGGAGACAGCAGATGGTGTTTGCCATGATTTTTCAGTCTCCACCTTTTCTCACCTAAGCCATCAAAGGTCAGTGTAAAGTGTAGACAATGTTACAGTTAGTAATTTTTTAAAAAAGGCCTCCTGGTAAAGGGCAGCAAACTTCAGGGGACAGTTAAGGTGTGTTCATATGCCTGGAAGAAGTTGTATGCAATTTGGGAGGATGGTGGGGGTGTAGTGCAGCTGTGTGTGTGTATCTTGGTGTGACAGGGCAGCTGTTACTCAGGCTCTCAGCTTCTGAAAGGGTGTAAAGCAGGTGCTGCAAGATGAGGGACACGGTTCTGTGTTATTCCTGGCCTGCAGGGCTCCATTTTAGGGAGAACACACCTGCCTCCAAAGCCTCTGGTGCTCCTCTGCTTGGAAACAGAGTATCAACAAATGGCTGGTCTTTGCTATTTGAGCAGTTTGTTTAAGAAGTAAAATGAATGCAAGTGTTTTGACATGGCTGGGGAGCCTGGGGAAGGAGATGGAAATGTGTGTGGTGAGAGAGAGAGGACTTTTTAATGGATCTGAAAGGTGAAAAAGAAAAAAGGTGGGGTTGTCTTGGGCTTGGATTTGCTAATGGCTTTAAGTCTGCTGCTTGTTCCAGAGAGCTACACATCTAAGAACTCTGAAGATGACGAATCCACAAAGGAGTCAAAGCGACTGATCCGGAAACGTCGGCGAAGCACGGACGACTACTCCGAGGAAGGAGGAGAGGATGAGGAAGAGGAAGGGAGGCCCGTCCGCAAGCGGCCGAATCGGATCGAAACAGACGACGAAGACAACGGCGAAAACGCTAACGAGGACCCGGAAAACCCCGCTCCTGCAAATAAGCTGCCAGCACCACAAGCTCCTCAAGACACCACCAAGAAGCACTGCTACCGGATAGAAAGCGACGAAGAAGATGACTTTGATAACGTAGGGAAAGTAGAGAGCCCTTTGGACTACAGCCTGGTGGACTTGCCTTCCACCAACGGACAGAGCCCAGGTAAAACCATTGAGAACTTGATTGGCAAACCAAGCGAGAAGACCCAGGTCCCCAAGGACAGCACAGCCAGTGCCAGCCTGGCGCCCAATGGGACAGGGAGTGGGCAGGAAGCAGTAGGGCCAGAGGAAGATGAAGATGAACTATTGAGAGTGACTGACCTTGTTGATTACGTCTGTAACAGTGAACAGTTATAAGACTTCCATTTTTGTGCTAATTTATTCCACGGTAGCTCATACCAGCGGGCCAGTTATTAAAAGCTGTTTTATTTTTCCTAGAAAATTCTCCACTACAGTATCACTTTTTAGAAGCAAGAATTTCACCAGTCCTGCAGTCTTTCTGTGAAGTGACCAGTTTTGAACTTTGAAGATGAATTGCTGTAAATTCCCTCTCTCACTCCCTCCCCTCCCCCCCCTCCCCCCCCCCCCTCGCCTTCTCCTTCCAAGTCCATGGTCCTGGGTAATTTCACTCACAAAAACCTTATAACAACAAGAGATTTGTATATTTTTGACTTTATATTTCCTGAGTGCATACAAATTTGTGGAAATGGGTGGCCTAAGAATGCATTCCAAATCGGTCAGGGCCCAAACCGGAACTGGGGTGGGTTTGGCTCAAGGGGTGTGGGGTGGGGGGGGGGGATGTGCAGAAGCACTTGTGCTTTAGCTTTTTCATATGAGATATATATTATATTTAAATGTTCACAACTTAGATTACAACTTAACAGACAGTTAAAAAAATTAATGTCTGTACTGTCGCATTTTGTGAGTTGTAGGTTAACATACCATAGCTCATTTTAGTAATCACCTTCATGGAAGCAGTTTGATTTTAATACTGGAGGCAAACAGAATTATTAGAGGCCAAGAAGGTACCATAAACAAGAACTCTACTATCCATTATGACTTGCAGACTTTCCTAATAAACATCCTTTCAAGTGTTTGTACAGTAAAGTGTACTGTAATGAAGTTTTTGACAGTTGAAACACACTAGCCATGAATTTTACACAGCTGTCTCCTGCATGGTCCATCAGATGGTCTTCGATGCACACTAGTGGGAGGACGGATGGATGGGAAGTTGGTCTGTAAGTTGGATGGCATCTTAACGTGCTGCAAACCTTTACAGACAAAAGAACCCTGCAGTAGCTGCCTGGCCACTGGAGCTTCACCAACTCTTGGGAGTGTTCTGAGTGAAATGTGTTGGTACACTGACCACAGAATGACAGTGCATCAGAGGATTGAGGGGTTTCTCAAATAAACCGTGACTGGTCCATTCATGTCCTTAATATCTACTTCAAATTGAAGTAAACAAATGGAACAGTTTTCCTTTTGGAGGTTTTCTGTTTGGGGTTTGTGTGTATTTTTCTTTTGACTTTTCTTCTGCTGCCTGGATGTATTAGCAGGTTTTGAATGTAAGTGTTGGCCTTTGGCCGTTAGGATTTTCTTAAAATACATTTTAATAATTGTCATGTGACCAACTGATTTCAAGAAGGCAGTATTTCTGAGAGAAAATGCTTGACTCCAAGACACCTCCTCAACTTTAGAGTGGGCATGAAGTGATATGTGCTTTTATTCAAGAAAAAACAACAACAAAAGAAACAATTAAAAACCAACATAGGGCACATAAGAAAGAGCAGAGTCAAAATCTGTTTTGCATGGCATTCAGTTTTCTCTTTATTCTGAGTTAAGATGCAGGCTGTAGCATTTGTAAATGTTGTAGCACACAGCTCCAACAGATCTGCCAGACGTTGAAATCCAAAAAGGTCACATTTGTTCATCCTTTTGCTCTGAGATCTGGATTTTTGACTGGTGTTTATGTCCATTGCTGGCAATGGATGCACCAAAACTGCTGCTGCCACCGAGGAGTGAGTTCTCCTTTCCTGCCCCACCTGATTCCCTTCCATTATATTGTATTTACTAGTCAGTCATTGAGCACTTCTGTTTTCTTGTAATAAAGCTGGCATTAGGCCTTTACTGAATACCTCTGTAGAAAACATAGATCCAAAAATTACCTGCCTTCTGGCCTTGAAAGTCTTGGTTTTGTTTCCCCACCTCTTTCTCCATGAGTTTAATCAGAACCACTCCATGGCTCCTACTCGTGTGGGTTCCAGCAGTGCACACATGCTGCTATCAAACTAGGATCATCAGAGCTGCAAGAAGGTGGAACTTGCTCAGTGTCTGCTGTGCTAAGCAAGCTTGTGATTTTTAAACAGATGAGAAATCACTCTTTTCCCAAATAAGAACTTAATTCCATCAAAGATTAAATCTTTTTCCACCTTATCAATGTTAACTATTAAGAGATATTAAAACAGGGTAGAGAAAAGCCACAAAAGTTTAGAATAAGTTGTTAAAAAGCATATGTAGCATTTTAAGCTACTCTAGTGTTTTTTCTTTGCCTAGGGGATGCATAAATGTAGTGCTTCTACATTTCTAACATACTTGTGTTTGAAAACAAGCAAGAACATAAAGCTTCCACTTTTCAATGTTAATAATTGCTGAGCATTTTTAGCATGTGCAGTGCAACCTGTCTGATGAGCTTGCAGCAACACTGGGCAGCCACTAGTTTCTCACTTGTTTTGGTAGTGCCATAATCTTCCTTTTGCTGCCTGGTGGAGCCTTTTAGTATCTGTTAAGTGCTGCAGCAAGCATTCCTGCATGGAGAGTCAATCCCAAATGTTAAATACTTCGTGGGCAAGTAGTTGTGAATGTAAGAAAATAATAGAGTTAAGATACTGAATTTACCAGCCAGGAAAAAAAGCTGGGTACTGTGGTAGGGAGTGATGTGGAAGCAGGAAGGACCAGGAAGCAGAACTGGGGCACTGAAGCCTGCATCAGGAGTGTCATGTTTTAAAAATTGGGAATGACAGGATGATACCAAATTTTACTTTGTACCTGTTGCTTTTCAAAAACAACTTTCTGTCTCCCAACAAATCCCCTTTGGTACCTGAGACAGCTTCACCCCCCAAGATCCTGAGTTCTCCCTTAGACCACTGGGAATGTTGTGTAACTGACAACTTCAGAAAATGCACTAGAAACTCTTAGCATGTTCAAACTCGTATTTTTCTCATTTCTAAGGCTTCCTGCTTGATGGGAAATGTACAGTCTCCTCTTTGGAAAGATGCCACTTCATGACATGAGGCCAGCTGACTGCTGCACAGGGTTCATGCTGTTACAGTATGTATCTGTGATTCCAGCGTGGAAATGTTCTCCTGGTGTCCTCAGCATCTCGTGTTTTTCTGTACTTGTGAGATCAGAATTTAAATGTCTTTGAATAGTGATTTCAGGTGTGTCTTTGAGCAAACAGAAAGCTCAAACCATATGAGGAAAAGAGTGAAAACTGGCCAGGGATTTTTTCAACATCCTGGATTTAAAAGTACAAGAACAAGCAGGCATTGCCTGAAAGTAACAAAGCAGTTATTCAACAAACTCTTGTTTATTCCACACAGGTTGTCCTTCAAAGCTTTAACTGCAAACTCTTCAGAGTATAACTGCTTCGGAACAAAGCAAATTGATTTCTATGTGCAATTTAACTAGCACTGGTGAGGGGAAGAATCTTTAAGTGGAGTGGAAGGATGGACTGGTTTGTGTCACCAAGACAAAGGCTGGCTGTTGGGTTTCTTGCACGTTGCTACCAGCGTGTGATTCTTGGCAACACAAAGTGCACAGGTGGTTCACTCTGTAATTAGTGACTGTGCTGCATTAGTCTAACCAGGAGGGGGGTAGAGTTAAGAACTCGGTTTCATCACAGTTGCTGTCATCTAGTTCCTGAGTCTTGTAAACCTGAGTGTATTCTTGATTTTAAAATAGAAAATGGTATCATCAAACTACAGAAAACCCTTAGTGGTGGAATCTTGTAGGAAGATCAGTGCTGAACAATCAAGTCTTTGAGAGTTTGACTTCATACATGTTGAATTGCATTCTAAAGTCACTGCAGCTTCCTGATTTTTTTTTAATGAAAAGATTGCTCTGTTATAAAAGCACTTGAGATGCTTTTTTTTCTAAATTGTTCCTATGTAAGTGTATCACCTTCAAGATTTCTTTGGTTTAAAGTGTCATAGAGCAGGAGCTAATAACTGAGTTGGACTCATTTTCTGTTCCCTTCTGTTCTCTAATTGCTGTGTCTGAACTCTTGGTGAAAGAACTTACTCAAAAGAAAAAAGGAGGAAAAAATGTATGTTCACACAAGAGAAATTGTGTGCTAGGGTAGCATTGTTCTGATTTGTCTTCACATCTGTCATTTGAACTACATGGGTATCCAAGTGCTGCAACTGTTAAATAATCTTAATAGTTCATTATCAGGGTGTGCATTTTATACCTGTTTTCAGGCACTTATAACTTGGTTTCCAATGCTCATCAATAGAAAAGCCTGGCCTGAACTTTCAAAGAAGTTCACAGCCTTCTTTTATCAACAGTAAATGAGGAGTTTTGGTGGCACCTGCTTTTTAAATTTGCAATGCACACAGTCATGTAAATAAATGGTGGCAGTGATGTTAGCCCCCCAGAACTGGTCTGACAAAGAGATTTGTATCATCTTCAAAATGGCAACACATGGGCCTTGAAACTTGGTTTTGGTACATGTGCAGTGACTACTACTCACAGGCTTATGGATATAATGTACAGTTTGCACCCTACATATGTATTTACATTTGATGTAAGCTTCCAATTCACTAGGTATAGAAAATCCTGAAATATATAAATAGATATATAATAGATTTAAGTATCTTCAACCAAAACAGTAACTTCCTGATAAAAAAAATAATGTGTTGAATAAGGTGGGGGAAACCAGCAATTCATGTGAAGGAGCCCAATTCTGCAATTCCTTAAGTGTTCAAAACTTCTGTGGAAGCATCCAGGATATTGTCTGCCATGAGGATTTGCAGGATCAAGTCCACATTTCCTGGAAGTCTTTTCTTCCTACCCTTGCTTAACAGTTGGGATAGGGACTATATCTCACTTAAAATGTTGGCAGAAAATAAAAAAAATCCAACAGAAATTATCCTTATTTTTTTCCACTATTTACTCACGTAAGAAAAATTTTATATGACTTATTTTTGGTGCTTTATAGAGTTAGGTATCCAATCTGAGACATAGCAGAGAGGTCTAGCTTCAGAAATTTTTATCACTTGAAAACAATTTCTGAAGCTGGGCAGCCAGCAGTTGGGGTACTGAAGATTACTAGTCACTTTTGAAAAGGTGTGTCACTTACCAAGCTGTTATTTTAGGTTAGGTGTAAACTAACTGAGATAGTTCCAAGGGGCAAAACCGTGTGCTTGGGAATGGATTGTCCTGATGCTTCAGAGTAATTTAACTTATTTTGTATATTGCAAAAGATGTATATTGCTTAGTATGACACTTCAAGGACTCTGTACAGCTTCTGGGGGAAAGAATAGAACACTCTAAAAGTAGGTAAGAAGTTTTTATAATTGAGTATGTGGTGTAAAGGCTCCAGATTGAACTGCAATTAAAAGGAAGTCCTACAACTTGGGTTTTTGACTATCATTTTGTAAATGCTGGCACCCCACACCTGAGCTGAAGAGCAGGAGAGGGGACAATACAGCAGTTAGGGGGGGACACGTGCTTGATGAAGGCACAGGTGTTGGTGAATAGATCTACTATGGCTACATATAACCCCAAAGGTTAGGAAGGAGCACGGAGCGATGGGGTGGCTCTCTCGCTCGGCTGGTTTCCTTCTGCACTTTGCAGCACTTTGTGTATAGTCAGTCTCACTGGTTCCCCAGGTGCAGACAGAGCTGGTTTCTCCTGCTGTTTGGATGTGCTGGTTCAGTAAGAGCAGGAGATGGGGAATGGATGGAGGGAAGTGGAACAGAAAAATGTGTATGCAAACCCATGCAATTTGCAAGAGAGGTCTCAGGCCTGAAAATTGCTTCTGACTCTCCCATTACAGACTGTATTTCCACTGGAAGGCCTCCCTTAAAGAGAATCATCCCAATACCCTCCTTTTCTCATCCTGACTTTCAAAGCAACAGGAAAAAGCTACCTGAGGTCTCCTTCCTTGAGGGGGTCAGTAACGTTCCATCAGCACAATATGGATGTGGAGAAAATTAGAATCAGCCCATAGAGTGTTATGGCAATGTTTGTTTGCCTCTGGGAACATAGGTTGGAGTCCACACTGTTTGCTTTGTTGTTTGTTCCTCTTACTGTGTCCCGCACAACTAAACTTTGATTAGTCTGTCAGAATTTGACTTCAATGATTCCATGGGGATAAAGTCCTTCTGCTAAAACATATGATAGGCCTAGTTACCAGTGCACCATTGGTTAGAGCAGTTTAAAGTCCTTAATAGCTACTAATCTGCTGCTCAATGTAGTGGTAGAACAGGCAATCAAATCATAAAGTTGTAAGCCTTGTTTAGTTTTCCATCTCATACTCGTTATATGGACTCTAAAATTGTGTACAGTCTCTTATTCCTAGACTATATGAATTAAAATGGTACTCCTCCCCCTAACTCCCATGAGAATATTTGTTGTTAATGCCAATGTGGTTGCTAGTTCCTACCTGTGCTTCACAGCCCTCCTGCAGCAGCCAGGAGATGGTCTGTGACCAATTCAGAAGCGCCACGTCGCCGTTCCGAGGGCACAACAGTTCTCAGACAGGCACAGATCCTGTACCTGAGACAAACACCAGGCACATCCTGTGTCCCAGGTAACACAGGACAGGTTACCTGCCAGCAGAAGGGTTGTCCTTCAGCATTCTGTGAGTATTAGATGAAACCTGCCAGATAAGGCTCTTCAAATTGAAGATGTACTCACATGAAATACAGTTTTGTCTTACTCCTGTGTGTGCTGTTTGTATGTTTGCAAAAAAGCCCTTCAGTCCCTTAAAAAATGGTCTCACTCACAGTTGGCCTCATTTTTTGTTTTCTTTCTCTAAAGAATTAACATGGTAAAAGTTCCACAAGCTGAGCTCTTTGCTGTGTAGAGTTTAATCCTTGCGTTTCTTGAGTCCTGAACTTTTTTCAGTCTCTCTTCAATCATGACTTGCTACAATCTCAAAGGGAAAGGACTGAGGGGACACACACTGTGTGTGTGTGGGGTGGGGTTGGGGGGAGATATGCTGAAAAAACTGGAAGTGTTATTCTTGTTGCACATAAATTGGGTGGTGCTTTCACTGTCATTTCCCCCCCACACACCACTGGTATCACGTGCATGATGCATTAAGCCTTTTTTTTCAATGGAAGTCATGGTGGCCTCAGTGCTCAAAGGGTTAACTGCAGTTTATTAACAGCTCATGTTTTTAGATTTGCAGTACACAACTGTTTAAATACTGTATTCCTTGTAAATGAAGTAAAAAAAATAATAATAATAACGTTAAGGCTGGTGCCAATATTTTTGTTAATGACTTGTTCAGCATTGTCTCTCACTACAGTCTGGTCAGAACTCTTTGTGTATAAGCTGGGCCTGAAGCCATTTTATAGCTTGTAGGCCTAATTGTGTAACTTTTCTTTCATAATGTTTTTGTTATAATATCTACTGTCATTTCTTTCATATAAATATGACATGTAAATTGTCATAATAAAAACAAAAAATTGAAATAATTTGATGTACAAGGTATAGTGTGTATTGAAGGAGCAGTTTTTTTAAGGGTCATCACACGTGCACACACGTTTCTTTATCACTTTTAGAATGAGTGTGGTGGATTGTTCCAGCCTGTGGCAGTGCCACTGCCTGCCAGGGGGATGGAGAACTCCTGTTTGAAGTTGGTATTGTGGTGGCAGCTCAACTGACAAGAGTTTTTCTTTCTCTGACCAGCTCTGGCTGATGGTGGGGAAGACCTGAAGGATTTCTTTTGTGGTTGTTTTCTGCATACGTTCCATCCTCTACCTGATTTTTCTGTCTAGTTTCATAGTCATGTTGCAGTCACTGGACAAAAACCAGCACCCTGAACAGGGTCTGGTGCTCACCTCCTGCTGCAACATCCATTCCATTTGTGGTTGGACTTGTGTCATTGCTGAATTAGCAGTGAATTCTTGCAGCTAGGGAGAAAATCTGCTTGGTTCTTGCCTGTGTTGGTTTGCAGGGGTGGTACTTGGAGCTGGCAGTGTTCCCAGCTAGGCTGTTCCCATGAGGTTTCCACGTGGCACTAAGGAGAGAGGAGCCAGGTTCATTAATTTTGGGCTGAGAAGTGTGAAACCATTAGGTGGAAGCCTGCAGAGAAGCACTGAAGATGCAGATGATCTGACACGTGGCTATGGCAACGGACATTAAAAAACAGTCTGTAGAGAAAAGGACTTGGGAGTGATGGTGGATGAGAAGCTCAGCTTGAGCCCAGAAACCAACCGTGTCCTGGGCTGCATCACCAGCAGCAAGGGAGGTGATTCTCTCCTTTACTGGGTTCTCATGAGACCCCACCTGGAGTTCTGTGTCCAGTTCTGGAGCCCCTAACATAAGAAGGACATGGAGCTCCTGGAGCAAGTCCAGAGGTGGCCCCGGAGATGATGGGAGGGCTGGAGCAGCTCTGCTCTGGAGACAGGCTGGGAGAGTTGGGGTGTTGAGCCTGGAGAAGAGAAGGCTCCAGGGAGACCTGAGAGCACCTTCCAGGGCCTGAAGGGGCTCCAGGAAAGCTGGGGAGGGGCTTGGGACAAGGGCATGGAATGATAGGACAATGGGGAAGGATTAAAACTGGAAGAGGAGAGATTTAGGTTAGACAGTAGGAAGAAATTCTTCACCGTGAAGGTGGTGAGACCCTGGAACAGGTTGCCCAGGATAGTTCTTGAAGCCCTGTCCCTGGAAGTGTTCAAGAACAAGTGGATGGTGCTTGGAGCAACCTGGGCTGGTGGGAGGTGTCCCTGCCCATGCAGGGGTGTTGGATGTAGAGGATCTTCAAGGTCAATTCCAACTCAAACCATTCTATGATTCTATGGACATCCACAATGTTTTAGGGCTGTAACAGAAAAAAGTCAATGAAGGGTGTCATCTCTCACTGAAGTCTTTCAATCTTTGTTTTCTCTGAACGTGTCTGTGGTTATAGTCAAGCTACTGTGTTCCTGCAGGGATGAGAAATCACTGTCAAATCCATCCTCCTTCTCCAAATGAAATTCCAAAATTTTACATTTGTATTTTTGACAGACCTTGAGTGTTTTGAACTGGCCACTTCACAGCAAGTGCCCTGTAGTCAGTGCAGAGAAACCATCATCTCCCTTGAGTGGTGGGTCTTACCTTGTGTCCTAAGATGACTCTAGACCCTGTGAAGGTACCTGCTGCTCTCTGGAGCCCCTAAATACAGCCCTGGTTGACTAAATCACTCTTGACCAGCCAATATTCAGGCATTGGTGTGGGGGTGGATCCTAACTCACTTTTTAAAGCTGTTTCAGAGGAGGAAAAGAGTTTTCACATACTGCCATTCTCTTCTGTGAACCTGCAGGAGCTGTCTGCCTATCCACTCTGAGCTTCTGTTAGATACACCACTTGGTACTGGGTATGAAGTATCTGGATTTTGTAAACGAGGAAGATGTGGATTTAAAACAATCCCAAAGAGTTGTGTGATTTCCAGTTAGCTACAGAGGTGGTGAGGGCTCTGCATGGATGGTTAGGTAACAGGAGACATGAGCAGGAATATGGATTTGTTATGCTGAATGTGCTGAGCAGGAGTTTCCATGTGTCTCCACCTCTTCCCACCAGTCTGATCTGTGTTCACGGATGAATAATGGATTTTTGTTTCCAGATGAGCACTTGTCTTGGCATGGCAAACTCAAAAGTGGCTGAGAAACTTCCTCTTCCTCATCTCCTACTGCCTCTGCATTTTTTTCCAAGCCATTCCAGCAGTGTTTTAAGTTTCACTTTCCTGTGGAAGTTGCTTTGATTTCAATCAAGGTGGTTATTTGTATGAATAATAATAATTTGCATACTTAGCAACAGGTGTGGCTGAGGAGCTTTACAAAGCATTTTAGAAAGCTCAGCCTAAAAGAACTGTGTTATGTTCTTGTCCCCCCTGGTTTCTTCACACATTTTCTTTTCCAAGAATGTGCTGCTTTGGTTCTTTGCTATCCAAGTCCACAACCAGCAAGGTCTGGAGAGGGGAAAGGTGGAGACCCAATTCTGTTAAGAACTGGTTGGTGTTTGTGAGAACCTGGGTTTGCACACAGGTAGGCAAATGACTCCTTCAAAGTAAAATCAAACTGATGAAAGGGAAGAGTAAAAGCCACGACAATGAGGCAACCACTGCATGGGCTCCTGGTGAGTGTGTTACTATGGGAGGAGCACTTGCCAACCTGAAGAGTCAGAAAGAAGAGATATTTGCAGAGGTGCTGCCTCACTGGTGGAGCCATCAAGAGCATCCCCTGCCAGAGACGTTCCTCACTGGTGCAGACTGAACGCTACCACCTATCCACTCACCCTGTACAGGCACAAGCCTTGTTCCTCACCGCAGCCGCGCGTGTCAGAAGAGAAACCTGCTGCAGAAACGCTGCCAGTCGCCTGGCAGCAGGGCAGCGCTCCTGCGGGCGCAGCAGCCTTCCTGCCCCCGCAGCCCGCTCTCCCGAGGCTGCTCCCCCGCTCCCCTCACAGGCCGCAGCAGCACCGGGGCTCCCCCCCTTCGCTGAGGGGAAAATCCACCGGATTCAGCAATCCAGGCACTTTCTTCTCCGCCTGCGCCGCTGGGTGCCAGGCTCCGGGTGCTGGCCCACCCAACCTGCCGTTCGTTTTCCTTTCCGGCACCTGACGACGGTCACCGAACAGCTGCGGCCTCGGGTGGCGGGTGGCCCGGGAGAGCCGCCCAGGCCGGGCCGCAGGCGCTGCCCCTCAGGCGGCCCCTCCGCGCTTCCCCCTCCCGGATCACGCCAACCTGACTCCAGAGCCGCCCTCCCGGCACGCGGAGCGCCCCCCCGCCCTCGAGGGACCGGGACGTTTTGGGGTGAAACGCCGCAAACCGGGCGACAAGGCGGGAGCGGCGACAAGATGGCGGCGGGGCGGGCGCGCAACCACCGAGGGGTGGCTAGAGAGGCGGGGCGGGGCGGGCAGGCACCACAGAGGCGTGGCTAGAGAGGCGTGCGGGGCGGACGCGCAACCACCGAGGCGTGGCTAGAGAGGCGCGGCGGGGCGGGCAGGCACCACCGAGAGGTGGCTAGAGAGGCGCGGCGAGGGCTGCGATTTCCGCTTCCGGCGAGCGAGGCGATGGTGGAGGCGGGAGGCGGCGGCGCCATGAGTCTCCTCAGGCCGCTCCCGCCGCCGGCCGAGGGCGTTCGCCACCAGCAGCCTGACACCGAGGCGGTGCTGGCGGGGCGCAGCCTGGGCGCCGGCACCCTTTACATCGCCGAGAGGTAAGGGGTGTGGGGGTGGAACCGCGGGGTGTGTGTGTTTGTGTGTGTAAGTAAGTAGGCCTCGGGGCGCGGGGCCCGCTCTGAGAGGGGCTGCCCCGTGGGGAGCGGTGATGCCGTCGTCAGGGGGATGTGTGGTTTCCCCTCGTGGAGCCGGCTTATGGGGTTTGGTGGGGGCCAGGCTGGGAGGGCTCCGTGTGGGGGTTCTTTTCCCTGGGGAGGGGTGGCTGGAGGGCACCCCTTGAGGGACTTGGTCCCCTGAGGGGTCTCCCCTGAGTGGACCTACCCGAAGAGCGTTACAGAATCCTAGGGGTTGGAAGGGACCGGGAAAGATCACCCAGCCCAACCCCCCTGCCAGAGCAGGGTCACCCAGAGCACATCACACAGGAACGTGTCCAGGAGGGTTTGAATGTCTCCAGAGAAGGAGACTCCACAGCCTCTCTGGGCAGCCTGTCCCAGGGCTCTGTCACTCTCACAGGAAAGAAGTTCTTCCTGATATTCCCAAGGAACCTCCTGTGCTCCAGTTTGCACCCATTGCCCCTTGTCCTGTCACTGGACATCACTGAACAAAGCCTGGCTCCATCCTCCTGACACTGCCCTGAACGTGTCTGTAACCATGGGTGAGGTCGCCCCTCAGTCTCCTCTTCTCCAAGCTCAAGAGACCCAGCTCCCTCAGCTTTTACTCATCAGGGAGATGTTCCACTCCCTTCAGCATCTTTGTGGCTCTGTGCTGGACTCTCTCAAGCAGTTCCCTGTCCTTCCTGAACTGAGGGGCCCTGCATTGTGGGGAACTCTTTATCAGGAAGGTCGTCATGTTGGGGGAGGCCCTCAGAGATGCTTGTGACTCTGAGGTGGGTCCTCACTGTTCCTCCTCTAAATAGTGTTTTAAACACAAGAGGGAACAGCACAGCCTGGCTGGCCAGGTTCTTAAAAACCCAGCACCTCTTTCCATTGTCACAGAGTGGGTGGGGCTGGTTTTCTACTGTTATTAACTCCTGAACTCTCTGAAGTCTCATGTCACGTTGCTCACCTGAACACAAGACACCTTGTTGATGAAGGCAGTATAATTGTCTTTGACCATGGAAGACTATTCTAAATACAGTATGTTTCTGCAGTAGAACAGTGTTGCTTGTTTCATTTAAATTAAACAGTTTTAAAAATTGCTTAGGTGCAACATGTTATTTAAGCTTCCTCTGAAATCTTAGGGGAAGTGAACAGGGCAAAACAATGCTGGAGGTCCATGAAACTTACTGGGTTTTTTCCCAGGGAGTTGTAAATGTCATAAGTGAGGTTTTGTGACTTCTTCTCTTAATGACTTACTGAGGAACCCCTCTTCAGAACCCCTGAGTTACATTGCCATTTCTCAAAAGTAAAACATATCAGGAAAAAAAAAAATAAAAAGACAAGGAGAAAATTCTTATTCTGGTTCTCATTTGAGGAACAAGAGTAATTATAGAGTCATAGAATGTCTTGGGTTGGAAGGGACCTCTAAGGATCATCTAGTCCAGCCCCCCTACAATAAGCAGGGACATCTCACACTAGATCAGGTTGCTCAGAGCCCCATCAAGCCTGACCTTGAATGTCTCCAGGGATAAGGCCTCCACCACCTCTCTAGGCAACCTGTTCCAGCCATCCAGCACCCTCATAGTAAAGAACTTCTTCCTAATGTCCAACCTCAATCTACCCTTTTCTAGCTTCAGACCATTACCCCTTGTCCTGTCCTTACATGCCCTTGTCAACATACCCTACTGTCATGGTCTGGTTCCTTACACCCACCTCCAAGGGATTAAAAAAAACACTTTTTTTTTAAGTTTAAGAACACAGCTTTAGTTTTGTGAAAGCAATGATAGTAACAGTTTCTGTAGCTGGTGTGCCTTTCATTTCAGAAGATCCTTAAGATCTTAAGAAGTTGAAATTTGTGGAGAGGTGTCACACAGCAGCCTGACCAGCTTGGGCAGCTCTGTGGGAACTCTTAGCAGCAAGACAGTTCTGTGGAAAAGGCCCTGTTCACGTGCAGTCAGGTGAGTGACATACACCCACTAGCTCAGAATTATTTCCCAACCACTGAAGAGTGAATTGTCTTTTAAAACTTTTAGACTATTATTAATGCCTATAAGTATCTAGAGGGTTTGTGCAGGGAGGATGGAGCCAGACTCTGCTCAGCAGTGCCCAGGGACAGGACGAGGGGCAATGGGCACAAGCTGGAACATGGGAAGTGCCCCTGAAAGATGAGGGAAAACTTCTTGCCTGTGAGGGTGACAGAGCCCTGGGACAGGCTGCCCAGGGAGGGTGTGGAGTCCCCTTCTCTGCAGATATTCCAGCCCCCCCAGATGCAGCCCTGGGTGATGTGCTCTGGGTGATCCTGCTTCAGCAGGAGAGCGGGACTAGATGATCTCTTCCAACTCTGACAATTCTGTGACTATGAAGTGTTTCTAGAACAGGCAATATTATTTGAGGATTTTTTTGCACCGCCTGAACCTGTTGGTGCTGTTGTGTTCCTCTTGGAGAGGGATCCCTCTAGAATCCTAGTTTCTGTTGTGTTTAGCTCCTTGGTTGCAGATACGAGGGCTTCTGTTCACTCAGCATCTGCTCCCAACACGTGTAACATTGAGTTTTCATGTAGCTTGCTTTCAATAGATTTTTGTGTGAGGCATAAACAAGTCTGCCAGGCTCCTCCCAACATGTTCTGAGCACATCCCAGAGCATTTATCAGAGTCACTTGCTGGTAATGAATAGAAAACACCAGGGTTTGCAGGAGTGCTGGGGAGAAGCAGGCAGACAATGTGGCTTTGGATCCACACATGGACTCTGTGTCAGGAGCTGTAAACATTGATAATTGGCCATTGAGGATTAGGAAAGAAATTCCTTGCTCCCACTTCACAAGCTTTTGCTCTCCCTGAGAGAGACCTTTTCATTGGTTTTGTCCCTCTGCAAAAACTTGGGAATGCTGAGTTCCACACATCACGGAGGTCCCACTTTCTTCCCCTCAGTGTTTCTGTTCCCTGTGTCACCTCATCGATCACAGACACCCAAAATGAGCTTGAGTTGGGTTTCTTGGCTGCTAGAAAGACATTGATCTGTCTGATGTGCCTTTCTTTATGCATGTCTTTATGATGTGGCTGCCCCCTCCCTGGAGGTGTCCAAGGGCAGGTTGGATGAGGCTTGTGCAGCCTGGTCTGGTGGGAGGTTTCCCTGCTCATAGCAGGGAGGTTGGAACCTGATGATCTTTCAGGTCCCTTCCAACCTTCACCATTCTGTGATTCCAAGTGAAGGAGGTAGAAGCTCAGTGGCAACAACCTGTTCTGTCTCCTGCTGTGGTGAGGGATGCGGGTGAAAACTGGGGGAAGCAGAGGTTATAGCACAGAAGTTTTGAAGGGTGGGAAACCATAACCTCCACATAACCACCCACATCAGATCTATAATCCTCTAGAGATTACAGTAGTGACTTCCCTTTCAGTGTTCTCTTTATCTTGAAAAACCACAGACGTTTAATAATGTGAGTTACCAATTACACTCTGCAACCTCTGTAGTTATCTTTAGGGTGGTAAAGATCTACAGAGAGGAGAAAATGAAGGGGTAGGGAGAGAAATGCATGATTTACTGCAAATGTGATAGAGCTGAAGTGCGTGTTCAGGGTGTTCAGCTTCAGGTTTTTAAGTGAAGGTTTCTTCTACCTCAGCCACCAGCTACACTGTTTAAGGGACCTGTCAGGGCAGGTCTGGGATGGTGGAAGCGCCTTGAATTACTCTCTTGGGGGTTGGTTTCCTTACCTGCAGGGTGAGTCAGGTACCTTAGATTCCTCTGGTACTCTCTTAACTTGTCTCTTTTTTTCCACTCCTCCTCGTTAGTCGCCTCTCTTGGCTGGAAAACTCAGGAGTTGGCTTCTCCTTGGATTATCCCACCATCAGTTTACACGCCGTCTCCAGGGACCTGGCCGCCTACCCCTGCGAGCACTTGTACGTGATGGTGAATGCCAAGTTTGAAGGTATGCCTGGGGTCTTGCTGCATGTTCCCATGCTGCCCTGAGAGGCAGGATTTCCTCTACAAAAAGAATACATTTTGGTTTTAAAACTTATTTACTTCATTCAAACAGCAGCTTGTATTTTCTTTGGCGTTCTTCTGAAGCACAGTTACTTTAGAATCATTGAATGGTTTCGGTTGGAAGGGACCTTAGAGATCATCTCCCACTAGATCAGGTTGCTCAGAGCCCTGTCCAACTTGTTCTTGAACACTTCCAGGGCTGAAGCTTCCACAACTTCCCTGGGCAACCTGTTGCAGTGTCTCACCACCCTCACAGTGAAGAATTTCTTCCTAATGTCTAACCTAAATCTCCCCGCTTCCAGTTTTAATCCATTACCTCTTGTCCTCTCACTTCCTGCCCTTGTGGAAAGCCCCTCCCTAGTTTTGCTGTAGCCCCTTCAGGCACTGGAAGGTGCTCTAAGGTCTCCCAGGAGCCTTTTCTTTTTCAGGCTTCTTCTTCACCTCCAACTCTCTCAGCCTGTCTCCATAACAGAGCTGCTTTGCCCGTGTTTAGAGTCATTCCTGCACTGTTCTGCTCTCTGTGTGACCATGTACAACTGGAGCTGCTGAGAATCTCTTCTCTGCTCTCTTTCTTACACTCATTTGAAGCAATTTAGTTCCTCTGCAGTCTCCCAGGGATTCCAGCTTAGGTATCATATTTCTTAATTGAATTTATGTTAATGTCACTACCCTTTCTAGCCTTTATGAATTCCTGCTGTTTCCCATTAACCTAGAACCTTTCATTCATTTTCTCCCACAGCTTGCTTAAAAAAAAAAAAGGCAATAGCTCATGTTGCCAGGCTTGATGGATCTTTGTAGATTTCCTAGAGAAAACAAGGTTTCAGTTTCATTGTTGTATGAAGATTTCCTACATTTTCTGGTGTATCAGGTGTTTTTTTTCTTCTGGCAGATCTGTTAGTATTTTCAGTGTGTCATAAACTGCCACTTCAATTGAAAAGCAGCAAGTATGAAGTCTTGAGCCTGGTTCCCTTTCCCCTCCATACCTACTGGTCATTGTAGTTAAAGCTTACAATCTGGCCTTTAATTTTTCCTCAAATAGTCAATATATTGAAAGTACTGACACGACCTTGAGGAGGCAGAGGCATTTATAGCTATTTTCATTATTTCCTTCTCATGTTACTAATGTTCTCTGACAGTCTATCACTACAAATAATAATGTGTACATGTACCTCTTGGTTCTTCTTCATTTTCCTCTAACTGTGTTTGTTCTGAAGTAAACTGAGCCTAGTTTGCAGAAATAGTTTACAGCTTTTAATTAATTCCAGTAATAGTGTTTGAAAAGATGGATATCCTGTGATAATTCTTATCTGTAACTCTTTAATAGACTGATTTTTGGGAGGGTGTTGTGGGTTTTTTAATAGGTGACTTCTGGCTACAGTTAATCTACAGCAAGTAGAATATTTGTTTAGTTTCCAAGTCAATCCCTGGCCCAGGATTTTAACTCCTGAAAGGTGTTAAACCAAAACATCTCAACTTCTTTGGCTGCAAGAGTCTTTGTTTCTTGGTTGGGCAGGGTCCATTTTGTTCTTCCTCTGAAGGCTGTTGTTGCACCCTTTGTGTATGTGCCTTTTCCTACCCCCCTTTTTAAGAAAAGGCAGTCAGAGGATGACTCCATGGAAACAAAGAGCTGGACTCAGCAGTGACAAGCTGTGCCTGTGGGTGTCATTTGGAAAATGATTGGGTAGCTCCCTTGGACACTTCATTTTTTTGGAGCAGCTGCCTGGCAGCTTCTTGGCTTCTTCACATCCTTGGTGGTGCCACTTTTGTATGTTGTAAAAGCCTCTCTCAGTGGAACAGCCTTAACTGCACTTCTCTTTTTCTCTAGAAGATAATGATGCACTTTTGAAGCTGTCAGTGCAGTGTCCCCAGCCACAAAAGGGTGAACTGTAGTTGTCTTCTGTGTGGTTTTTATATTTATGGAAAGGAAAACATCATGTTTTTGTTTACTAACATAAGACACAGAAGTTGGGCAGGATGGTTTTGCTCATAGTTGTCATTGGTTCTGGGTGCACTTTTTCCTTCTGACATCTTCCTGGCTGGCTAGGAATGTGGGAAATCAAGTAGAGAAAACCTTGTGAATGTCACAGTCCTCTGTGAGGGGCCACACTGGAAGTGAGGTGATCTCATTACAATAGTTGTGAAGCATCTGTAAAATGCATGTAATGTAAAGAAAGACAGAAATAGCATTGCACAGTGATAATGACTGTGGGTCGTGGGGCTTAGCAAGAGTCAGGCAGTTTTTCTGAAGTATGTGGATACATCATGTGACCATAACAGAAATGTAAAAGTTTGAAATTACAAATAGAGAAGTTTTGGTGTGTGTTTCAAGTGTTGTGGAGGCTGTGAGAGGGCCTCACACATCTGTGCTGTGGATGGGAGGGGGTTGGTTTGTGCCTCTCACAGGCTGTGTCCAGGTTTCCAATTTTACTACCTGTGTGTTACTGAAAGAATAAAATAAAAAATCACTTTTTTGGACAAAATGAACGTGTTTCTTTTAAATCTTTTGATTTCCTAAAGAAGAGGAGACAAAAGAGGTGCCTGTGGAGGAAGGGGAGGAGGAAGACAGTGATGATGATGCTGAACCAATTGCAGAATTCAGATTTGTACCCAGCGACAAATCAGCCTGTAAGTAAGAGAAAAATCGTGGTTTAGCCTCAAATCTTGGCTATGTGTGGAATCACAGAATTATGGAATTGTCAGAGTGGGAAGGGACCTCTAGAGATCATCTAGTCCAACTCCCCTGCTGAAGCAGGATCACCCAGAGCACATCACCCAGGGCTGCATCTGGGGGGGCTGGAATATCTGCAGAGAAGGGGACTCCACACCCTCCCTGGGCAGCCTGTCCCAGGGCTCTGTCACCCTCACAGGCAAGAAGTTTTCCCTCATCTTTCAGTGGCACTTCCCATGTTCCAGCTTGTGCCCATTGCCCCTCATCCTGTCCCTGGGCACTGCTGAGCAGGGTCTGGCTCCATCCTCCTGCACTCACCCTGAGATACTGCCAGGCATTCAGAAGGTCTCCCCTCAGCCTTCTCTTCTCCAGGTTGAGCAGTCCCAGCTCTCTCAGCCTTTCCTCATCAGGGAGAAGCTCTAACCCTCCTGTCATCTTTGTTGCCCTCCCCTGGACTCTTTCCAGCAGTTCCCTATCTCTCTTGAACTGGGGAGCTCAGAACTGGACTATTCCAGCTGTGGCCTCACCAGGGCAGAGTAAAGAGTGAGAATGGCCTCTCTTGACCTACTGGCCACACTCTTCCTTATGCAGCCCAGGATTCCATTGGCCTTCTTGGCACAAGGGCACGTTGCTGGCTCGTGGATCATGTACCATCTCCCAGGACTCCCAGATCCTTCTCCTTGGAACTGCTTTCTAGCAGGTCCACCCCTAATCTCTGCTGGTGCATGGAAGACACTGGGGTGTAGAGCTGTGACGTGTTCCTTTAGTGTCCTCCTCCAATTGAGTGATTCCTGTGTGCTGAGAAGAACAAAGCAAATTGTTTTATCTTGCTTGAAGCTGGAGTGTTTCAAGCAGCCGCTTCTCCAGGAAAATTCCAGTGCTTTAAAATAGAGACTTTTATGTATAAACAGATGACACAGATAATCTTACCTATTTACCTTTGCAGAGAACTTTTATGGGAAACATCTTTTTAGTTAGAAATTCAGTGATATTTGAGTTAGTGATCATATCATGAGGTGTTGAAGTCCAGGCACTGCTGCTGGAAAGCCCTTGTGTCCTGTCTGGTGCAGAGCTTAGAGTTCAATATTCTCAGTCTCTCTGATCTCTCAGTTCAAGATTTCTTGCCTGTTGATGTGAGTATTGGTGGAGAAATGAGGGAGGTTTGTGTTCCTTTGTGTCCCTGCAGTGGAAGCCATGTTTTCAGCCATGTGTGAATGCCAAGCTCTGCACCCAGACCCAGATGATGAAGATTCAGACAATGATTATGAAGGGGACGAGTACGATGTTGAGGCCCATGGTTTGTAACAGTTGTTTCTTTTGAAATACACCTACCAGCACTTGGATACCTGGAACTTCTGTGGTCTGTTAAGAAGTTCCTTGTTCACTACTCATCTTGCTGAAACATTCTTTTTGCCACAGGCACAGTATAAAAACTCAAAAATCTGCAGGAAATCTGTAAAGTTTAGCTGCCACAAATCACTGGAATTCAGCAAAAAACTTGTTCTCATTCTCAAAAAAGCCCAAACCACAAATATCAGCCTTTCCTGTTCCCAGTGGATATGCTAGCCCAGGTTCAGTGCCCACACTGTGATGTGGTCAGTGCACATTCCTGTGTATATTCTGTAACTGATGTAAACAGCCTTTTTATCTCGAGTCACAGAATTACAGAATGTCAGGGGTTGGAAGGGACCTCTGGAGATCATTGAGTCCAACCCTTCTACCAGAGCAGGACCACCTGGGGCAGGTCACTCAGGCATCCAGATGGGTCTTGAATGTCTCCAGAGAAGGAGACTCCACAGCCTCTCTGGGCAGCCTGTCCCAGGGCTGTGTCACCCTCACAGGAAAGAAGCTCCTCCTCATGTTGAGGTGAAACTTCCTGTGCTTTAGCTTGCATCCATTGCCCCTTGTCCTATGACAGGGCATGACTGAAAAGAGATTGGCCCCTCCTTCTTGACACCCACCCTGCAGATATTTATAGACATTAATAAGTTCCCCTCTCCGTGTCTTCCCTTCTCCAGACTAAACAGCCCCAGGTCTCTCAGCCTTTCCTCATGACAGATGTTCCAGTCTCTTAATCCTCCTTGTAGCCTCCATTGGACTCTCCAGTAAATCCCTGTCCCTCTTAAACTGGGGAGCCCAGGACTGGACACAATACTCCAGGTGTGGTCTCAATAGGGCAGAGCAAAGGGGAAAGATGACCTCCTTGCACCTATTGGGCACACTGTTAATGCATGATTTCTGTAGCTGTTGTCCTGTTCCTCTACCCCTGCTTGATGCTGACTCTTCAGCTTAGGTCTGATAAACATAAACTTGATTTTTGCAGAGCTGGGACAAGGTGACATCCCGACCTTTTACACTTATGAAGAAGGATTGTCACATTTAACTGCAGAGGGTCAGGCCACCCTGGAGAGGTTAGAAGGCATGTTAGCCCAGTCTGTCAGCAGCCAGTACAACATGGCTGGAGTGAGAACAGAAGACTCAGTAAGAGAGTTTGAAGGTAAGAAATGCTTTTGTTTTACTAAAAAATATATCAAAGCAGTGGTTCTCCAGTCCAGCTAAACACCAGGACTGAGCAACTGTCATGCTGTGGGTCAGCAGCAGTTTTTCCTTTGTTCACAACCAGAGGTCATAATAATGCTTGTGGTTCTGGGCAGCACCTTCCCTGCCATAGATTGAGGGCTCATAAAGAATGAGGAGCACAGTGTTAAGAATTCTTGATTCTTACTGGTGTGATTTCCTGGAGTAGTGGTAGGATGAAGTTGATGTAGGATTTTAAAAAAACAAATAAACTTGTTAGTCTGCAGTGGGATTAGGAAGCAATTTCCACACTAAATGGGTAATAGTATTTTTTTCTGGAAATGCCCTGAGTTGTAGGTTAATTATTCTCTTACAGAGTTCAGTGTGAATTCAGAATAATTGAAATACACTGGAACAGACTTTATTTTTAAAGAATTCCTTTTCTGAAGGATGCTGTCTCTTAATGCTACTGATTGTTCAAACATATTTCAAAAGTAAGTTGTGGGTTTTTTTTCTTGTTTGGGAAAAAACCCAGTATATGAAATTTTGCCTTTTCTGCATGCTGGTTTTACTGGAACAACTTATTACCTGGGAGAAGAACAGGGAGGTAGTTCAGTAGCATTGCTTTTTTTATTATTATTTTTTAAAAATATATATATATATATATAACAATCATAATGTTTCAGTACAGTCTGACATTTTTGAAGGATGAAGAATCATAGAACCCAACTTCCACCAGACCAGGTTGCTCCAAGCCTGATCCAACCTGGCCTTGAGCAGGGATGGGGCAGCCACAGCTCCTCTGGGCAGCCACCTTCACAGGAAAGAATTTTTTCCTCGTATCTCATCCCAGACTCCCCTCTCCCAGTTTAAAACCACTTCCCCTCATCCTGTCTCTCCCTGCCCTTGTCAAAAGCCCCTCCCCAGCTTTCCTGGAGCCCCTTCAGGCACTGGAAGGTGCTCTAAGGTCTCCCTGGAGCCTTCTCTTCTCCAGGCTGAACACCCCAACTCTCCCAGCCTGTCTCCAGAGCAGAGCTGCTCCAGCCCTCCCATCATCTCCGTGGCCTTTTCTGGCCTCTCTCCAACAGCTCCATGTCCTTCTTGTGCTGTTCCCAGCCCTGCAGGGGGGTCTCAGCAGAGCAGAGGGGGAGAGGAAAATCCCTTCCCTGGCCCTACAGGTCACACTACTGGTGACACAACCCAGGACACGGTTGGTTTCTGGGCTTCAGCACACACTGCCTGCTCATGTTGAGCTTCTCATCGACTGCCACCCCCAAGTCCTTCTCCTCAGGGCTGCTCTCAATCCATTCTCCCCCAGCCTGTATTTGTGCCTGGGGTTGCCCTGACCCATGTGCAGGACCCTGCACTTGGCCTTGTCTAACTTCATGCAGTTTACACAGACCCCCAAATCATGATGCAGCTGTTTATTTCTAGCTATCAGCTTGCCCAGGATAGTGAACAGAATAATCACTCATCTCTTCTTAGCCACGTGGAAGATTTTTTATTTATTTACTTTTTCAGTTGTTTACAGGTTCTCTTTGTTCCACAACTTCAAATAAATTTATATCATGTAAAAATAACCTTAGATGATAAACTCATGTTTTAGCAGTGCCTGTCAGTTGAAAATTTGGCCAGGTTTCTGAACCTCAGAATTTTGAAAATCAAAATAAATTGAACAGCAAGTATGTTATGTGTCTCAAAGCCATCTTCATCAGTTTTATTTGCCCTCCTAATCTGATTTGCCATGGTACTGCTTCTTGGATTGCTACAATTATTGAGATCCCCAGAGCTGCTCAGTCTCAGAATGTATTTTTTTTGATGTTGTAGCACAGAGTGATTGTTCCTTTTTCTAACCTGATGGCTGAAAGTGGTTTCAAACAGGCTCCAGCCTCTTTTCTGTTAGCACAGTTAAAGCTGTTCAAAGGAATCGTGCCATTTGTTACACCAAAACTTCATTTAAAAAATATTTTTAAATATCTGCTGTCTAAGCCTTTTTATAAGATAAGGTGGGACAGGGTTGTCTTTAAGTGACCCATTCCCACCTCCCTGGAAGTGTTCAGGTTGGATGGGGCTTTGTGCAACCTGGTCTAGAGGGAGGTGTCCCTGCCCATGCAGGGGGGTTGGATCTAGATGATCTTTAAGGTCCCTTCCAACCTTAACCAGTCCATGATATGATTGATTCTATGACTGATAGAGCTGAAACAAAGCCACAGCCTTTTGTGACCACATCGGTGTTGCCTTCAGAAATTGAGCAAAGGAGTTCTCTGCTCTGGCCATCTCGTGTCAGCAGAGGGCACTCGCTGTCCTTCCTGGGATTCCAGCTGCTTGCCGTGCTGATTTGCTGTTGTTTTCCAGATGGGATGGAGGTGGACATAGCACCGGTAGTTGCGGGGCAGTTTGAAGATGCAGAAGTTGATCACTGAGGAGGACATCTGCTGCTGTAAGTTCTTCTGTCCTCCAGCAGCAGTGCTTTTCAGTCCTGCAGAGCCTTCCATCTTTGTAATTTGTGTGAAGCAGGTGATCCCAGGTCTCCTATGGGAAGTATCTTGTGGTAGCCAGATGATGGTGATTTAGAGAAGGAGAAGGTATCTGTAGTTATCACAAGTATGCAGAGTTGTTCAGTGATCCATCCAAAATTGCCTGCTGGTGTAAACCATCATGCTGTGGGGGTAGCTTGTGTGGAGGGGTCTATCTGGAAGGCAGGGCAGCCCTTCAGTAGATTTAAGAACTGTCCAGTCTCAGAGGCTCTTAAGATGCTGATACATGGAGGCTGGAGCCATTGCTGGGAAGTCACTGTCCTTGGTGTCCATGATTTTGCCCTTGGTGGGCAAGATCCCCCAGACCTTTCAAGGAGGTCAGGGCACTTCACAGTGCTGCAAATCCATCTCTTCCTTCACTGGAAGTGGAGCAGGAACAGTTCCCAGTAAAGTTACCGAGTCTGGATGGGATTGTTGTCAGAAGTTCACATCTTAGAGGCAAAACCCTGCTTAGGTGGTTGTGTCCATGTGCTCTCCTGCCTTCCAGCACCTCTCAGTGGCATCACAAGATGTGCCAGCATTTCCCCTGGTGCTGGGTGGGAGAGGAAGAGCAGCTCATGCTGGGGCTGTTTGGTGATGCAGAGGCACAGCAGGGTTGTGATTCCACCCCCTCCTTCAGCCTGGGCACAGTTTGCATGTGCTGCTCTAGCACTGGTGTGTTCTCCCAGTTCTTGTGCCTCGCTTGAAAGTGAGACTGCCAGCTCTGGCCTCAAAGAAAGGGCACAACTGTCACCCTTGTAATGCCAGAGAAAACAGTTGTGGGGCAGAAGCCTGTGGGAGAATCAAGGAAAGGGGCAAGGGAGGAAAGGGCCACAGGTAGGAAGAAGAAATGCCAAAAAAATGGATAGAAATGGGTCAGAAGTACCTGGTTAGGGATTACAGTACTGAGTGAGAGGCTGCAGTCCCTGAGAAAGGCTGTTGTGGAGGGGTGCTGTGCTTCTGTTTTCCTCCCCCATTGCTTGTTTCTCTTTGTTGCTGTTAATGCTCCTGCTGCTCTGAGTGTCTCTGAGTAGCCCTGTGTTCACTTACTGATCTGAACCACTGCCACTCATTGCTTACTGGTTGGTGTCAGAGGTCAAACCTTCTCTCATTCACGCTTTTTACCCTGGGAAAGGCTTCTCAGTACACAGAGGGGTTTTTCCAAAAACAGTCTGGGTACTGGTTGCCCCACCACTGGACAGTTGTCTTATTTGATAAAGGAAACATTTTAAAATTAAGGAAAACTCTTCAGCTGTAAAGGAAGTGCCTCCTACTTAGTGAATGGAAAGCTTGGCTCTGATGACCCCATCTCCAAGATTATTTCAGTCCATGGTTTATAAAAGAAATAAAAATTGTGCTGTTGAAAATTCAAATTGGAATGCTGATTGTCCTGCTTTAAACTTGAGCAGGATGAAGGAGAATGAGTGGCTGGTAGCAGATCTCTAAGGAACCTGGAAGTGCAGGTGGAAGTGATGTTGACTGATCTAGCAAAGCACAAAATACACCCAGTAAGAAGTAGTTTTGGTCATTGGAATTCTTCCTGCTGCTTATGCTGTGCTTTCTACAGTGTGGCAGGTGGCTGTGAGAGATGATTATTGTGAGAGTTGATTGGATAGGGTGTCCTTCTGTCCTGCTTGTGCTTGCCAGAGCTGCAGAAGTGATCCCTGTCAGGGCAGGTCAAGTGATCTGCATGTGCAGTGTCTGTGTCCCAGTCAGGTTGCTCCAGGCAGGAGTCTGGGAGCTGGGTGTGATGAGCCTTTTTAAAGTAACCTCCAGCCTGGGCGTGGTGATGTCATTTAAGTAATTCCAAAGCCCTAGGACATATATGGCAGCAAGGAACAACTGAAGGTGTGAAGTGACAAGAGCAGCTCTTGCAGGTCTGTGCTAATTAGCACAGCTTGAGAGTGGCTCGGTTCTAGGCTCTCAAACTAGGGGCAGAGAAGGAGCAGGCTGCCATCTTCTCAGTGCTCTGTGGGGCAGCTCTGCCCTCTTAACCTTCTGAACTGCAAAAATAATCCATGAGAAGATCCTGCCTCTGATCCCTTGGAGAGCCACACGGTGTCCTGCCTCCAAGGCAGTGCCCTCGCGGCGCACGTCGCTGCTCGTTACCTAAATGAGCTGTGACAGTTGCCTGCTGAAGCTCCTGCAAGGCCTGCTGGCTGGTGGTGTGGGACATTCCCACTGCTCTTGTAATAAGCAGTGTTTTGTCTGTCACATCACGAGGCTGCAGTAATTGTCCCAGAGCAACTGGTGTGTTCTGTGTGTGCTGGAGCAGCAGGGTCTCCCAGGACATGCTGTACAACTGCGGGTTGGAAGAGCTGGCTTGTCCTGAGCTGGCCTGAGCTCACAGCTGCTGGCAGAGATGTTCAGCCCTTCTGAAAATTAGGTATGATGTAAAGTGCTGCCCTCTGTGACTGCAAACAACGGGTGGCTACCATTCTGTAAAGATTCATAAGCTTTTTATTTTCATGCCAGTTCTGTAAATTTGGTTTCTTGTATCTTTCAGATTCCTCTTGTGGCACTTCCAGAATAAGCTGTAAAACTGAAGGTGTTGCAGTGACTATCGGGAGTTAACAATTCTTTTAATGACCTAAGCTTAGACATCTAGGTCTATAAATGCTTTTTAGAGATGTTTAAACCAGGGTTTGACATTTGTGACCACTATGGGGTTATTTAAAACAAAACAAACAAACAAAAAACAATAAAACCTCTTCCATCTAACACTTGAATGGGGCTAATCAGGGGCCATTTCAAAGAAGCCTTTTTAGGAATTCTAGGACTATCAGAAAGAAAACTGTGAGTAGAACAGAATTTTAGATTGTCCTAGAATTTTCCATATTTTTATACCTGTTTGTTGCATCGGTGGAGTAAAATTGAAATAGAAATGTTACCAAGTCCAACTCAAATCAAATAGGGTTTGCCAAGGTTTAAAAACAAAGCTAAATTTAATGCCCCCCAAATATAACTGGCTTTATCAGCTCAGTGCTGTCCCTTTCATTTCTCTGTGAGCAGAGTTTGAGTGGTACAGGAGGTGGAATAAAGTCTGTACAGTCCTGAAAATGAGAACTGCTTTGTGTCTTTGTCTTAAATGTTAACAACGTTGTTAAATAAACTTAAGATTTTTGTATCTCACAACCAGCTCCGTGTTGCAGTTCTCAGTCTTTTACTTCAGCATCTGGCAGCTCTGAGCTGACATCCCTTCAGTTTTAGCACTGTCTTCTGTAACAAAAAAAGGTCCAGTGAAGCCACTTTCATTCTTGAACTTGATGTGAGAATAACAGGGCAGAACATTTGCAGAGTTCTGACTGTTTCCAAGTTTAGGAGCCAAGGGCTCAGTCCTGCTGGAGCTTTTGCTGTTTAATTTCTCTACACTGTGGTGTTACTGCCATGGGGCAGTGTCAGCAAATTCAAGTGTGTTTTTTTTTTTTTCTCTCAGTATCCAGATGAAAGTCTGATACTAAAAAGTTTCATTTCATTTGAAGTCGACTGTGCATTTTTTCAGTATAATTATGTTGGAATACAAAGAGTTTTATTTCCCAGCCCTACACTCCTGGAGTCTCTGGAGTGATCCTGCCCTGCTGAATCAATGAAATAGTGAGCATGTTCTGCAACAATTCTACAAGGATGCCTTTCTCAGCCCCTCTCTATAAGTATATGTATGTATGTATATATTTGCACAAATGCATGGTTTTGTTAGGGTTGCAGAGTACAAAGGAGGGCACAGAGTGAAGCTTTAGTTTTTGCACTGGGATTCAAAAGGAGATTTCAGGACAGCAAAGGAGTATTAAGCTCTACCAACATCATAGTTGGGGAGAGAAAGCTCATACAGTTCTAAATCACTGCTCATGGTTGAAACAGCCTTCAGATTTTTATTTTCTGGTGTCTTACCTCAGTTGTTGCAGTGTGGTGTTTCTGTTGTTTTCCATACTGAACTGCAAACTACCTGTCATCTCCTGGCAGGTGGGCACAGTTGTCCTACAGGGCAGCTGGACTATCTCAGTACCCTCACACCATGTCCCAGCAGTAGGAAGCTCCAGAAAGGACAATTTGTGCTGTGCTAATGCAGAGCTGCAGGAGCAAACATCTTTAGGTGCTTCCAGTCAATTCACTAGAGGGAGAGTCATTTTGGTCAGGCAGAAAACAAACCTGGATGAGCCCTGAAGGCAGATTTGAGGAGTGTTCTGTGGGGATTGACAAGTTTTACTTTCAATAGACTTTATTTCAGCTATGTGGAAGTGTTCTGGGTACACTTACACTTCAGAAACAATCAGTACTTTGAATGTAAAATACTAATTTTTGTCTGTACTACCAAAACCAGTTCAACTCTTCAGTTCCTAATTTAGCTTTATTTTTTATTCTTTCTGCTATTTTTTGTTTTGCCTAAATTTAGTCAATTTAAGTCTATTTCTCAGTGGTTTTTCTTTTGATTTTATATTCTACTTCACATGGCCATAAATAGAGCAACTTACTGTTGAATCACCCAGATTTATACTGATGTTTTAAAAATTATATGTTTTGCCAAGATAAACCATGTAGACACAGAGAGGTGAGATCTGACCTTTTTGCTTTATGGACTTTGCTTTTTGACGTGGAAGAAGAACCTCTAACCTAACAAACCTTGGCTCTCCATAGGTTTGTGTCTGCTTTCTCTTTTCTCTGGCTGCCTGTTTTTATGCTCTTTGAGGTTTATTTTTGAGACCTTTACCCCGTGGGCCTCATGGACTCAAAGTAAGACATGCAAATCAGTTCATGGTGTAAGGCTCCTTTCCATACAAAATGAGGCTAAAAACTGGCTTGAGTACAGCAGTGAAGTCCCAGGGAGGAAAAAAATCTGTAGGGTATGGATCACATTAAAATAGGTAAAAGAGATAAAAAACAGTAAAGCAAGAAAGTGACAGGTAGAAGCCTCCCAGAGCATTTGTTTTGGAAGCTGTACAGGGTATTAAAGTACATAGAAGGACCTGCCAGATGAGGAGAGGCTGAGAACACTGGGTTCAGCCTGGAGAAGAGAAGGCTTCAGAGAGACCTTATCACCATGTTCCAGTCCTTAAAGGGTGGCTCCCAAGAAGATGGAGACTCCCTGTTTACAAGGAGTCACATGGAGAAGACAGGGGGTCATGGGCACAAGTTGCTCCTGGGGAGATTCCCATTGGACACAAGAGGGAAATGTTTCCCCATCAGGACAGTCCAACATTGGAACAGTCTCCCAAGGGAAGTGGTGGATTCCCCCACATTGGGCAGTTTGAAGTCTCAGCTTGACAGGGTGCTGAGCCACCTCAGATCAACTGGAGTCGTGCCTGGAAAGGTTGGACCAGATGGTCCTTGAGGTCCCTTCCAACCTGGCATTCTGGGATATTTTTCAGAGGTCCCACACACTCTGTTTCTGTTCTGGCTGGATGTAAAACCAACTACAGGGGGAGCTTCTTCTCAGGCTCACAGGCTGGGGCTATGTAGTCCTCACTGGGAGGAGTTTTACAGAAGGTAAGTTTTCCTTCACTAAACCTACTCACACCAGGATCCAAGTGCTGCTCAATAATAAACCAGCACTTCTAGTTCTCTTCTAGTCTATTAGCAAGCTATTTTTAAAAAATTTTATTTGAATGACTGAATACAGGGTCATGGATTAAGATTCTCTTGTATGAATGTCCAAACAGTTCTGTTCATTTTGCAGTAAAATCTGAAATGTCTCTTGGAAAATGAAAGTGAGGAAAGATTTTTATTGCATTAAGTAAGAAATTACATGGAAATATTTACTTCCCAACCTCTTGCAATAAAAGATAGAAGACAAGAGTAGCTGTTTATGATTTGATTCATCATTTTACTGTGAAAAAAACCTCAAACCCTGTCTGATCCCTTCCTCTTAGAACGTGGTCTGCAAGGTGAATTAGGTAATGAATAGAGGGGCTTTGTAGGGCTTGTAACTGTCTCTCAAACCTAGTAACTACAGAGTGAAAAACTGAATTTAATCTTACATTTGAAAAATATACTTTGGCATATAAAAACATGTAAGAGGCATCCAGAAGGAGAAATGTCATGCTAGAAACAACTGCAAAGGATGGTACCTATTGGTGGTGTTCTCAGATGAGGCTGTAAAGGGTGTTTGTGCCCATTTGGGGGATGTAGCTTTCCTGTGGTTTTTAGCCCTTTTATTTATTCTCTCATATTGCAAATTCATTTAGTTCAAGAAAAATATCTGATAAGTTACATAAAATCAAGGACAAATTAAGTTCCACATGATTCATCCCTATGTACTGTGTCCATTTACTATGTGAAGAGGCAGCAATCATCTCAGATAAAGTAGTGCTGTTGTGTTGGGTGGGTTTTTTTTTTGCCTAAAATGCCCTTTTATGTGAGTGTCTAGAGAATTTTATGGTACTTTATTACTGCTCCTTCCAACCAAGATAAACATTCAAGAGACTAGTGGGACAGGATGAGGCACAGCCTTCCCAAAGGGAAGCAGGGGGTTACTTACCTGCACTCAGGTATTATTAAAACAAGGCTGGTCCTACAGACTTTTAGCTTTTGGTGTAGGGCACCTCTAGAACAAAGTTGTGGAGCCTCTTCTAGGGAGTCGTGGGGCCTTTTCTTGCTCTCTGAGATAAGGTCTGTTGCAAGGAGGAACATGATGAGGTCGCTATAAGAATGAAATCTTCAGCTCCTTTTTTTTGCAGGTGCCTTCTAGGGGAAGAAATCCAAGAAAAACCTTGAAAGGACTGGGTATTTCTCTTTAAAAAATTGAGTTTTGCATGTTGTAATCAAGGTCAGCAAATGGCACTTATGGTTAAAGTGACAAAGTGTTGATGTTTTCAGCAGTCCTTCACATTCATATGGCTTAACCAAAAAAATGTTGACAGATACTCCCCAAATCCCAGTGTGCTATTACAAAAAATACCTAGTTAAGTACGAAGTTGTAAGTCAAATATTTCAAACACAAGATCTGAAAATACAACTGAAAGGTGACGTGGAAGTCGATGTCCAAGAGTTTTCTGCAAGCTTCATGGCTGCAGATGTTGCAAGTGGTTTGTCATGTTGTCCTGCTGGGTGGCAGAGGTCTCAGGATATCCGAGGGAGGATTTCATCCCATAGAAAAGCCACAAGTATTGTACCTGAAAAGAGAAAATCCAGGAAGGACCTTTATTTAAATGCATTTGAGAAGGACATGGTACTGGTAATAAACATTATGTTCAGGTGTTTGAGTGTCTAACATGCAGGTGAGTGGAATTCTCTGCTGAAAGGGCCAGGGGCAGGCAGTACTTTCTGCAAACACAACCCTTTTCACAAAGACCATGCAAGTGATCCTTCTGAGTTGATAATCCTCTTGTTCTTTGGATGTTTAATATTTTAATTCTGATCAGTCCAAACCAAGCCAAAGGCAGAGCAGCCTGACCAGGTGAATCCAGCTTGTGCACTTCCCTGTTGCTGTGTGGGGCCTTCTGTGGAGCTGGGTTTGGCAGTGGCTGAACCAGCAGCTAAACTCCACTCCTCAGCTGACAGGGTAAGGCTGAGTTTGCCAACAGTGTGTTTGGGAACTGCACTGGGCAGCAGGTATAGGATCATGGGGTTTTGTTTTTTTTTTGGAAAATCATTCTAGCTTAGGGTTTGTTCTGCAGCTGGAAAGTGGTGAAGTCAGAGATTCTAGGTTCTTCTCAAGAAAGGCACTTAAATGCAGTATGTTAAGACCAGTTTTGTATTTTGTTTTTATCCTGGGAAAAAAAAAAAAAGTGTATTCTGTTTCAGAAATGAAGGGGATTCTGGTCTGTCAGTGTCCCTCACCCATAGATTGTATTTTATGGAACTTCCTAGATCATAGAAATGTTTGTTGAGGGGATTCTCTCTAGTCCACCCTCTCACTGGGTGCAGAGCTATTGCCCCTGAGTGTTCCAAAACCCTCCACAGATGGAAACTGTAGCACTTCTCCAGATAACTTGTTTCAGTATTGCTGGACCCTTCTCCTGAAAGTTTTCCTGGAGTATAAATCTGACCTTCCCATGCCAGGACCTGTCCCCTTGCTGCTGTTACATTGTCTGCCAATGAAAACAGTTCATCTGTCATCCTTGTAACTACTCTTCAAGTAACTGCTGACTGCCTGGAAAAACAACCTTTCCACCTCATCTTTGTCAGCCTGAACAAGTCCAGTTCCCTCAACCTCCCCTCACAGATCAGGTCCTCCAGGCCCTTCACCATTTTGGTAGCCCTCCACTGACTGGACCCTTTATTTTCTCTATGTTCCTCTTGATCTGGGGGACTCCCAGCTGGACATGTTCCTGAGGGCACCTCACAAGCACTGAGTAGAGGGAGACAATGTCCTCAGTTCTGCTGGCCCCAGTTCTTCAAATTATGTGGTTTGTCTCGTTGGCAGAGAGAACAAGCTGCTGTGGACAAACTCACATTCAGGTCACTGCTGAACATGCTGAGGAGTAGCAACTCCAAGACTGCCACCCGGGTACTCTACACGTTACTGGTCATCAAACAGATCTCAACCCATTGATTATTAATTTTTCAGGTCAGTGGTTTGGCCAATTTTTATTCCATAGAATCATGAAGGTTGGAAGGGACCTCAAAGATCATCAAGGTCCAGCCCCCCTGCCATGAGCAGGGAACCCACCACTAGACCAGGTGGCACAAAACCTGGTCCAACCTGGCCTTAAAAACCTCCAGGGATGGGGCATCAACAACCTCCCTGGGCAACCCATCCCAGTTCCTCACCACCCTGAGAGTGAAGAATTTCTTCCTCATATCTGACCTAAATCTCCCCTCTCTAACAGTCTGTTTGTGCAACCCCTACTTCTTTGACTCTGAACCAAGAGATGGTGTCAAAAGCCTTACTGAAGTGAAGGTGTCCTACCTCCACTGCCCCCTCCCTCATTAGCCAGTCATTTCCTCATGGAAAACCATCAAGCTGGGCAAGCATGGGTTGCCCTCACTAAATCTGACTGCTCCTGATTACCTCTGCAGCTTTTACATGGTTGGGAATGGATTCCAAGATGAGATATTCCACCATCTTCAGAGTGACTGATGTAACACCTACTAGCTTATAGTTCCCTGGCTTCTCTTCCTGAAACACAGGCAGAGTATTAGCACATTTCCAATTATCAGGAAGCTCTTCCAGCTGCTGTAGCTTCCCATAAATTATAGACAATAACCTGCCAACTCTACCTGCATTTTAAGGTGAATCCCAGTAGACCCAACACTTTTACGTTCAACCACCTCCTCTGTGGTGCCTTCCATGTGGCTCCTTCACTATTTATTGCCTCCTTTCCAAAACTTTACTGCTTTACACAGAGGATTAAAAGCAAACTTTGCTTGGGAACACTGAGAGAGGGGAAAAAAACCCCAAACCCTGTGTACTTCAGCCTTTTCCATGTCACCCACCACTGGTTTGTCCCCTCCCCACCCCCCATCCACCAACAGACCTGGACTTTCTCTAGACTTTTTTTGTGGTTAGTATTAACCCTCTGTGTCCCTAGTCTTAGCTTCAGCTGAGCTTTGACATTCCTGATTTTATTCCTAAGCACATGGACAAAGCTTTTATACTCCTCCTTTGCTGCCTGTCCCTGTTGCTACTTCTGACATGCTCTCCTTTGTTCATAGGGAAGCTTCTTGTCTAGCCAGCAGGGAAAGGCTCTCTGTCTAAAATTCCCAGCCTAACTACACAACAGATTATTCCTGCACAGTGGAATGTCACTAAGCTCTCAGTGAGCTTTTTTTGAAAAACTGCCTCTCCATGGGATACTTGTCCCATTTGTGGCAGCTTCCAGGGGAATTACTACTGACCTAGCAAGCCCTAAATCATCAGCATTTTGTGCTTCTGAAGTCCAAGGTCCGAAGAGCTCTGCTGTTTACCTTCCCAGTCTTCCTCTGGACTCTGCCCTCTTGTGAGGATTACAACCCAAGGGGCCTTGTTCACCATCAGTTCTTCCCTATTGGTGAGCAGGTCAAGTACAGGATTACCACTCACTGGCCTTTTAGTATTTGAAGTAGCCTTGATTAGTGACAGTTTTCTAGGAACTTCTTGGATTGCATTCACTCGCTGCAGAAGAGTTTTGCTCTGTCAGATGGTGGCTGCGTAGTTGAAAACCCCTAAAGAGGACCAGGGCCTGGGAGCAGAGGATTTCTGCTAGTTGTTGAAACCCTGCTTTGCTACCAAGCCCCTGAGATGCTGGCACATGGACTTGCAGTTCTTGTTTCTTTGCTAAGCTCCATGCTTAAGTGTACTGAACTTGATGGAAACCTCTGAATACCCTCTCCTCTGAGCAGAAAGATTAAAGTTTCAGCTGTGGTCTTCTCCCTTGCTTGCATTTACATCTACTGCTAAGCAACTTTTTTGGCACTTACTGTCTATTCTGACTGCAAAGAAAACCCCATGTTTTCTTCTAAGGAACAGTGTTAGTCTTTCTGGTAAAGCTGATCTGAAGAAGTGGGCACTGATTCTGTTTCTACAGTGTTAGAACCCTCACAGGGTGCTAAGCTGGCACCTGTCCAGGAAAGAGCACCCCACTTTTATTGCCCTCATGTCCAGTGTCTTGTCACCAACTCTCCTGTTCATAGCTGCCATCTCCCTGGTACTAAAAGAGAAGCATTAGCTGGGTCCTCATCACTACTAATGGTTATAATCATGCCTGGACAACTAAGATGAATTCCTTTGGCAGTAAAACAGAAACTGTCTTTGTTCCACTGTTAGGGATTCTGTGTTCACAGCACAGAATTTAGGCCTGCCTAAGCCAAGTCATAAACACTTGCTGACATCTGTATTTGCTACAGGAACTGGCTGTTTTAATGCTACTGGAGAATCACCTTCACTGAAATGTCAGTGAAGCCTTTTTGAAAAATGAGTTTTTAACTACAGTTCCAAGATGATATTAATGAAAAACCATAAACCACCAGTAGATTGGTTTATCCTAAAAGAAAACTTCCACTTCCTGCTCCTTTTGTGAGAAGTAATCAATCTTCCTCTTGTTTTAAGTGTCCTGTCTAAGAAAACTCTTTTAAAGTTCATGGTTAAGAGCTGACTTCTGGCTGGATCAGGGTACTTGTTACATACTGAATGGGCTCAGCCTCCTTGTCCTCATGGGTGTTTGCAGTGCCCATAAATGAGATCATATTGCACTTGGCACAGGCCATGTGAAGTTTCATGGTGTGCTAGTCCATGATTCTGTAGCTGGTCATTATTACAGCAAATCACCAAAAAAAACCCCAACAAAACCCCTATCAGTTTAGTGGTTTTAGACTCCTAAAGGTACCCCCAAAATAAGACCCAAGTAATTTAACCATTTTAAGATGCTGCTGCTGGGAAAGTGAGACATCAAATTAGCAAATGACTCTGACAGTTTCTAGGAAGTCTGGAACAGTATTTCTGCTGACACATGGATTCTGAAAGTAATTTATACAACTAAATTTAAAATATCCCTTCCCTTATAATCTGCTTTTATGATTCTGCTTAGAGGTTCTTTTCAGATGAATTTTATCATCATCATAACAGGTCACTTGCTTAGATGCCTCATCACTTGGTCCAACGTTGGAAGAAAAAAATGCAATTCTTATTATTTTCAAAAAGTGTTGGAAAAAATTTCCTTTCAGGTTAGATTTGTAGGTCTCCACTCCTGTATTCATGCATTTGGTTTTCAAATCAAACTATCTCCTAAACTGCTGCTTATGAATTTTCACAGAAATGCAACATTACTCCCTAACCCCATTGAAAATTGCTCAAGTCCTGGTTCCAGTTGCTGATTTTCTTACTCCAGCTGAAACCACCTGAAGGCAGAGCAGTTCTGCAGGATGCATCTTGCTAAATAAGCAGAAGAGAGTGTTTCAGAATGCCTCCTGTTTCTTTCCATCACTTGTCAAAACACTAAGTCCCAAGTCCTTCCAACCTGGAAAATCTCAAAATGGTTATAAGGTTTAGATCAGTTCATTTACCAGAAAGCTAAACTTCAATGCTGAGAAATATCAATGATATTTCATCAACTCATCAGCCTGGTGAGCTGATGGTGCTCAACAGCTTTCATTAACTGCTCACTGGAACAGTGCATGGTGACTCTGTTGTTCAGCCATCCTGTTGGGACAGCAAATTTAACAAAATTGTGTTAATTTTAGTTAGACTAAAAAACCTGATTCCATTTTTGACTGACTGACAGTCAATGCAGGTAGAACGTGCACAGATGTGACCTCAAACAAGAAAACAAAGTCATTTGTTATAACTGGAGCCCTGTGAGATGTTTTCTGTTTCGTGTGCTGTTGTTGTACCTTCTAATAGGATTAACAGTGAGGAAAGAATCTTGGGATTAGCAGCCTGTTCTCTATGTACCCTCTAAGCAGAAAGCTCAACATTTGTAGGGACTGCCTGTAAATCAACAGCTCCAAGTGTCACGTGGAGCATTTTCATCTGCACACAACTAGGAGTTAAAATCAACAGCTTCCAAATTAAAACTGTAATTGAAGTTAGAAAAAAATCAATTTACTAATATTCCTTATTCTTGAACTAAAACCAGGGAGTTTCCAAGAGTCATTGGGGGGGGGAAACATACAATGGGAATTGCAAAGTTTGCACACTGTAGAGATAAAAAAGACTTGAAATTATAATAGTAATAATTAAGAAAGCATGTTTGAAGCACTTGTTCTAATACCCGTGGTTTGGTTTTTTTAATTAATCATCCCCAAGATCCTGCAGTTTTCCTGCCACAAAGCAAGACAGAAACTGCATGACCAGTATGTTTCTCTTTTGGAACTTAACCAGGTAGCCTCTTCTCCTTCAACATTCTACTAGAATCTCCAAGTGAGCCCTTTGTCAGTGAGAGAATTTGCCACATACCTCAAACAGGATGGATTTTCCTACCTAGGCCTGAAGTCCCCAACAACAGGCAGCTTGGAATGGATCATGCTCCAGAGTAAACAGCTGTTGGTTTATAACTTAACTAGTTAACCCTAACCTAAGCACTAACCTTTTTCCATTTAGAGTTGGGCTCTTGTGGTTTTTTGGTAGGTACCTTTTCTCTCTCAAAGTATCCTAAAAGTCCTTAGACTTTGAACATGACACCTAAATGAAACAATTATATAACCTAACATGGTTGCTTCTTAAATTAAACTGATCAAAACAGTAGATATTATTTTGTGACTGTAAATAAACAGGTGTTTAAAACTCAGTATTAGATGCTTGATTCACAAAGCAGTGGTACAGAGCATTAAACAGGTTTAATACACACAGCCTACATTTGCAAAACAAAGCCCTAATTTTAATGACTTGTACAGATAAGCTGCAATTTACTATTTTCTGGATTTTAAGCAGACTATCAAATAAAGACACTTTCTCAAATACATCAGGTATTAAGAGCTTACCTAAGGATGGTGCTATCCAGTACACCAGTGAGTAGCTAAAAAATTTGTCATAGAAACAATTAGCATGTAATGAAAAAGCCAATGCTGGGTTAAATATTGCTCCTGTGAGATTACCACCTGCAATAAAACACAAACAATGTGAAATCAAACCACCTTTCTTAATATTTATTTTAAATCAATATTGAAATGCATGTACAGGCTGCTACAAGAAATGTGCCCCCTGCAATAAAATGAATTAGCAACAACTTTTTTGGACAGATCAACTCTTCTGAAGTTATTTATCCAAGGATATGTTTAAGTGTTTTATAAAATGCTTTCAAATATTTGAAGTGTAGGGTATAAACTTGATCTCTTTCTAGCAAATACTCTTTGAAGAGATGGGTTTGGCTAATGGTGAATGTTTCTATTGATAAAACTGTAAGCTGTTTTACTAATAGTCTGTATCACACTTTTAGAAGGGGCAGAAATCACACAAATATTAGTAAACAAATCCTGAGTTTCCATTACATCTCCGTGTCACATGTAGCACAAGTGCAAGATCATGGAAAAAAAAACTGTTAAGTGCTGTTCTCGCTATGCTGACCTCTGTGACACTAATATCATATAAATTTATAGAAATTAAGATTATAATATGGTAATAATGGTGGGAAAAGCCTTCTCAATCATTCTATATGCTGTTAGAAGAAAATAAAAGCAAACACCACTCCACTGTCTTGAAAAAGGGAGCTTAAAGAAGCCAAGGATCTTTCCTTGCCTCTGACTTCAGATGTGAAGGAAGTTGCCTGAACATTCTCTCAGCAACTTGACCTGAACATAATACATTGTGAAGACTAAACTGAAATTAAACTGCAGATGAACCTGGAGGCAAGTGTCTTTCATTCTGACACGTGTTGTTCCTCTCATTGCAATCCTGCACAAAGAGCATTCCTCGTAACAAAATGATCTGTATTTCTGTACTGTGAGTTACTAAACACCCCTGTCTGCTTTATCTATTAAACTGTTCCCATAAAATATTATATAATTGTGTCTGTGTAGCTGCTGAAAGCTTATTCTGGATGTTCCCAAATAAGGAGCATGAGCTTTGACCTCATCCTTTGTACAAATGCCATGGTGCTGTAATTCCCATTTCTTACAAGCATAAGATCATTTACTCAAAGTTTCAGTAAGGCCTTTGCCATTTCCCTGGGCTTCTCTTCCTATAAACTCATTACTTCTTTCCCCATGATTACAGTGCAGAAAGGTTTTCATCTCTGTTGACCTACTCAATTTACTCTGATTTTATACTTTTTCTCCATGGCAACTCAGAATTACTGTGCAGTCTGTTTTTCTGCACACAGACACGTTAACAACTTCCACTGTTGCCAGGAAAGCCAACTACAATAATTTACTTTGCTTTGACCTATTTATGCATTCACTGCTTCTGCTTTTATATCCACAAACACACATTTAAGAGCTGAATTTCACTCTCATGTTGTTGTTTCTGAACATTATACATTAGACAGAGATGTAACTCCTGTATTTCTTCAATATTCATTACTATTAATATTGGATTATCAACCATAGGCCAGAACCACTGCTATAATCTTATTTTAAAATATTTATTAAGCAACTCAGTCTGTGTACCAGAAAAGAGAAGTTATTTTATGGCAAAAGAAGTGTAGCATCTTTGCTATTGTACACATAAAAAGGTGAGGTAACGTGTGCTCCACACAATGTATGAGAAAGAAATGTTAATTTTTGAAATGACTAAAGGCAAAGCTAAAATTAGGAAGAAATCTGGAATTGAAAAGATGTCATTTGCACCTTGATATGTTAGGCTCAGAAACATCTAACTGATTTCACACAATTCTCACTTCTTTTTCATATTGCCTGTAAATGAAAAAGCCCTCAAAGGTCTGTTTTTAATTCCCCTAATTAAATATTTTCCCAAAGGAAATAACTAAAAATATTCTTTACCAACACTTGTATGCTCTGCATCCTTAGCTTCTCAATCATTCCTTTACTCTGCAAAGACATAATATTCTCTTCTTCCTTCAGTTCAGTAGAAGAAACAGTGAATGCAGTATTTAAGCTTTTGTGTACAATTTCCACTATTATAAAAATTTGGTCTAAGTCTGTGTGTAAATCCAAATATTTTAAACTATGAAAAAGTAGAAGAAAAATTAAAAGGACAGCTTGTAATTTTGAAAATAATTATTTAATCTTATTGTATGCAGTAAGTTGCATGGCCTATCTAAGTACTTTTTATGGGGCAGGTCACAACTGTGACTTGTCAACATTTAACTTAGTCATACAAACACAATTTAATGTCTTTGAGCTCTGTATCAATACATTTAGAGGGGTATATTTTGCAAATTGAATGCACCTTTCTTAGTTCCTAGCTAGAACACTGTATCTGTCAAATTCATCTTTGAAAAAAAACCCAAACATTATTCATTAAATATTCTAAACTATTTGCTATTTTTGTAGGAAAAGGGAAGGGTGTTGCCTGTTTGCCTAAACTAGCATTGCTTTGCCTAAATTTGCACTGGTTGCCCAGCTCTGTGGTGCTGGGTGAGGAAGAAGGTCCCATTCCTCTTAAAGAAGCACCCAAGTTCCTTATAAACAGTTAATGAAGAGGTGCAGATTTGCTGAGAAGGATCCAGCCCAGCCAAGTTAAGCATCTGCTTGTCTTCAAAGCCTGTAGACAAGGACTTGGCCTCCTGGAGGCCACCAGTCATAACATTGGATTTGGAAGTCACTCTTCCTACAGGGTGTAGAAGCACCGTTTCACAAACTGGAGGTGGAACAGACATGGCAACACGAGACCCACAGGATGTACTGTGGGTTGTGTATCTGCACCAAGACACAGGTGGTGTGTCCTCCCACCTTCTCTGTTGCCTCAGCTGCCTGGCGTGCTGAGGGGGGGCTGTGCCGAGGGGCTGTGGGGAGGGGGGTCCTGATCAGCAACCCTCAAAATGGAGGGGGTTGGAGAATGGAGGATCTGCTGCAGAATGTTTGTGTGGAGGTGTGGGCAGAGGGAAAGAGGCAGCAAGAAAGGTGTGAGAAGCTCTAAGGCGTCCTACCTGTATCTGTCTAATCCTCCACTGAAAAAGACGTTACAGAGCAAGGCTGTGACTTCATCACAGAATCACAGGACTGTCTGGGTTGGGAGGGACATTCAGGATCATCTAGTCCCACCCTCTTGCATGGGCAGGGACATCTCCCACCAGCCCAGGCTGCTCCAAGCCCCATCCAACCTGCCCTTCAACACTGCCAGGGCTGGGGCAGCCACAGCCTCCCTGGGCAACCTGGGCCAGGGTCTCCCCACCCTCACAGGCAATAATTTCTCCCTAATACCTCATCTAAATCTCCCCACTGCCAGTTTAAAACCATTCCCCCTCATCCTATCACTACAAGCCCTTGCAAAAAGTCCCTCCCTATCTTTCCTGCAGCCCCTTCAGGTACTGGAAGGTGCTCTAAGGTCTCCCTGGAGGCTTCTCCAGGTTGAACAACCCCAACTCCTCCTGTGTGCAGGGCAGAGCTGCTCCAGCCCTTTCATCATCTTGGTGGTCTGCTCCGGATTTCCTCCAACAGCTCTTGTGCTGGGAATTCCAGAACTGGACACACTACTCCAGGTGGGGTCTCAGGAGAGCAGAGTAGAGGGGGAGAATCACCTTCCTTGACCTGCTGGCCACGCTGCTGGTGCTGCAGCCCAGGACACAGCTGGTTTCTGAACTGCAGGCACCCATTGCTGGCTGAGAAAACACTTCACAGCAGCAGCCTGCTCCCACGCTTGTTGTGTAACTGCTCAGTGATAGGTATCTCGGGTTTGACACCCTCCCCTACTTCAGGAGGCTTCAATCCACACCTCAGGAGTGCACAGTAAACACTGGCCTTATGGGGGAGCACAGCACTTCTCCCCTTTGCTTTCACACCTGAGTGTGCAGCAAAGAGTGCAAACCTTAGGAAGCCTGAAGCAACAGTGAACAAGAAAGAATTACATTTTCCACTAAGTAGGGAATAAAAATAGCTTCAGGATCTGCTCCCTGGAACATATATATATATACACATATATATATATATTTTTTTTTACGGACTTGATTCTAGATTAAAAGAAATGGCAAGTGAAACATCCCAGTAGCACAGGGTGTTGTGCAGACACCCCAGCACAAGATGTGTGTGTGAAAGAGGCCTGGGTGCAGCAGGTCTGATGTTTCCTAGAAGCACCCCCAGATGGATTGCACTGGGTAGTCATCACAAGTCCAAGTTTCTGGCAAGGAAGGGTCTTGGCACACAGCCTTATTCTGCTAGATGTGAGGCCAGCCTGGCCAGTGACAGTGGACACGAATTCTTTGCAGGAAGTAGCAAAGAGAAAGGCAATGTGACACAGATTATTTTATGTGACTATTTGTTAAGCAGGAAAGAAGTGTTAGGAATCAGGAATCCAGCTTTCTATGCTCGTAGAAGAGGGAGGGTAATCTTTGGCTACACTTTCACTGAGCACTTCAGAAATAGATTTCATGTGCTAGAATGCATTGACACCTTGCTTCTGCCTTCAAAAATTAATTTTAGAAACCAGTTCACATTGCTAATTTAAATCTCAAAGTTCTCTACAGGCTTCTTTTAATCTTTCAGATATTAGCTCATTTCAGCTAAACGTAATGAGGAAAGGTTTTTTCATTCATACATCTGAAAATTCAACTGCATTTTATTCCTCTATATGCTATTATATTTGACAGCATGATACAGTTAAACCTTTCGGACAAGACACCGATGACATCCCAGATATTTGGAAATATGAGTGATCTTGCTCTCTCATTCATGGATTTGATAATTTCCCAGGTCACTGTCTCTGCAGTGGGCCTGCAGCACAAGCAAGCAGTTCTGTAACCACCTCTCTCTCACCTCCCTGTACCCCAAACTACTGAATCTCCTTCCCAGTACAACCCACTGCCTGCAGGGGCAGTCCTCAAGTGACATAGCTCTGGCACTTCACTGGGGACAACAGGGAGCATCAACACTCAGCAGAAAGAAGGCCAGACTGACTCCCCTCACCTCTGCATTCCCACTGGTCCAGAGAAGCTGTGCAGGTGACAGTGTCCCAGCTCTGGGAAGCATGAGGTGACAATCAGGCAGGGGCAAGGACACAGCCACACAGGGCATTACAGAGACAGGAGACTCTTGTAAATAATACAAAAGGCACCTAACTTTTTTCTTTTTTCTTTTTTTTTTTTACATTTGGTTTCATGAGGTACAATTTTATTGGCATGGGTTCTACAAATAACCATCCCTGATTCTGATTTGAGGATTTAACATAGTTAATTAAACTGCACTGATATGAATTATGCATTATTTCAGTGCAGAGCTTCTGTTTTACTGGTCTGTACAATCAGCATTTTCTTCCCTGGTGCAGACAGTGGTGTTCTCTCCCAATGCCACTCAGAAACCAGAGCACACTGTATGAAATCTCTCACATAGAATCACTAAGGTTGGAAGGGACCTCAAAGATCATCCAGTTCCAACCCCCCTGCCATGAGCAGGGAACCCCACCACTAGATGAGGATGCACAAAACCTCACCCAACCTGGCCTTAAAAGCCTCCAGGGACGGGGCATCAACAACCTCCCTGGGCAACCCATCCCAGTTCCTCAGCACCTTGAGAGTGAAGAATTTCGTCCTAATATCTGACCTAAATCTCCCCTCTCTCAGTTTAAAACCATCCCCCCTCATCCTGTCTCTCCATGCCCTTGTCCCAAGCTGCTCCCCAGCTTTCCTGGAGCCCCTTCAGGCACTGGAAGGTGCTCTCAGGTCTCCCTGGAGCCTTCTCTTCTCCAGGCTGAACACCCCAACTCTCCCAGCCTGTCTTCAGAGCAGAGCTGCCCCAGCCCTCCCATCATCTTGGTGACTCTTCTCTGGACCCTTTCCAACAGGCCTGTATCTTTCTCGTGCTGCCATAGTCAGATTAGAAACGATCCTTCCCTATTTTAACAGTCTTCTGTGAAACTCTTAAACGCTCTCTGCTTGTGCATGAGACGTAATTTAAAATTCCTAACTGGCTTCATTCTTGGCCCCACACCTGCCTGGGATCTAACCTGGCAAGCTCTACATCAACTCCAAATGAACTCAGCCTATGGAGGACCAAAGAGTTTCCTTTGATGTCTTGTTTTTTGTTTTGTTTTGTTTTTCTAGTCCCAGAAAAGTAACCTGCATCTTTGAAGAAAGTACGATCAAAACAACCCCTTGTTGTAGGAACAGAGGAAAAGAGGCTAACCTGCATACACGAGCATGGTGATGAGAAGAGCAACCAAATGGACTCTGTATTTGGGGTTAACTCTCTCCATCCGCAGGGCGGTCAGCTGGAAGACGACGGAGAAGAGCAGCTCGATGCAGAACGCCTGCAGCTCCGTGGTCTGCATGGGGTGGCTGCAGCCTTGGGAGAGCGCCCCGAAATGCGGCTCCGCCACCTCCAGGCTCCAGACGAAGCGCATGAAGACCCTGGCAAGGGCTGCAGCCGCGAACTGGGCGCCGATCTGCAGCCCCCCCGTCCCGAGGGGCATCCCACCGCCCCACATGGGCTGCAAAGTCCCGCAGGGGTTGCAGGTGCTGCCGGGCAGGGTCAAGCCGTGCAGGACGGTGAAGCCGTAGGTGAGGGTGAGGGCGGTGTGAGGTTTGGGCTCCAGGTCGCCCAGCCGGCAGAGCTGGCTGGTGCAGGCGCAGACCTGGAAGGTGCCGAGCATCTCCAGCAGGAAGGCGCGGAGGCGGCGCGGGGAGCGCAGCCGGCGGCGGGCCAGGCTGCGGCACAGCCCCACGGCCAGCGTGATGCCGGCCGTCAGCAGCAGGGAGCTCCCCAGCCCGCCCGCTGCCATGGCCAGAGCTCCCCGGGGCCGAGGGCTCACCTGGATCCAGCCCCGCCACCTGGGCGGGGGAGAGGGGAGGAGGGGAGAGGGGAGGAGGGAGGGGAGACGTCCCCCCGCCCAGGCGGGAGCGCAGGGCAGGGGAGCGCAGGCTGGCAGGGCTGAGGGCAGGCTCTGCCCGCCTGGGGAGAGGTGAGCGGGGAGGTGTGTCCCGGCAGGCTGGGGAACAGGGCGGCTCTGCCTGCCCGCAGCCTCCCGGCCGTGCCGCCCGGGGCGGGGCAGGAGACCGGCCAGCCTGCCGGGGGGCGGGCAGGGCGGGCAGGGCAGGCAGGGCAGGGCGGGCAGGGCGGGCAGGGCGGGCAGCAGCCGGTGCCTCCTCCTCCTCCTGCTCAGCCCGGCGCGTCCCGGGGCGGCCGCGGGCGCAGGGCGGCGGGCGGGGCAGCGCGCATGCGCGGGGAGGGGTGTGGGGGGGGGGGCGGCGGTGTCTGTGAGGGCTGAGGGTGTTGGGGCTGGGGGGGGTGGGAGAGAGGGGAGAGGGGAGGTGAGAAGTGAGAGATGGGAGAGGAGAGGGGAGAGGGGAGGTGGGAGGGGAGAGAGGAAAGGGGAGAGGGGAGAGGAGAGGGGAGGGGAGGAGATGGGAGAGGGGAGGTGGGAGAGGAGAGAGGGAAGATGAGAGAGGGGACAGGAGGTGGGAGAGGAGAGAGGAGAGAGGAAAGGGGAGAGGAGAGGGGAGAGGAAAGGGGAGAGGGGAGATGAGAGAGGGGACAGGAGGTGGGAGAGGAGAGAGGAGAGAGGAAAGGGGAGAGGAGAGGGGAGAGGAAAGGGGAGAGGGGAGATGAGAGAGGGGACAGGAGGTGGGAGAGGGGAGAGGAAAGGGGAGAGGGGAGAGGAGAGGGGAGGGGAGGAGATGGGAGAGGGGAGGTGGGAGAGGAGAGAGGGAAGATGAGAGAGGGAACAGGAGGTGGGAGAGGAGAGAGGAAAGGGGAGAGGGGAGATGAGAGAGGGGACAGGAGGTGGGAGAGGAGAGAGGAAAGGGGAGAGGGGAGATGAGAGAGGGGACAGGAGGTGGGAGAGGAGAGAGGAAAGGGGAGGTGAGAAGTGAGAGATGGGAGACGGGAGAGGAGAGGAGAGAGATGGGAGAGGAGAGGAGATGAGAGGAGATGGGAGAGGAGGTGAGAGAAGATGGGAGAGGAAATGGGAGAGGAGAGAGGGGAGAAGTGAGAGGAAGGATGGAGGAGAGAGGAAGAGAGGGGAAGAGGAAGAGAGAAGGGAGAAAAAGGGGGAGAGGAGGAGAGGATATTGATGGGAGAGGAGATGGGAGGGGAGAGGAGAGAGTGGAAGGGGGAGAGGAGAGAGGGGAGAGGGAAAGGAGCAGTGAAGAGGGGAGAGGGATGGTGAGGTGGGGAGAGGGGCAGAGGAGAGGGAGAGGGGCGGTGAGGTGGGGAGGGGAGAGGAGAGAGATGTGGGTGGTCAGGAGGCGAAAGGAGAGGGAGATGGGTTTTGAGGAGGGGAAAGGGAGATGCATGGTGAGGAGGGGAGAGGGGAGGGAGATGGGTGGTGAGGCGAGGAGTAGGAGAGGGGTGGTGAGGAGGGGAGAGGGATAGGGGCAGCAAGGAGAGGGTGAGAGGTGCTATGGTGAGGAGAGGGAGAAGAAGAAGAGGGGTAAAAGGCCAGGGAGAGGGAGAGAACCTGCCAGCCTGATGGCCAGGAGACAAAGCTGAGGGGGTCCTGGCAGCTGGTGCTGCCCTCAGCCTGACCAAAGGCTTTTAGAGTGTTTTTTACCCCATGTTCCTGGGTACCTGGCTGCACAAGAGGCAGGTGTGTGGGTTAATTCTGCCTCTTCCACATGCTTGCTGGGAGGGCACTTGAGAGAGCGCCAGGAGGAGGAGGAGGCAGGTGTTGATTCTTGGGCTTCTCTGGTGGAAGTAATGCTAAAAATAGGCATCGTCCTCATGCTGCAATGTTGGCTTTCATAGCAGGCCCTAAATGGCCTCAGGACAGCCCTGAGGAACAGGCCTGGCCTCCTTCAGGAGAATTTTCTGTGGCTAGTCACTGAGAAGGGTGAGACCAGCGTGAGGTAATTGGCATAAACGCTTTTCTGCTCTACCTGCAGCGCTAGTTTGCAGCTACACACCTGGAAAAGGCTGCACTTCTTGCTGTGAGTGTTTTGCAGGGGGGAAGAAATGAATAAATGCACGGGCTCTGAGCACGTGAGTGGCTGTGCTGTGTGTCCTTTGATGAGGCACTGCTTTAGTTTTCACCGGGTGGAAGGAACTGGCTGCATTTTGCGCGGCTTTTTTTTTTTGCCTGGTTTTCCTTCTCTCTTCTCTCTGGCTGGTGCTGCGGTTTTGAGGAGCGCCAAAATCCTGGGGTTCTGAAGGGTCAGACTGAAGCGCTGCTGGCAGAGGTCACCCCTGTGCTGCAGCTCGGTGCACCCGAGGGACAGAAGGTGGAGTATTCCAAGGATTTTTGCCACAAGGCGGCATCGGAGATGGCAGTTTTATCAGGCCTCGCAGGACTGACTTTTGCCCGATCAAGGTCTGCAGAGCTTATTTCTTGCAAGGAAGCAACCTGTCTGTATGTATTTGTATATATCCAAGCAACAAAAGCAAAACCCTTGCTCTCGGTTGAAGGGCAGCCTGCTGTAAAGATCCAAGCTGCAAAACACGGAGTTGTTTTTCTAGAAGAGAGTGTCACGACAAGCCCTTTCTCGTTTCCAGAAATGTAGGACCATCGAGACACCTGATCTGGAGAAGTTTGGGGGATAAAAGAGGATTTGGAAGGCTCAGCTTCCAACAGGATCGTTTGGCTGTGAGAAACAGGGATGTTTTTAACAGAAGGGAGAAACACACATCCCCCCCCCTCCCCCCCAAGTTGAACAGTGATAACGTAAAGAGAGGAAAGAAGGAAATGGCAGAGTGGTTAATATTTGGCTTTTATTGCTTGTGCAAGATTAGATGTCAAGAAATGTAAGTGAGGCAAGACAGGAGACATAATCACTGTTATTACATGGAGCACTTTAATGAGAACCTTGAATTGAAGAAATTGCTTTTCTCAGCAATGATGCTCTGTAACTGTAATATGCAAGCAAAAAACCAAACACCAACAAACCTGTTTTATCCTTTATGTATTAAAGATTTCAGATGAAATTAAAGAACTTCCTTGTTAGAAGTAAGGATCAGAATAAGGATGTTGGCTTTTAATACTTATTTTTTGGCTCTTTTTTCCCCCTCTAACCACAGCCATATGCCCTCTGTTTTGAATTAATTGGTGGCAGTGTACACAATTATGGATGGGGTCAGTACTAGGAAAAAATATCCTCCATTTCTATTTCCTACAAGATGTATGTTTTTTTTTATTCAATATTTTTATTAAAGTGACATCTAGAGACTGGAGTCTGCTGGTCTAGGAGCTCTCCTGCACACACTGCAAGTGAATGTCAGTACTAAATGATCTTATTTTCCCAGAAAATTGCTGGTAATATATTTACCTTTTATTTGGGAATTTAGTGTGGCTTTACTTCCTTAGCTAAGCACAGCCTTGTATGTTGCTCCTATTCTTGCAGGTTGCCAGATAACATAATTATTCCCAGCCTGTTTCTGAGCCTCAGACAGTTACTTATGACCAGTCATGAACATGTCATCTTAAAACACACACTAATAAGCTGGATGTGTCATTTACCAGCATGGCCTCCAGGTGGATTACTGAGGTGGGGATTTGAACCGATGACATTTATTTTATTTTATTTTTATATAATTGGTGCCAGTGACAGGAATGAGGGGTGAAACCAGCCATAGGCACCTGTAGGGCCAGCTCCAAATGTTTTATCTCCGGGTGTTCATAGAACTATTTTTTGACCACCAGAGGGTAGTGTCATTCCAAAAAAAATTGCTTTGGTGTGCTCCTAGAGCAGCTTTATTTCGTGTTTTGCCACTGATAGATGAGAATATAGGTCTTGTAGATACAGGTGTGAGCCTTGACTTTTGATACTTGTAAAGCTGAATATTCAAGTGTGGAATGTCTTTTAAAATTCATTTTATAACAGAGTTTCTTGAAACTGAAGGGGTTGGGCTCCTCAGTTTCCTGGTGGCACTGCTGGCTCCGTGTCTCATTCCAGGTCATCCTGATGTCTGCTCTCTCTTCCATGTACTGGATTCCCTCATGCCTGCTCTATACCATGACATAAATATTTTCCCTTTTCTCTGATGCTTCCTACTGTCCTTTCTCCTTATTTCAAAGTCTCTACACATCCATTTCTCCTGTTTTCCCTTTCATGCATTTCAGTGTTTGTATTTTCTTTCCTATTTGTGTGTATCCCTACTTTCCTTCTCTGCCCTTCTCTCCCAAGCTGCTCTTTCTGTAGCAGTGCATGTTCTCAGCTCTCTATGGTTTCAGCACCCTTCCTTCCTAAAATATGCTGACCCACTACTTTTTCCTATCAGAGGCTGAGTCATTTGGAGGTATCAACATGCCAAGTATTCTTGGATGGGTTTCGCAGGGGTGAAATTGGGGATTATCATGCTGGAAGATGCTGGCAAATGCTTCCAACCACTTCAACGTTAATGAACGATTGCAGAGGGCTTGAACCTGGAATTCAGCTAACTAATGTATCAAGGAATTAATCTCTCCCTGTTTTCTCTGTTGTGGATTAGTTTTTTTCCCCCCACACAAATCGGTAGCTTTCCGCTGACATTTAAAACTGGAAATTGATTAGATACAGAAACTAAAAGTAGTCCTGGTGCCTGGAAACTGAAGAAGGTTGTTGAGCACAGGTCTCGGCAAGCTCAGCTTCCCCGCAGCTCTCCTCGGCATGCAGCTGGAGGTGGAGGACGTTAGCCCTTTCTGTCTGCTTTTCACAGAAGTTGAAGGACAGTGTCGTTCTCTGCACCAGGGGGCAGACAGAAGCTCCCCTGTACTTGCCCTGCTGTGCAGACAGTAATCCTGGCGATGGGAAAGAGCCAGGGATTCCCCACTGGGGAAACTGCTCGGTAGGTGTGAGTGGGAGCTCTTAGACAATACATCTGAGAGTGCTTGCTAAGTAGGCAAGAAGGACCCTGGTGAGGTTATTAGCACAGATCCAAGTGTGAAAAATGTCCAGGCTCTTTAAAGCTCTACTGATACCAGCAAATTCAACAGCATCAGGATGTTCCTGAGCACAAGCTCAGTTGATTCTACTGATTCTCATTACATCTTTCATTATTTTAGCCTGGGCCAATAACCAGTTTCCCAAACTACTCCAGGAGGGGATAAACGTTGGTTTAGGGGCTACATTCTGCCATCCCAAATAGGCAATCCTGGGCTTTCACTGACATTTTGAGGCTGTAATAGAATGGATGTAGGATGTCCAGTGCCAGTTGGCCTCAGGGCCAGAGACTAGTCCCAGACTTGTTTAAATTACTAATGTGGGTGTAATCACAGTGACTAGGCCCACCCACAAGACTGAAAATTTGGATTTGCAAACTCTGTTGGGATTAAGCAGCAGCAACTGACTGGGGTTACCCCTGTCTGCTCCCCAACTCTGCTGCCAAAGGCTACTGCCTCGTACAGAAGGGCCAGAAGGTTTATTTGCTCTTCAGTCAGGACTGGCCACCCTGCAGAGTAAATGAATTCTACCACTGATTTTTGTTTTCTGATCATGCTGTTGGCTTTGGCAGGAAGCACTTTTTTTCCCTAAAAATATAACCAGCAGTGTTATTTGATGAGGTGAATCACGAAGAAAGGAATTCTCCATACTACCTGGTGTTCATAATCTTTGATTCATCAAGACATATACAAATGAAAATAAATAAATTCACTATTCTGTAAGAATAGACACAGCTTTCAATACTGCAGAAAGCCAGATATTTTGCTATAGAAACTTGCATGTTATTACTGCAGTGGGATGCGTAGACTTAATATTTTAACAGCAAATTTTAAGATGATTGGAGGAAAAGTAGATTAAGAACATGATGTTTTGAAGGCAGGTCATGTTGGCAAAGACTCTTGCATTGACTGATGCTTCCAAAGCTCTTGATTTTCTCATGAGCACTACAATACTTCTCTTTTCCCCCTAAGACCAAGATCCTGAAGTCAGGTGATTCTACCTGTCAGTTTTAAGACCAGAGGGATCTAACTTTCCTGGTTTGGAAGACAAGCTGAAGAGCATAATCCAAAGGCTAAAAGCTAAACCAAAGAAAAAAAAACAAAACAAACAACCTAACATCAGAGAAAAACTTCACATTTTTTTAAAGGCTCTTGTTTTTAAGGCCCATTTCTGGATGTTGTTTTTGTTTGTTTGTTTGTTTCACCTGCTTTGGGTTATGTAATACAAACTCATCCTTAGCTTTGCCTTTCTTAGGTGTTGCTGCTAGCTGCCACAGCCTTATTCATGACAGTGAAGTGTCACTTGCTAACAAAAATTGCACAGTGTGCAGTCCTTCATCTTTGCTTCACATCGTGCTGCTCTCCATCTGTTTGAAGGTTGTTCCAGAATCAAACTGCTTGCCTTAAAACACGGTCCTAAATCCAACGGCGAGTCCTTGAAGTGCATCTTTATTGTTGCAGTATAGCCCTTGCACCCACCTTTCAGAATGTTTTTCCCTGGAACCATCCTTCTAAGAATTGTGAATGCTGAAAAAGCAGTAGAAGGCCCTGAGGGGAAGTGACTTTTCAAGTGCATTTAGCACAACAGTCTGCAAAACAAGAATCTGGGTTTTCTGCTTTTCCTTATCATGCTTAGTGCCACGGAACAAAAAAAAGGATTACTGGGGTGTTATCTTTTTTACCTGTGGGTGTTTCTGAGGAAAAGAAATAATTATATAAGAGCAAACCACACAATTCTGCTGAATTTGTAAAGAAAGATACATTACTGAATTCCAGGTGCTGTCAGTGATGAGCCTTCCTCTGATGTGTTAAGTGCTGTGGAACAAAACCAACAAATAACATGGCGCTGCAATTGACAGTGGCTCAAATGAGTGTTTTTGTACAGATCTGGTTTCAAGACTAGAAAAAAGGTTAAAAGGGACTTAAATTGTATCATGTAACACTGAAATATATTTAAATGTGCTTTTGCGTTTTGCTGGGCTGAGTCAGAGACTTGGAGTCCAGCAGTCTTTACCATGCTGTCTTGCTTGTAGCATAACAGAGTTAAACTCTGTGACAACTTTTCAGCCTGGTTCATACCTTTTTTTGACTCTGTCCTTGGTGGATCTGGGGTGTGAGCAGCAGTCACTGTCCTGTGTGAGTAGTTCTTTCCTTTCACCCATGCTACCAAAGCAGTGGTTTGGCCCAGGCAAAGCAGGGCTGGAATTGAAGTTTAATTGTTGGTAAACTGTGTATTGGAGCATAAATCATCTCACTGATGTTGGCATACACCTGCCAGGTGCTCTTCTGAGCCTGCTGTCAGATATCATGTTCTCTTGACAAGTACAAAAGCATTTATCAAAAAATGTATGTTAGCAAGTGTACCAGAAACTTCTTTGTGGGAAAGAAGTGAGTCCTTTTGTTTTCCCTCTCTCAGCTGTTAGCGCTGGTGGTTGGTTATAGCCTCAACAATACAATAGCAGCAGTTCAGAAAGCAAATGGGAGCTCTGCTTTTCTTTATGAGCAGGTGATGAAAGATTTTAAGAGAAGAAATGAGGCAGCCCATCACAGAAGGATTTGAATCAGCTGCAGCAGCAAGCTGGACCCAAGGTGAGTGAAGAAACAGATATAAAGGGAACAATCACAACTTTTAGTTGGCTCTTTTGTTGTCTGCTGCTGATGCCAGAGGAAGAATTGCAGGATTTGGAAAAGGAACGTGACTGGTTTATGTCTGGTTTTATATTTACAAGTTCTCTTTGAGCTGTACCACTTGGCCTTTGTGGTTTCCTTCAGAGTGTGTTTTGGAGGCTCATTTTTTCTGGAATCCCTGCTGACAAGGTGCATTTGTTCGTTGGCTTTTTCTGCTCCATGAAGCTGAAGCAAAGGAAAACCAGCATTAAGCAGAGAGATCAATTTGAAGGAGTGGCTTCCTGTGGCAGGAGTTTATGTTACAGAAGTTGTTGCTTTTAGCACTGGAAGACACCTCATGCCTGTTTATCATTCTATTCATATAATTGCTTTGAAAGCTTAACAAGATTAAAGCTTTATTAACACAACTGTGTTTCTTCCATTTCACTCAAGCAGATGCAGTACTTCTTCTATGGGGGGAAAAAAGTACTTGTTTGCTTGCTTATATCTTGTTTGCTTATATCTTATACTTTCATATATATTTCTACCTGTGTAAGAAGAGGTGTTGAGTGGACTGCTTCTATATAGTAGTCATAATATAGTTGTGAGAGATAAGGTAATCTGGTGGCAAAGCTCTGGTATGTTAGTCAAGAGAGGTGCAGTCTAATCCTTTTTGCATAATTATTTGGGTTGTAGTTTTGATTTGATTCCTGTTCTACTTGTCTGCATCTTTCTACTTGTCAGTTTACAGTATAAACATTAGGCTGTATGGATCATCATTGCAGCATGGCAGTCAGGTCTCAGATGGGATCTCTAATCCTAATGTAATAAAAGATTTAAAAATAACAGTGATCTCAGAATATTACATGAACATTAGAAGTATGTTTCACAGCACTGTTACAAGACACAGTAGAATATTACTAATTTTACTTTGTAACAAAACAACAGATAGTTTAATGCCTTGCCTGAGATGACAAGAAGGCTGTGGGTTATGTGGAGGAGGTAAGCAGCATCTAGGCCTCTTGACTCCTGAGGTTGTACCATTATTAGAAGATCAAAGTAAAGTGTGGACCCCCCAGATGCTCCATGCAGCCACTTCAAGTTACTGGTAAACCTGAGAACTTTGAGATCAGAAAGTGTAACCCAGCTCATGTATGGAGAGCACAGTTTGTCCTCAGATGACCAAGTATGATTTTCTTTGCTGGTTTATACCTTCAGCTGTTGCTGCTTGGTTATTCTTGGCCTAAAAAAGCGAGCAAGAGCTCTGCAGTTTGCTGGGGACACGCTGGGCCCAAGTTCAATCTGCTGGAGTTTTGAAAGTTTTCATGAGGGTAAAATGAGGGCACTGAGTATCAGGAGACTTTTATTTCCTCAGTAAGATGTTAGGCATCCTCCTGCAAGACAGATAAGGATAACATTGAGACACCAGATCACTTCTGTGTCAAGCCTGCCTCTTCTCTTCATCATTCTGTTTCTACCTTTGTATGAGTTTTAACTTGTTGAAAGGTGCAATGTTCAAGTCTCTGAAGCCTGAATGTCTGTGTCACCTTTAAACAAAAATTGGTTTCGGGTCAGATTCATAGAACTACAGGCATTTGTTGATTTCCTCTGATGCCACTAGTTTCCCAGAGTTGAAGCTCCTATTATAAACGCCCATTTTCTTCCACCTTCTCCAATTTCTAGCCCTCAGGATTTCAGAAAACAATTCAGTATGTGACTGAGATGAGTTTTCAGAAATCTTAGGGAAAATGGCTCTGAGAAAAATGAATGGATGCCTTTCTTCTCAGTGGGTAACATTTCTGAGTTTAACAAATGAGATCATTGCCTTTTGGTTGGAATATCACCGAGGAACTGAACTAAAGTGCCATCACAATATCCCAGTCTGCCTAGTGGCCAAGTAGCTCTGAACAATGATAATTTTAAAGCTATAGAAAACCTTTGATGGAAAAAGTAACAGGAGCAATAACAACCATGCTGCTTAGATAAACTCTTTTTTTATTATTATTACTTCTATGTGGTTATAGGCTTGTCAAGTGTTTATAATGAAGCCAGAGAACAGTAATAATGATACAAACAAAACATACAGTGACAATAAATGAACAATATTTGCAGGATTAATTTTCAGGCAAGACAGAACCTGCTAATTAAATTTGCTGATGACATAAATTTGGAAGGCAATATCAAAACAAAGGAGGGCTTGAACATCACATAGGAAGCACTGCATAACTGGAGTAATAGAAATCAAGTGAAGTTTGATAGTATGAATCACAAAGTCATGTACTGGAGACTAAGGAAGAAGATTTTGATACAAGGCAAGAGATTTACATAAATAGAGGTAAAGCATCTGGACACAGTTACCAGCTACTAGTGGATTGTGGGCCAGCACTGAGATGTGCCCAGAGGACAGCAAATGAATTCTTAAAACATCACTGGTGGCCTTCTCAGAATACATGGAGCAAGTTAATGCTCCACAGAGAGACAACCTGTTTAATGGAAAAGACAATGTTGACATAAGACCAAATGGAAAGACATAAGCAGAAAATGCAAAGTAGAAGATTTATAACCAAACACATTTATTTGAATCATTGATTCCTGTTCTTCTAACAGCAGAGAACACAAATTCATGATGCAAGACTTCATTTCCAGTCATGTTATCAGTTATGTTCCTAGAACCACAGATATAATATATACAGGCTCATTTACTGCCAGGAATACTTTTGCCTGGTGAAACAACCTCCAAGAATCCTGGGAAGCAATCTTAAAAAAAAAAAAAGCAAGCCTAAGTCAAGTTACCAATTGTATCAGGGTTCATTAGGCTGTGCCAGAGCAAAACCGACCCTGCATAATTCGTCTAAACAATAAATGTAAATGAGAAGAGTGGATTTTGATTAAGCTGAGAATCAAAGGATCTCAGAAATGTAATCTCCCTTAGTCTGCTCTTAGCAGGATCTTCAGCCCAACCCCCCAAAAGTAAAATCAGCCCCAGCTAGGATGCAGGAAAACTGACTTCCACCTTGGAGCAAAACTGAAACCAAAGGTCAGCAAAGGGAGACAGATGTGTGTTTCTTTTATAAGTAAATATATCTTAAAGAGACAGAGCCTGAGCTTCTTTTTTATGAGCTAAGGCTTAAAAGAAATCTTAGTTGTGTAGGATTCTGTGCTTGCAAAAGTGCTTGCTCCAGTCCAGTTCCACAATCTGAAACTTGTAAACCACCAGTAACAGGCATAATAAATGTTTAAGATTTCAAGACACAGACTTATAATAAACCAAGGAACCAGGCTTGGTAAGACTAGATGGAAAATGAATCCTGCTGATTCTGATGAAGAGAGAGTATGGAGAAATAAATTATTAAAAGAGGTAGCCTTTGTATGCTAATGGATACAATGCATCCAAATAGTATTTAAAACATATTCAAAACATAATAATTAGCTGTATGGATCCCCTAGGGTGAGGTATTCAGCAAGCACACATGAAGCCATAATTCCCTCACTTTGTGTTTACAATTTGAGATGAATATAATGAACTGATGCCAAGAGTCAACAGACTATAACTTTGTAAATTTCTTCAGAAACATGACTGATACCTTACCAGGGTAATCACAGCTCATATGGACACCATAAAAAAAGCATCATTTCAAATACAAATAATTATTTTCCTTTAACCAGTTGCAATGGGGCCTCAGTTTTGGGGCTACCTATTTAGTTTTAATTAACCTTGATGTTTTTCATCCAAGGGTCTCTCTTGGGCTGACTCATCCCTACTTCTCTCTGAAATTTCAACCAGAGCTGTTCAGGTTGTTTTCCCCAGTATGAAAACAGAAGAATAGATTGTTTCTCAGTTTTAAAACACCTTATACACTTGGGATGCTTTTGTGTTTGGGTTTTTTTTTTTTCAATTTGGCAAAAGAATGGACAATGCATCAGGACTGTGTCTCTTGTGCCTGTGACAGTCGACCTAAATAAGGCCAGAAGCCTTTGAAAAAAGAATCTCACTTCTCGTGTTCTGGGGAGATGTGCTGAACTTCAACAGTAAAATAAAACAGTGGGTGGGAAAATGACAGAGTGGATGAGAAGATGGGGGAAGAGAGGGGACATGAACAGGAAAGTAGGACTGGCCTTAGGAAGGAGTTGGATTGGCTGTGGGGGTGTAAAGACAGATTTACCTAAACAGTCTGTTGTGCCTGGGGACAAATGTATTGGACAAACAAAAGGGAAATGACAGGATGCCTGGGAAGTGAGAATCAGACTGAGCAAGAGCTGTTCCCTATAGGACTGGAGAGTTTGCTGCTCCCCCTTCCAGGCTTTTATAGAAGTAAAAAAGAAATTCTGAAGCTCTATTATGATGAAAATAGTAGAAAATGACAAAATAAATTTATATTTCCTGTCTTCAGGTTTGGTCACCTTACAGTGAGTGAATAAGACATTGGAACATGCATGAAATAAGGGGGTAAGAAGAAATTGAGCTGCTGTTGCTCTGAAAGGTGGATTGCTGTCACACCCCTGACATGGCTAAACTATGACTTTGTTCCTTCACCGTGGAAAGATCTGTATTTCAAAAGGAGATTCAGTTTAGTTAAGATTCAGACCACCTGAATTTGGTGCATAAAGACAAATGAATGAGTGAGTGCTGGTCTTCTGTATGAACCAAATAAGGAAGCAGGGGTCTATGGAAAAACAGCCCCAACTCAGATAATTAAAATCCATTCTAAGGTATATATGCAAAGGGTGTTAATGAAGGTGGTGCAGCTGACATTCATTTTGGTATTTCCCAGTTTTCAAATGCTTAGATTTGCTAAATTCACAGAATCACAGAGTTACTTTGTTTGGAAAAGACCTTTGAGATCAAGTCCAACTGTTAACCTAACACTGACAAGTTCTTAACCACATCCTCTAAGTACTCTTGTCTGTACACTCTTAAATCCCTCCAGGGATGGTGACTCCACCATTGCCCTGGGCAGCCTGTTCCAATGCCAGATAACCCTTTTGGTGAAGAAATCCAATCCAATCTAAACCTCTCCTGGCACAACTTGAGGCCATTACCTCTTGTCCTATCACTTCTGACTTCATTGAACAGCCTGATCCCCCCGCCTCTTTATAACCCCCTTTAAGATAGTTGTACACTGTTCTTTTAGCATCCTTTTTGTGTGCTTAATTAATGATGTGTATTGTTTGTGTCATGGTTTGGGCCCAACATGACAGCAAAGAACCAGCCCCATGGCTGCTCACTCAGCTCCCCACACACACACACTCTGGGGTGAGGAGGACAAAGCTCCTGGGTCGAGACAAAGGACAAGGAGGGATCTTCACTGATTAAGGTCCTGGGCAAAACAGACTCAACTTGGGGAAAACGTAGTAATTTAATGTCACACTCATCACACACACCCAGGACACAGACACACCCAGAGCAGGGCTTGCATATGTTACCCCACCCCTCCCTTCTTCCCAGCCCCAAATCCCTTTGTTCCTGGTTTCTCTCCCTCCTTCCCCCCAGCACAGGGGGATGGGGATGGGGTTTAGAGTCAGGTCACAGGCTGGTGGGTCCTGCTGCTCCTTCCTCCTCAGGAAGAAGGACTCCTTACAGTCCTGCCCTGCTTCCCCACGGGGTCCCTCCCATGGCAGAGAGTCCTCCATGAACCTCTCCTCCATGAGTCCTTCCCACCAGGCCCGGAGCTGCTCCAGCCTGGGCTTCCCACAGAGTCACGGCTGCTTCGGGAACAAACTCCCCTGGCCCGGGGGCTTCCAAAGCTGAGCGATCAGAGCCCACAGGCAGCAAATCCTCTGGCCACAAAATCCAAGCCCACTGGCCAAGTTCACCCCTCCTGGCTCCTTCAGGGAATGTTCCACCACGTTCCCCCATGGATGCAGGGGCACAGCTGCCATCTCGCCATGGGCTGCAGGGAAACTTCTGCTTGGGCACCTTCTTCCCCTTCTTCCTCACCAACCACCAGCACCTCTCCTAAGTGCTTCCCTGCTCAGGTGTTATGTTGATTCCTTCGTATGTTAATGGCAGAGGTTCATCTGTTGTCCCTCTAATGGCTCCTTGGCTGGGTTTGGAGCAGGGGCAGCTTCTCAGCTTCCTACCAGACCCACCCTTGGGGCCCTTCCCCTGCTACCAAAAAACCCACCAAACCAAACCGGAACAGTTTGCATAGAGGGAGAGCCTGGAAGCCCCAGCAAATATTGTAAGACTTTGCAGTCACAACAAAGAATAGCTGCCAGAAGTCCAGATTTTTCAATCACTACTGACTTAGACTAGATTTGAAAAAACCTGAGACACAGGAACTTTGTTCTGGGAACACAGCAGTGTGGAGCCTCTGACTTGCCTGTTTGTCACAGAATCACAGAATATGCTGAGTTGGAAGGGACCCATCAGGATCACAGAGTCCAGCTCCTGTCCGTTTTAGACTCTGTGCTCTTCAGAAGAAGGAAGCTGGTTATCTCTGTACAATTTCTACTGTCCTGTATTACTGACTTAGGACTCCAAATTCAGAGATGATAAAGATGGTTGGTAACAACTTGTAATATAAAACCTTTTAAAATCCTCAAGCCTCACTGGTGCGTGCCAGAACTCCCTAGCTGGATGTTGCAGGCTGAGAGCTGTTAACAGACAATAGAGCTTCTCGGTTTTGTTTCATTGTAAATGTTTGTGGTTTTGAAGACATCCATTCTTCTCCTTCCCACAGAGCTCAGAGTGATCTGGGCAGGCAGTAGTGACCGTGAAAGTTTCTGACTTCTATGCATTTCTGACAGTATTAGATAAGCTGCTTGGTTTTGTAACACATGAAACAGCCAGAATCATCTCCCCTGCAAACGCCTGGGCGACCATCACTCATCTCCTCAGGCAGGCGGTCAAGGACAGTCTGGCTGTCTTGTTCTTCATCCTGCAGTCCCCTCTGACTGAGCTGGGAGAACAGGGCTTTCTCAGGTCAGGAAGCCTGTCTGAGGAGCAGGCTCCCTGTGGATGCCAGCCATCATTTTGTGCCAGCTGCCTTCAGGTCTCCTGGCGCAGCTCTTCAAAGTCAGTGCATCTTTTGTCAGCTCTGCCTTCCCCTACTTTAAACTTATTTGGTGTGTTTTAAGACAGGGAGATGGTGATGTCGACTGGAGCGCCCACCGCACCAGAGAAGCCTGGATAAAAGACTTAGTTAAAAGAAAATAAACAAAAAAAAACCCAACAGTAGGCTAAATTTGTCACGGTCTGATTGCAGGGAGGTCTGTAGAGCTATGCCTGGGAGGACTCTGGTGTAATGCATGTGGCAAACCTGTGTCTGACAGGAGAATCTGGCTCAGGTTGCAGCCAGGTAGACGAACTGCAGTATCAAAACTTTCCATTCCAATTGAAATAACAAGAAAAGTCATCTCAGGCCCTCGGACAAACTTCAGTTTCATCAGCTGCCTTCTTTTGATCTGCAGTAAGAACCAGTGATCACACTTCAAAAGATTACTTTGTTACATAAGGGAGAAGTGCTAGTGTAGATGTCCCCAGTGACATCCCTCCCACCACAGAGGGTGACACCACAGCAAACAAAAATAGTGGGCATAGCTAACAAAACTCTTGTCTTGCAGTCCAAGTGTAAATAACACTTTGACACCGAGACCTCAATGCTGTATGACTCTTTCCTTGGGGATTGCATTGAAACCACAAATCTCTGTGGAGTAGAGGTCTCCCACCTAGTGCTGTGTCCTAGTTCTTTGTTGGCCACCCTGCAGCACAACCAGCAAACTGCAGCTTAGCCAGTAAGCCTCTGAAACCCATCCATCTGGCCTTGGTGAAGCTGGAGGCTTTATAACAAAGCTGGAGAATGTAAAGGCAAGTGGAATTCAGGTAAAAAGTAAAAGGAGTTAACTGAAATAGATACCCTTGTTCTGAGACTATCTGTTTTGTAAAATAGCTGATTTTTGACATGAAAACTGTGATCTCTCAGGACTTCAGTGAAGGAGTTGATGTGTTGCTGCAAAGAAAACTGAGTCAAATGGGAGATTATGGCAAGAAGAGTGACACAAACAGGTGAGATCAAAGTTCCCAACTTCTTTGGGTTTTTCCCCTGATTGTGTCCCTTGAGCCCATAAACTGCTTGTTTTGTGCCACATGATCTATGTCAAACGAATAGGTTGGGCAGGAAACACTCATGGAAAACATGCAGGTAACCAGCAAAGGGAACAAACCATATCCTGGCTCTGCCAAGCTCTGTCTGGGCTGATGGGGGGCAGATATTTGGACACCATCACTTTTTGAGGCTTGTGTGATTTGGGTATGTCCAGTTGTCTGTGATTGGATGAAGTGACTGCTTGACATGTTCTGCTGGTAAGTCCTGTCTAAGTGCAAGTTCTGCTCTCTATATAGAGCCTGGAAGTCTACAAAAGGTAATTTTTTTACTATTTTATGAAGTAGAGCATGACTTAAGTAGCTTGATTGGCAAGTGTTTTGCAGACTGGACCTAAAAGAGAAATCTCTCTGTCAGTCCTGGCTTTATCTATCTGATTTGCATACCAGCATCTCTATGTGCTTGAAAAAATGCTCTGGGAAATAGGCAGAAAATCTGAGTTCCTTGCATGGACTGGGTAGGCTCTCTTCCAGTATTTGGAGTGGGTGAAGAATAGGACAGGTAGGCTGGGATAGTCAGAAAGGAAAGGGTCAGTCTGGAAAGAAAAGTAAAAGGGTGAGTCTGGAAAGAAAAGTAAGTTCTGGCAGCAGTTCAACTCAGTTGGTCAGACAATACAGCAGAGTCTTATGTTTGACAGTGACTGGACAGACAGGAGGCTTGTTGTGTAGTCGGGCTCTGCTGGCAGAATTCCTCACACTGTGCTCAGCAGTCCTTTCAGCTGCATTTCTGCTCACCCTGAACACCTGCAAATAGCTGTGCTGCTAAAAGAAAAACAAAACAAAACAAAACTGGAAGGCTAAAGAGGTGGGAAGGAACACTTGGGAAATAGGGAACTTCCTATGTAGTTCTTGAGGATTGGGGTTGCTTGCTGAGCTGATTTATTTTTTTTAAGTAACTGAAGTTTATGCATTTAAATTTATTTTCCCTTACTAAGTGGGCCTTATAACTTGCTGCTGGTTTTTTTGTGATCTTCTTAGTCATCACATAATCTTACAGGGTTTGGGGAAGAAAACAAGGAAAAGATACAGCCATTGGCAATCTCTGATTTAAATTTAATAGCATCCTGTTTACTTCTCTTTCAAGTTTCTCCACAAATATTCTGTTCCACGTTTACTTATTTTGTATGAGGACTGTCCTCTGGAGGAAACACAGCTCCTGTAGCAGGAAGGAACCACCTGCAGTTCCTACATAGGCTAACAAAATCTTGAGTGGCAAATACAAAGTAGTTAGATATAAAAGTAAGGTAATTTATTCAGGTGACAGATCTCTAACAACAAGTTTGAGATGGCTGTTGATAAGAGTGCTGACTACAACAGCATTATTAATAGATGTCAGTGTTGCAGCAGTAATAATTCCAGTACCTGAAGGGCCTACAGGAAAGCTGGAGAAGGGCTTTTCACCAGAGAGGGCAGGGATAGGACAAGGAGTAATGGGTTTTAAACTGAAAGAGGGGAGAAGTAGGTCAGACATCAGGAAGAAATTAGGAAGGCACTGGAACAGGTTGCCCAGGGAGGTTGTGGCTGCCCCCTCCCTGGAGGTGTTGAAGAGCAGGTTGGATGAGGCTTGTGCAGCCTGGGGTGGTGGGAGGTGTCCCTGCTCATGGCAGGGGGGTTGGAACCTGATGGTCTTGAAGGTCCCTTCCAACTTTCACCACTCTATGATTCATATCTATGATTCTATAATAAAAAGCACACAATACAAACTACACCTGGGGATGCTTTCACCCCTACCCAAAAGGTGAAAATCATGTTATTTTGCCCAGAGAGGCATCCCTGCCTTTGGGGAAGAAGAGAGGATCAGGCCCATTGACCCTTCTCAGGGAAGGTGTCAAACAAAGGATTCAAGAACTAATTTATTACCTTTTGATGAGGTGGGACTTAGCTCATAACTAGTGAATTGATTGGTTCTTAGCAGACTAAAAATGTTTATTCATTAGGACAAAGGTAAGGGAGACACCCAGTGCCCACCTCATATGTAAATTCAGGGTTTGTGAATGCCCAGGGCTCACTGGGCATGCGGGTCATCAGATGCAGTCACACAGGCTGAGATCCAGCCTTTATCACACAACCTCTGACCATGGAGCCTTTGCTGCGCTCCTCAAGTCATGCCCACTCCAGCCATGGAGCCCTCAGGCACCTGAGCTTGAAGATAAGCAGACAAGGACAGTGATGGATCCCTTCCAGCCAGTGACTTTGGCCTGTCCTCCCTACTGGACATAAATTTGCCTACTTATCAGGTCCAAGGCCAAGCACTCAGTGAAGCACTACTCATCTCACACTCCCCTGCACAGCTCCTTCCAAGAAAGGTTTTCCTGCATTTGTACCCAAGGGTGTGCTTCTCCCAGTGGAAATAAACACAGAATAACTCCTCCTCTCTTCAGTACCAGTGGGCAGTTGGGAAGTGTGTGTCATTCTGGAGCTCAGGCTTGGCAAACCATTTTTACTCATCATTAGTGTTATGGTGGTGCCTACAAGCCATGGCCTTGCCCTTGGTGGGACTGATAAAACCATTGCATGGAAACCTGGATCTTGGCCTGTATAATACATGTGGTTCAGGTATGATTTCCATGTAAGTGCATGGAACAGAATTTTAGTGACTGCTTAGCTTAGGCTGTAGGTGCATATTGTGTCTGCTTTGGTTTTAAATCTGAAATGCATCAACCAGAGAGTGTGTCATCCCTTGTCACTGTGCAGTGTACACACAGGGTAAGAGCAGGAAGGCTGATTCCTGTCTTTTTCTGTTCATGAAGAGACAACTCAATGATTAGTAGTAGATGATAGTTAGTAAAATAAGCAGCATTTCCAGCATACCAGCTGCTTCCTTGTGGCTGAGTAGTACGAAGGCATCATCCTTAGCACAAACTTTCTTGAGGTGGGAAGGAGGCTGCAGTGTTACTCTGGTGGATTTTCTTAAGTTCTTCCTGGTGAAGGACAGCATGGGAGAAAACATCACGGTGTTTGATGAGTTGTAAACACTGATACCTGGCAGAACCTTGCTCTAGAGACACCATTATGTCCTGCCCAAGGACATTCAGTGGAGGTGAAGGTCATAGAATCATAATCACAGAACGGTTTGGGTAGGAAGGGATCTTAAAGATCATCTAGATCCAACCCCCCTGCATGGGCAGAGACACCTCCCACCAGACCAGGTTGCTCCAAGCCCCATCCAACCTGCCCTTGAATGCTTCTACTGCTTGATGTTGCAGCTGCTAGGGCACCACTTCTTCAATCCACTTGAACAAGAAAATGTTAGCACCAGCCCACAGAGATTCTCTTTCTCTGACTGTAACTTCTGTAATTTTTTTGTTCTTGAGTTGTTCTCTGAAAAGAATATTTAAGGATCAATATATTAAATGTTGAGCCCTGTCCTGTTAGAGTTTAGTTGCCTACATTCACAAGCACTGTCCTCCAAAAGCACCAGCTTTTGTGATTTCTTTCTGGATGACAAAATTTTTTGGACTCTGAATTTTTCTTCTGCACATCAGGCCAGCTTCTGTCTTGGAAAGCAAGTATTGCTCTCAACCCTACCCAGGGTCTTCAGAGCAGGCATTCCTTTGCCTGCACCTGCTGAGGGTTGTGGGCTGGGAGCTGTGCTCCAAGCACACCTGCCCCACAGGGTGGTGCTGAACCCAGCACAGGGCACAGGACACGCTGTCACATCAGGAAACAAGGAAAGAACCAAGGATGCAGCAGCACTGCAATTCAGTAGTCAAGAGAGCCTGGACCAAGACTAGAGCTCACTTTCCCTGGGGTGTGCTCTAGCCCTCAGGCTCCTTCTTTTTCCCCTAGTAATTCCTAAGTTGTTTGTGAGAACAATCCAACGGGAAGTTTTTTGTCCTTATTTACTTGGACACTTTAATGTTTATTCACAGTTCTGCTTTCATCTTATCTTCAGATGAGCATTAAACTATGGCAGTTTAAGATGTGACTGCTCGTTCTGCCTCTCTGGTGGGAGTTCCTGCTTCACATCAGAGCTGTCAGGACGAGCACGTGCTGAGGCTTCTACCTGATGACAAAGCCAAGCTTGTGGATAGATGACAAAGATGCATCCCAGTTAAGATGCTGGATTTTGGAAAGGAGCAGGCATACATTTCCCTCTGCAGACTTTGCTAGAGGGATGGGAGCTCCAGCCTGAGGTGACAGCTAACAGCTGCAGAATGGCAACATCTTAAACTGATGCAGCTGTTGCTAAGTGACTGAGCCAAATTTAGCATTTAAATTTAGCAAATTTAGCAAATTAATTTAGCATACAAGAGTTAATTTATCACCTTAACTATATTTATGTTCCTTTTTTCCTCTTTGCATTTGAGACTGCCTGGCAATCATGGGAGAAAAATCATTTGAATCCCTAATATTGTCTCGTTTCACCATTCTTTCCTAGCTGATCCTGTGGCATCATTTGTATCTTGCCATCTGATTCCTTAATTGCACCTTGCAACGAAGAAAACCATATAATACTTGACTTGCAAGCTAGTCTCTGTTAGAAGCAAATTAAATTATTTGGAAAACCAATCAGGAAGTGTTCATATCTTCCTTGGTGACATGCCTGCTTTAGTTGTATAGCTTGCTTCCTTCTGGATCCCTAACAGCAGTGTTAAGATCAGCCTGTGAAAGCCCTTACTGTGCATTTCATCATCAGAGGGAGGACTGCTGGGTTTTGTGATCCTGCTCCTCTGCCAACGTCAGATTTCAGCCCAGCAACCCTCACATGCCCGTGCTGAAACACAGCCCGGAAACTGCATGTTAAAACAAGAGCCTACAGTTGGATGCACTTTGCTTTGGGGATGGGCTGAGAACCCAGAGACTGATAGGGATACCTTGCAACTGGATACCCATGAGAATAGGAGAGCTGAACTGGAAGAGATTAAGCAGCTCTTTGTACACTCTCCCCTGTGAAGTGTAAAGAACTGAGAGCTTCATTGTTTTGCGACCACTTAAAAATTAAAGAGGGAAAGCAATTACTTCAGCACAGTCCTCTTGAATATGGTTTTATCAGCTGTGCTCTTCCTAGAAATGCAGGCAGACAGACAAAGAATAAGAGATCCTGCATACACAGATTTCACAACAGAGTGTGGTCCATCAAGTCACTTAAATGTGTCCCCCTGCCAGTTCCCAACAAGCAAGTTGCTTTCCCACATTATTCCAACACAGCCCACACACGTGAGGAGCTGGGTCACTTTCTGCACTGTTCTTTGAAAATGATTTACCTTACTCCTCTAGGCCCTTCTCCCCTAAGCAGCCATTTACATCTTCCTGTCTGGCTGGGATAAAGGCCACTGTCAACAGAGAATAAGTTTCATTTTCATGTTTTTCTCCTAACACAAAACCTCTGGACTGAGGCTGCCAACCTGATGCAAACAGCAATATTAAATGTTCCTTCCATGTGGTTCACCTGCCTGCTGAAGATGACTGCATTGAGCCAGGCCTGCTCCACTAGGTTCATGTTTGCTGTGAAGTGGAACCATTCAGAGGCAGCTTAAAGGTGTGATCTGGTCTGAGAACAGAACTGGGAGGTGGGAATTCAGGAAGTGTAATTGCAGTAGTTTTGCTGCACAGCCTGAGGCAACTGGTTGAGCTCTTACCTCATTTTCACCATCTGCAGTGCTGCTCATAGGATGGTGAGGTGATTAATTTATTCTGATGGAGTTAATTATTTAGTAAGAATGGAATAATTTCATAAGAATCTCTATCTATCCCAGCAAATGTTGCAAAAAGAAAAACTTAATAATCAGCCCTAAAGCTGTTAATTAGCAAACCCAGACAAGATGGTGAGGTTCAGGACAGAAACCTCATCAGAGCTACTATTGCCAGTTACAATGGTGAATTTTGTCTAAACTGAAGATCCTGGATGAAGTTATTATTCCATGACTAGTGCAACTTGACTTTCCTCTCCTTCCAAAAACAGCAATGGAATCTTATATTGTTTTATTGTGGCTGTTTTGGAAGATCTACATGGTATGCTGAGGCAGCCAGTGAAAAGGCTCAGGGGGAATTCTATGTTGTTATTTTGCAGTTCTTGCAGGTAGATACTAGGAAGCAATTGGAAAGGATTATGCAGTAAAGTTAATTTATTAAGATTTCCTGTGTCCTGCAGAACAATCCGTGACTCATCAGCCATTTGGAGAGCACTGAGATGTACATCATATCAAAGGAATTCTGCAGGGCCAGCTCTCTTGGCAGGCCTGAAGTGATCTGTATCTCTAGTGTAACTTTGGTTTTAGTGTGACCAACCAGTATAATTAAATTACCAGTGGCACTGTCCTCAGCCAAATTGCCCCTCAGCTTTTACAGCTCCCTCTATTGGATTAACTATCAAAGCTGCTCTTTACCTGGTTAAATGGGTGTTCCATCTTCTCCAGGTTTTTGATGAGTTAATGTTGCTCCACAAATCTGAATTATCTTTCTGTTTAATTATACACTGTATGCTCTGGGTCAGTAGTTAGACGTTGCTGAAGACTTTTACTTTGTACTTTAATAGAATTTAACTGCACTGATGTCCAAAGCTGCCACGAAGTATCCCAAATTCAGTGCAAATTTCCAAAACAACAGAAGTCAGCTACTCTAGAATCTTTGTGTTGTGATCCACTTAGTCCATCTTGGACAAAATGTGAATAGGTAGAAACAAAGGACAGTGGTTTCATATTTTTACAGCTTGTCCATGAAGCATCTGAAACATCCAGAGACCCCATGTCTGTCAGTGCTCTGCAGTTTTCAGTTGCTATTCATGTAACCCAGTGAGGCAGAATAGCAGAGATAAGGGAAAGAGCAGTGGAAGGTTTCTCTCTGCAGTTGGTTCTCAAGGGTTTTGTTCAGTCCAGTACTAAATGGCTCAAGCTACTGGAGTGATTCAAGCTATGACATTTTGGCAGGGTGTGAAACAAAACCTGGCAGAGGTGCTGTGACTGGAGGGCTGGTTTTGTTCTCTCCCAAATGTGTGGCAAATCTCTTGCTGGCTTCAGTCAGAACAGGATTGGGTCCTCAGAGTCATTCAGTTTGAATAAGCCCAGCAAAACCAGCAAAATAATCTGATTTTGTTATGCCATTTTGTTGTTACAGTCTCACTGGGGCTCACCCTCCTCTGTTTATAGTGTCCTCCAATGCAGCCAAGACTTTTTGTGTAAAAAATGAGCTGCTTTTGTTAGGTTTTCAGTAATAAAGTAGCCCTGGATTAATAGTCCCTTCCTGATGTCTCATTCAGACTCTCTCTTGCATTACCTAGGGTTTTTTTTTTAAAACTTGATACTGGAAGTGGAAGCTCTCCAGGGCCATACTTTAAAAAATCAATAAAGACAGGAAAAGTTAATTGATTTTAAAATTATTTTTATTATTATTTTCTTTATAAGACAGCCCATTACACTCAGGCAGTCCCTAATGAAGGGTAAGTTTACTGCAATCTGTTTTACCACACTTTCAGAATCATCTCCCTTGTTGCCTTGAAGTTATAGCTTTCTTTTTATTTCTCCCCACTGATAGGTAAAAAGGAAATTAAAAAACAATAACATAGTTCAGGGTAATTTGGATTAATTTCACTTTCAGAAGTGTTAGTCTGGATTTCTTACTGGCTCGGAACAAGTTGTTGAGCTCAAGTTACATGTAAATCCATTTCTACTATGTTCTTCCACATGCTCACAGGCAAGGATTTATCTTAGTTCTATTGTAAAATAGGCAAAATAAAATGAATAGAAAATTATGGGACAGAGAAGTAATTCAGAGTGTGTGTTATAACACCATAGCAACTCCCTAAGCTGAATCTTGAAGGAAAACCTGTCTCAGCTTTGTCTGTTGGAAACACTGTTTTGGGCAGGAAATACACATTTTGGGCAACGTTGTGGTCTTGTTGGTTCTGAATTGAGGAGAGAAGAGAAGAGTCGTGATTCTGTCACAGTCCAGAGAACCTGCTCACACCTGGGGCCAGGACAATCACCCAAACTGATCTGAGATGGCTCTGCCACAAGTCACAGACCAAGGCCCCTCGTGCTGGGCCAGAGGCAGCAACTGCTGCTCGTTCTGTCATTCCTGCTGCCACCTTTGTCAGTCTGGAGAAACATTCTCGTGTGCTTGGGATGTTTGCCTGCCTTTACCATGCTACTTTCCACACTTCCTGCACTGTCAGCAAGTTCCTTCATGCTCCACAGACCCAGGAGAATAAGCAGCATTTACAACTTCCCCCTACCCCACCTCTCAGTGGTGCCCCTCCAGCTCTCCCCTGGGTGCCTCATTCTTCATCTGCAGCTCTGCTGTGGTGCCAGTATTTTACAAAGCAGAGTTGCTGTCATGATTTCCAGCCAAGATGGAGCACTGATCCCTAAAAAAGTGTCTAGACTGTATGCCTATCCTTGCCTCAGGTGGGTTCAGGAAAGGAAGGGACTTCTGAAAAAGAAGTGGATGATTAAGCAAGCCTGGGGGGAACGGAGGGAGAGGGAAATGGGAGGAAGTAGGACTAGCTGTTTCAAGAAACAGCTGAGCAAAAATAAAGGCAGGGGTGGATAGGGGCTTTTTGAACTGCAGGCAGAGGGAAGTTGCAGTGCAGGGAAGTACAGCTACAACTGTAGCTGGGAGATTAAAAAGAGGAAATTCTGACTGGTTTCATGCCTGCTTTTGGAGGACTTCAATAGTGGGTTTAATACCTTTAAGCAGGCTTTTCTTTCATGGCACTCACCTCCACACATTCTTGCACAATGTAGCAGTACAAAGCAAATGGTCAGATTTTGGTGTGAATTTTTATAGCTCCAGTGGCTGATACACTGTGTTTGAAGCTTGTGTCCCACCCCTCCAAAAAAAGCTTTTGGCATTTGAATGTGTTTTTTTTTTACCTAAGATTACCAGTGGCTAGCCATATTTTTTTCAAGAAACAAAGGTCCTCAGATCACTGAGAAAACATACAAAATCTAGGTCAAACCCAGGATCCAGTAGAGCTCCACAGAAACTTACAGTGCAGGGTAAAACTTCCCCCATCTTTTAAAGCTTGAATTGGCAGCATGTTTCCAAACTGGGATATGTGTGTTTAGATTCAGCTGTTAGCTAATGAATCAAAGACTGGTCTCATTGCTAAGCTGTTACCCATCTGTATTTTATGACTTCCAGAGATACATGAGGCTTCCAGAACCAGAGTCACTTGTGGCTTCCCCAGTATCCTCCTGGACTTGCTGCCTGCTCACCAATGCACTGAGTGCTGTTTGCTGTCTCTCTGCAATTTCCTGGCTAGAGGAGATGTGGAATGTACAAGTGTATTCATCACCAGAGGTTTTGCTGGATTCCAGGACTCCAGTGAAGCAGTGAGAGATGATTTAAAATTGGAATGGCATGAAGATTCCTCTGAGTTTTCAGTCAACTATAGGGTAACTTAACCAACAAGAAAGTAACCCTTAAGTAGAACCTGAATAATTTGGGATTTAAGCAGAGGAAAAAGGTACCAGGTTGTACTTACTGTTATAGCTGTGCCAGAGAGATCCTGACTCTTTACTGTGAGCCTCTCCATAAAGAAATGAAGGACCAAGTGGCAAGTGGGAACATGTCCAGGATAGTGCTCTAACCATTTATTCAGAATGAAACAACTGGATAGAGCCAAATACTGAGAAATAATAGTAGATTTAAAAATTTCATTTGGTAAAACTGTGTGAAGATCAAACACGTGTCATCCAGAGCCAGCTCTGCTGAAACGGTGGCCCTGGTTCTTAGCCCTCCATTTGAACTCATTCTAGGCAGAGAAATCTTAGCCAGCCTTTCTTCAGGACAGTAGAAAATGTATGTTAAACAGACACCAGGTGTCGTGTGCTACTTGCATGCATTTTGGAGCAGGTTCTAGCTTCCTTTCTGGTGGGCAGTACACACCATGCATCTGACATCAGGATGTGTAAGCCAGGAGCCAGGTGCTGCTCTCCACCAGTCAGGTGTTCTGGCCCTTCTGGGATTTTGCTACTTTGCTTTTCTGGCTCTAGAGCACCCTAAAACTTACTGAGGAAATGGAGGTTTGTTGCTGACCTGTTTTTTGTGTGCTTGTTTAGAGAAAACATTTCCTCTTGTGCATCACAGATCTGTGTGGGGAAACGGGTTCCCCACTGCTTTAATCTGCTCTGTTACCTGGACAAGGCAGAATGAAAAAGGGAGAGTTCTGATCTGGAAGTGTTTCATGTACATTTTGTGCAGCTGTACAAGCTTATACCATACGTAGGCCAGCGATGAATCATTGTCTGTCTTCTTCATCTCTTCACACCATTATAACAACATCATTTTGCTGGATTGACTTCTGATTTACTGGGGGAGAAATTCCAGGCAGCAGTATGCTGACCCACCAGCACCTTCAGCTTTGCTTGCTGCTGCTGCTGCTGGTTCTGCATCTTTGCAGTGAGATCTCTGGCTGGGGAATTTGTCACTGTGTATTGTATGACAGGACTCCTTTTCTCTCTCTCTTTTTGGGTTTTTTTTTTGGTTTTTCTTGTTGTTTCTTTTTTTTCTCTCCAATGCTTGTCTGACTACTGAGACAGGGAGACTTGTAATTAGTTTTCAAGTCAGTCGTGAACTCTGGTTTCTTCCTTGTAGGCTGAGGCCAATTTGTCTCTAATTGCTTGAGCAGATTAAAGGAGTGAACGGATGATTGCAGGTGACTAAGTTGGTATGTCATAACAAGTTACTGTCCCTCTGCTGAGGTTTAGCTTCTGTGATTGTACATGCTCTTGTGTTCTCCCTGCATTGTGTCAGTCAAGGTAGCAGGGGATTTGATCTGGCTGAAAAACACCCAGGAAAAATCTTAGGTGGACTGGTTCTTGATGCCTTCTATCACACTGCTGCAAAAGTAGCTGTGATGGTACAGGGCAGGGAACAGCTCAAGGAGCTGGGTAAGGGCTATCAATATTGGCACTGCTGACAAAAAAGCAACAGTCAAGCTTATTCTGCTGTATGTCTGAAGGGGAGGAAAATGCAGTTCTTACATGATCACTGAAAAATTGATTGTTCAACAGAGGCTGGGGCCTGGTGCCAGGTACCAGGCTTCTTCTCACAGAACACAAGAGAACCTTTTGAGGTGTAAGAAATCCCCTTCCCCCACCCCCCATGCTGGAAAGGGGCCATCTGACTTTATCCTGAGTACAAGGCAAGATTAATCCTTTCCCTGAAAACCCCCTGAGCTATTTCTGTGCTTGGAGTGCTTAGAACTCACTGAGTGAAGCAAGTAAAATGATCTACATTTCACTCCCTTCTCAAGTACCAAATTCTGTTCTGCAGAGGTAGCTCTATATCCCATTCTGATGTTGGTCATGAGCATCCCAAATGCCTTTCCTTTTGTCTGGGAACTCCCTCTGAAATATCCAGCAGGAGTTTCAGACAAAGGAGTTCCAAAATTTGGATAAATTAAGAAATCCATCAGGATATCTCTTTAAGATTCTGCATTACTACAGAGTAGGATAATAATGAAACATAAGAATACAGTTCTGAGTATTTTGGTGAGATCCCTTGGCAGTGAATATATGAAGATTTAATTGAAACAATTTCTGAACTGAGTTACCCCATGTATAGATAAAGTCTTTTTCATCCTGAAGTGTCTTTTAAAGTACCTATCATTAAAGTCCTGTTTATTTTATGCTGCTTTAAGTACCTTTATACAGATAAAAATACAGTTATAGCAGGGGATGTTAGAGCAATACACCAGCTCTATATGGACAAGGCCTTAAGTCAACCACTGCAATTACCTCACCAAGTGGTTGAATGAACGTGTTTTCTAAAATATCTTGTCAAAAAAAGGGCATATTTATAAGAATTTGGGACTGATTTCTCACCTAGTTTCAAGATTTATTTTTTAGATTATCAGGGTGCATCCACGTTTCTGAAAAGGCTTTTGTGACTGGGGTGTGGTACAAAAGGAGGCTACTCTTCAGGTCTCAGGGCAGAAGGGTAACTGTCCAGTTTCAGCTCCAGTTTGATGGTGTCCCCTTTGTGGATCTGACCTTCAAGCTGAGCTGCAGCCTTCTCCTCGGTGCCCCCATCCCCTCCTGCAGCAACCGGGGGGTTCTCGATGCAGGTCGGTTGGGGCTGCCTGTGAAGTGACCCATTACAGTGCCCTGTTCTGACAGAAACACCTTCCTCTTGCAACCAGAGACCATGGACAGCCCGTGCTGGGGGAAGCTGGTGCTGCCTGGCTGCCTGTGTGGTTTTCAATCCAATTTTAAATGTATCCCAACAGAGGGAAGTAATTCCGAGTGTGCAATTCCGCAACAGGCTAAGCTGATTGAAATCAGCCCTGTTGCAGCCCCTCTCCCCCTACCAGCCCCAGACCTGCATTCTCACTCCCTCCACTTGTTTATTCTTGCGGGATTCATTTTCTGCTGGTTTAGCTCCTGAGCAAAGTTATCGTGGGAACTGATAAACGTTGGTACAAGGGGAAGGGCAGGACTGGCAGTGCTGCCTTCATCTGTCACACATGGGCACGGATCTCTGCAGAAGGGGCTGCTCTTGGGTGGTGACCTGTAGTATTTGTCCCCCTTTTGCCTGTACCTACCTGCTTCACTCGACGTTTTCCTTTTGTGAGCCTAGACAGCACGTTCCAAGAGCACAACCTCAGCGTGCCTCTGCTCTGCAATCCAGAGAGACCAAATCCCTCCTCCTCCTTTTCTCAGCAGAGCACAAGCGCTGGGCTGAAAGCTCCTCTCCACCGGGACGACAAGTTTCCAGCGAGCTTTGGATGGCAGGGCGAGCAAACACCCGTCCCCCTGCAATATAAGGTACAGACGTCTCGGCTTGTGCAACACAGGAGCAGGGCAGAGCCAGTTTTATTCTTGCCTTTTTTGGATCTGCAGGCACCCGGCCCGAAGCAGGAGGGAGCCGGCTGGGGGACAGCACCGGTGCGATAGCACAGAAGGGAAAGAAAGTCGTGACAGTGCCGTATACCGAGGGTATCCCTGCTGGAGATCCGCTCCCCGCCTCGTAGCTCCGTCCATGTCGTGACCACGACAGACTCGGACGTCCCAGGCCAGCCCAGCTCCCTCCCCTCCCCGCCCTGCCCAGCTGCCGCTCCAGCAAATTCCCGAGCGACCACCCAAGGGAAGCAACATCCCGATCTGCTGCACCGGGAAGGTACCAACACCCCCCCCCTCCCTCCCTCCCTCCTTCCCACCCTCCCACCCACCCGAAAACTTTTCACCCGGGGCCACTCGCGATGCTGCTCCCCAGCGAATCCCCCCCCCCATCCATCCATCCATCCATCCATCCATCCATCCATCCGTCCATCCATCCCTCCATCCCTCGCCAGGAGGTCCTGCCCGGCTGCCCACCTTGGCGGCAGGGGGGGGCTGCGGGGCGGGCCCCCCCGGAGCCAATGGCAGCGACAAGGCGGGGAGGGCGAAGGGAGGCGGTGCCGGGGCCACAATAGGGGCGGCTGGAGGGCGGTGTGGGGAGCCGGGGAGCAGGGAAGCTGGGGAGCAGGGAAGCCGGGGAAGCCGGGGAGCTGGGGAGCACCTTGCGGCAGCCGGAAGGTGAGTCCTGCCGAGCCGGGATAAAGGGATTTTCCTCCCTTCTTTTGCAGCCGGGAAGTTTGCGAAGGGGTTTGGTGTTTTGTTAGTTGGTTGTGTTTTTGTTGTTCTTCCCCCCCCCCCCAACGTCTTTTAGGAGAGGGGTCCAAGCCTGGCTCCCCCCCCCCCCCCCACCCCCCCTGCTGCCTCGTCCCTCCTCCTCCTCCCCTCATTCATTTAACAAAGGGAGTTGTTTTCAGCACACCCGGGTTTTGCAGGCGGGGAGCCCTTTTGGGGCCGCAGGCACGGGGTCCCGGAGCAGAGGTTGGGCTGGGAATGGGGGGGGGGGAGGGGGGTGGGCTCAGCCCCGGAATTCCTGCTGGACACCCCGTCCCGGCTTCGGCTGGAGAAGCGGGTGGTTTGAGACAAACGCAAAGAATTGAGGAGCTGGACCCTTTGCTGGGCGATGGGGTGATGCAGCTCCGGGCTTTGTGTGGCTGATGGGCAGGGATGGAGAGGTGGGAGCGTGTCTTTTAACACCCCCCCCCCCCCCCCTTCCCCCCACCCCCGTCTGTGAGTGGCTTTTTTTTTTTTTTTTGCAGTTAAAGTGCTTAAAAACCAAGCTGAACTTTAGGATCGTGAGATCATTCAGGGACCTCGGGAGGTTTCCAGACCAGCCTTCTGCTCAAAAGCAGGGGCTTCTGCCTGGGGAGTGGGTAGCAGGGAAGGGCCATCGTCAGATGGGAGGCACCCCTGGGTGCTCTTGAATGCTCCTGGGGGCCCGAAGGAGAGGCAGCACCTCAGGGCTCGTGGGGTTCCTGGCTTCCACGGTGCACGGAAATGCCTCAATCCACAGCTCTCCCATGCCTGCAGCCTCTCCTGCTTGCTGCTTTTGTTACCTAGCGGGCTTAACACTCATCAGGGTTGGGAAGAGCTGGCTCCATCCCTGTGTGTGTGTGTGTCACGGTGCCTCTGCTCCTGCTGGGCAGGTCCGGCCTCACCTCCAGGAGTTCTTCTTAAGGAGCGAGATTTATAAACAGATGTCAAAGCCTGGCTCCTTGCTGGGGACCTGTTACCAGCTCTGAGGCATGTACTTTGTGCGGTGATTAAGTCGGAGATTATATATATTTATATGCATATATATGGATATACAAGAACAACTGTGAAAGCTGTTTAGTTAGGCAAGCTTTTCAAAGTGAAAGCTGGTGTTGTAGCTGGGTGAAATGGCTGTGTCGGGCACAGACGGAAGAGTGTTTGTTCTTTTTGCTTGCAGTTACTCTTTGTACAGTGACTCACGGATGCCTTTCACTGAACTACCCCCTCCCTCCCCCGCCCCTTCTCCATACCTGGAGTTTCCTGGTGTTGCACACATTACCTGGCAAAGCAGGGAGCATCTTCCCATCTGCTGTTCCAACGTCTCTTAGCGTGGGTGTGTTAATCGTGCTCACAGCTTTTTAGGATAAGGCTGGAAAACCTCCTCCTTGTGGAACACTGTGTGTGTGTGTGTCCTGGATGTTTAGAAATTGTTTTTCCCCCTCCTTTCCCTGTGGATAAGTCAGAGAAGCAAAGTTCATCTCTGCACCCAGAACAGAAGGTGAGGTGGAAATTGAGACAAATCTATTAAACTCTCCGTTGCCCCTGCCTTGTGCCACAGGACAGGGTTTGTTCTCAGCTGTAACAAAGCTGGAGCTCAAGACTGGACACTGATAAGCTGGGTGGGTATTTTGCCTTTATGAGTCCAGTGGGGAGGCACCAGGTTCTTTAAATGAAATGATGTAACTGCTATTCTTTGACTCAGAAACGAAAGCCAAAAATGAAACTGAAGAGCAAAATGCTTTTGGAGCCTGACAGAGGGAATGCTTTGGTTTTAGGGAATATTGTGTGCTCTGGGTGTTGCTCAGGAAAAAGGAGTAAGGAAATAGAAGGCTTTTGGTTCATGCTTTTCCATGCGTCGCAGGGATGTTAGAAGAAATGTATCACAAGTCCAGCAAAACTTCCACAAGTGAAAAAATATGGCTTGTTTATTGTGTTTCAAACTGCCTTGCTTGCACTGGATTAAAAACTGATGCTTTTTGTTTTGTTTGTTTGTTTGTTTTTTCCCTGAGAGGTCAGTGTTTGATTGCTGCTGATTCTTCTCTATCCTTTTCCACGACTGTGCAAACCTTTTCTCTCAGCTTTGACTACAAATGCATGAATGTCACACAGTTTATTAATGAGTGTTCTGTTTTTTTCTTTTCTTTTCTTTTTCTTTTTCTTTTCTTTTTCTTTTCTTTTTCTTTTTCTTTTCTTTTTCTTTTTCTTTTTCTTTTTCTTTTTCTTTTTTTTTCTTTTTCTTTTTTTCTTTTTCTTTTTCTTTTTCTTTTTCTTTTTCTTTTTCTTTTTCTTTTTCTTTTTCTTTTTCTTTTTCTTTTTCTTTTTCTTTTTCTTTTTCTTTTTCTTTTTTTTTCTTTTTCTTTTTCTTTTTCTTTCTTTTTCTTTTTCTTTTTCTTTTTCTTTTTCTTTTTCTTTTTCTTTTTCTTTTTCTTTTTCTTTTTCTTTTTCTTTTTCTTTTTCTTTTTCTTTTTCTTTTTCTTTTTCTTTTTCTTTTTCTTTTTCTTTTCTTTTTTAAATAGGAGTGAGGTGCAGTGTAGCTTCTTTCCTTCTTTCTCCCTTTTGTGCACCTGTCTTGCTTCCTCAATGTGGCAAGTTTTGTAATTTCAGAAGTTAATTCATATGGTCCAGTTCTCTGGTATTCTTATGTGTTCAGAACCACCTAGAGCTTAAATAGATGTTTTTTTCTGTAGCAAAATACAGAAATGATCCAGAGCTCCACCCTTAAAAGTGATCTGGGTTTATAGTCCATCCTGTCAGCAGCAGATAACCGAAGCAAACAGACTTTGTAAAGGATCTGAAAAACAACCACTCTTTGTGAGGAGGTACAAGAAACAGACTGAAACCAGGCAACTAAAAACAAAAGTCACATTTCCTTAAACTCTGGTCAATTGTTTGCCTTTTGACAGGTACAAGATATCTCTTGTTGGCTTTTTACAGTGGGAAGGCAAAAGAATATTATGTGCCAGAATTGTGTTGTGTAAGAGTCTTTTTCTATGCCAGACAAGGAACTGAAGTAATTTTTCTCAGTCTGATGCATTGGCCTGTAGAGGAACTGGGGAGAATGTAGATATGTTCTGCTTGATACTGAGGGCTTCCTCTTATGGAGGAAATAATTAGTCTAGTGTGTGGCTTTTCTTAGGCACTTGTGTAGCTCTCACCTGGAGGGAACTGCTTTGCACCCGTGCTCCCAGAGGTGGGAATAGCTGGGTCCATTCCCTTTGGAGGCAGCAAAACTGGGACTGTCAGCAGATGCTCACTCATGTGGCACATAAGTCAGTGTGATCAGTTCTTCCCTTCTGAGCATGAGGCATGTGATGCTCTTCAGGAGTGAATAGCTTAAAAAGGTCTGACGCTGCTTATGCTAACCAGGTTTTTACTTACCTAAGGCCAAGCTTGACATTCCTGAACTTGGGTGGGGCTGTTCACAGCAAGTGGAGATGTGGACAGTTGGTGCTACCACTGGTGATGAGGGCTCCTGACTTTACAGGGGGGGAAGCTTACATGTGTCCTGTCCCTCCTCAGAGCTACAGACAAAGTCTTTGGGTCTGTCTGCTTTCCAGCACATGGCACTGGGGTGCACGTCCCAGTTTCAGGATCCTCCATGGGATTCACTTGATGAAAAAAACATAAATGCTCAGAGCTGAACAAGTCACCCCAGACTCCCAGTATGATCAGTAGGGAGGAAAAGGTTCCCTTGGGGTGTGGTACCTATTGTCCAGTAGGTGTTTTAAAATAGGTCAGAGAGGTGCACTGTGAAAATGCTGATACCTCTCTGTAGTCACCCTGGTCTCCTCTGCCTCCCATGAGTGGTGTGGTACCTGGCAGCAGGTACCTGAGAGGAGCTGCAGGCAGCAGGGCTTGCAAATCTCTTGGCCAAAGAACTGTTGTACAGCTTTCACAAGTTCCCTTCATTTTAGCACTTGTTTTCTTGGGGTGGGGCAAGGGGAAACAAAAAAGCCACCTGATTAAGAGCATTTCCAGGGGAATTTGAAGAAAATGTGGAAGTATTCAGTTGTGGTTTATGTACTGATATGCTTCTGGTGAATTAGTGTTCCAGCTTCTGCTCATCCAGCTAATGATGGCCTCTCCCTGTCTTGTGTCTCGTCTGAGATGCAGGTTAAACAGTAACTTTCCTTCCATGGTTTCTTTCCTTCTTGCAACCTGTGCTCTTTGGACTGATATATAGCTAGTTTATTTCACCCCTAAGCTGATAAAACTCCCTTCAAGTCATTCTATTTCCTACTTCCTGTTTAGAACCACTGAAGTGGTGGCAAATTAGGCATCTTTTTATCATCTGAGGCTTTAAAAAAAAAAAAAAAAGGAGAAAAAAAGTGTAATGGATTAGAAGAAAGGTCCTAATTTGGGAAGTAGTAACCAAATTGACTTCCTGAAAAAAAAAAAAAATTACCTACAATAGCCCTTTGTGATCCAAATTGCCCTGGGAGAGGCAAAGCACATGTATTGTGTCAGCCTTGAAGGATGGGACATCTAACTGTGAACACCCCCTTGATCTAGGGGGGCCTGTAGCTGTGGGGTCACAAGCGAGTGAAGTGGCAAGTAGGTGCTGCACACAGGTGGGGCACAGAGCCTGGTTTTCTGCCTTCTGTTCTTATCTTTTTCTTGCATAAAGTAAGTGCATACCTGTAATCTAAATGGAGAACGTGGGAGGAAAGTAATTACTGTTTATATCATTTTTGGCTGGGCCAGTTGTCCAGGTATCTCCTGCTCTTAGGAGCTTGATCCATGTGTGCCTGCCTGTGGTTTACAGCTGATGGCATTTGATGGCTTCAGACATGGCAGCAGAGAGAAGGAAAATCAAATACAAAAAGGTTAGGACACAGTTTGGCAGAGTGGCTTGCTAAGGTGTCACGGCAGCATTTTGGGACTTTGAGTTCCTTTCTCTAAGAATCA